>NC_138509.1:42514729-42657229 GCF_964252035.2 Podarcis erhardii
GGATTTGTAGCAGAGTCCTTCGTAAGTTCACCTGCTGGCAAACTTTACGATGCCTATGATGAACAGGGTGGGTTCTTACTTGCTCATTTCAAGTAAGGTCTTACTTGCTCATTTCAACACAGGAAGTTAATTCATATATACATTTGTTTATTTATTTGTTTGTTTGTTCATTCATCTAGCTGCGCAAAGAGCTTCCCCTTCCATTGCAATGAATTGAGCCTACATTTATGTGTACTTGGTATGTGTATAGGCAAAGCACCCAGGACTTTGAATCTAAGGTCGTATCAGGGGGTCTTATGAAATCCTATATATCACAGAATCATTCAGTTTATTTATTTGAAAATTCAGTTGAAAAACATATCTCAACTATTAAATGACCCACGAATCAAAGAAATAATTGAAGCCTATATAAATGATAAAGAACAAATAATCCCAGAGAATAGTTCAAATCAATAACAGATAAACCGTTGTGGACTTATACTAAACTTTGGTGCTTTTCTTTCCCTTTTCATAGTATAGTACTTATCAGACACAGTCCAGCCATTTACAGATAGGTAGCCGTGTTGGTCTGCCATAGTCAAAACAAAACAAATTCCTTCCAGTAGCACCTTAAAGACCAACTAAGTCAGTTCTTGGTATGAGCTTTCGTGTGCATGCACACTTCTTCAGATACAGTCCAGCCATATTAGTGTTTGCAAAAGCCATTGGAAGTCATCTTGTCCTACTCTTGCTGTGTAAAAAGATAGGAGAGAACAAGTTCCTATACAGTACTGGGAAGATAATACATGACAGTTGCAATCCTGCATACTCTTTTGAGCTCACTGGGACTTTCTTCAAAGTTTTGATGCTTAGGGTAGTGCATTGTAAATGTTTTTCATGTTACTTTGTAGTTTAGAGGGCATTTCTCATAAGAGGATTTGAATCCCACAATTTGCCCAGGGGGTGGGGACATCACTGCAGAGCTTTGACTGCCAACAAGCCACTATTATCTCTTCTTTAGACAGCTAGGATTTCTTCATTTCATGCATCACTTAAAACCAGCTGCAGTGATCCCATAAAGTCAGTAGATATGCTAAATGCAATCGTTTAAAGCATTACTAGGCAGGTACAGAGGTTCCAATTCCATATCCAAACATTCGGCAATGTGTAAGCGATCATCTTCTGTGTCAGCCAGGGTTGTGTAGTGGTTAGAGGGTGGCATATCACCTGGAAAATTAGGGTTCAAATCCCTGCTCAGTCATGAAGCTCACTGAATGAGCTTGGGACAGTCACAATCTGCCAGCCTAATTTACCTCACAGGATTGTTGTGATGTTAAAATGGGACAATCATGTATACCACCTTGAGCACCTTCAAAGAAATAGCCTGTCTAGAAAACAACTTGTTGACCAGGAGAATAAGCTTAATATTTTGTTGTTGTCACTTCAATTTCTTACCTGCTCTTCACCATAAGGACTCAGGGTAGGTTGCAAGAATATTTTTAATAAAATCTAAAAAACAGTTTAAAACAAATTACAGTCACAAGAATAAGGTGCCCCCCCGCAAAGGATCTCTGTCAAGTGGCAACTTGTCAGCTAGAGATCAGCAACAGGAGCTTGTGAGCCAGGTACAAAAATGCTCAACTTGTTTCGGTTGATAACTCCCTCCTTCATAGACAGAAGTTTTAATATTCTTCTCTCACAACAACAATTATCTCCCTTTTGGTGACAAACGTTGAAGTACTGGTCCTGGCTGAGTTTAAAAAATAGCCTTACTGGAAAACTAGTTGCTATCCAGGGGTATAAGCTTAATACTGCACTCTAAAACAATCCTACAAGCATGGTACCATCATCAGGGTGTGGTACACTCAACAATAGTTCCTTTGCCTCACATTTCCTTGTGTAATGTACAACAGGACTGTATTGCCTCAGTTGTCTATCATCTAGGGTATTACTACAGAATGAATTTGATATGGCATTTCTGAACCTAAGCCAGTGCGAGTATTTGACTGACAAAAACAACAGAGAAATGGCCCGTGCCGTTCTCCTGCCTCTTTTCAAGACAGATGAAAGAGGAAACCAGGTTAGACATAAGTGATACAGAGAGGAGCAAGGTCAAACAAAATGTCCCTTACCCACGTACCTTCTTTTGTTAGGTACCACTTCCAGCACTGATTCCAAGGTACCAAGATAAATAAATAAATCCAGCATAGCCATGTCTTGAGATTATAGCTAATAAGTCTTCAGGTAAAAAGAGGAGTGCAAAGGAAGATAAAACAACTGGTACCCATCCAGGATCCAATATTGCCTTTTGTTGCCAAAAACTGGCTAGCGTTAATGAATGTTTTGGTACCAGATTCACATTTCCTTTCTGCCAAATGCAGTCTCTCTTCCAACCTTAAAGTACAGCACACTGAAACAAGTGTATGGACAATATTTATAAGCTTTTAGATAGATATTCAGGCTGTGTTATTTTAGAATATATGATTGAATATGCAGAGGGTGCATGTGTAAGCAATGCATCTTTTTCATAATAATACTTCCAATATAATGTATTAAAAATATTTAATTGAAGATATAAAAGTATATGGGAATTAAACCAAATTAAATGAACCAAGCATATATTTTTTTAAGGCTCAATTCATCCAAAAATGTAAAAGAAACTTGATTCCATTCTTTTCAAAGATAGTTTGCAGTTTTAACAGAAAAAAGCTAGTTGAGGGTTATATGGCTACACAGTCATACACTACTGTAGAGAGCTGTGAAAAAGGTTGGGACTAAACATATTGAACACAATATTTAAGCATTTCAAAATGTTGTTTAATTTTTAAATTATTTTCATTGGGAAAAGTTAAGTGCTCACATGAATTTTCCCCACTGAATCTATAACACATACGGAAGCTTCATTTTGGCTGAATATTCCCCTAAAGTGTATCCTGGCATGATATCCTACAATAATACAAATGGAACAAAATTGCAGTCAGCCTCATATGTAGGAAACAATCACAGCTAAGTATGCTGAAAAATATTTTTTTTATCATATTTATTCAAAAGTCAAACAGGTTTTTCTTTCACTTTTTTAAAAAAATTCTCACTCTACAGTTTTGCTGGCGAAATTTCAGTACTGAAATGTTGGCAGTCTTGTCATGAGTTGGTAAAAGGCTGCTAAAATTATCCGCTGAAACTTTGTCTAAATATGATCCAACATGTGAACTGAATATAAGCTGAGAAATACACAACACAGAGAGAAAGAGAGAGAGAGAAAGAAATGTCTTAAGACATATACATGTTTTTGTGAACTAGATTATAAATGGATACATCCCAATAATTCCTATATGAAATGAAAACATATATAATTTATTTTAAAGCATTACTCTTTAAAACATTTTCTCTCGGCTGAATGGGCAATGTGTGACATGAAGTTCATAATAACAGATGCAACAAGAGATTGTCCCTGATCCAGTCTATTGCTGGCTTTGGATGGAGGCACGCACCCACATGCTCATGAAAAGATGCATCCAGCCAGTTCATCGGTGCCTGAATGAGCATCACAATGTGGATGGAATGTCATACATCCTGAGCAATAATTATGTTTCCCTTTCACATCTGGTAGGCCTGTCTGGGCTTACAGATGTCTTGCTTGCAGCCCCAAACAGATGCTCTCCAGCCCCAGCAGACCACAAAACAAAGACACAAGCACAGAGGCCAGGCCTTGCAACAAACCCGTATACCAGCTCTGTCCCCATATCTAAGTCAGGCAACTTTATTACTGGACCTAATAATTTCAGCCACAACAAGAATAAATAAATGCATGTACAGTAAATCTGACATCAGAAATGACCTTTCAGTTTACCAGGTCACTAATTCTGTTACTGACCGTAAAGTGGCTATCAAAAGGAACTTGAAAGGGACCTTCAGTGTGAAATGGCTGAATTACATCTTATCAAGAAGTTCTATTCTATTTGTATGGGTCTAAATAGAGTTTCCTGTCCCACTAGATGTGCTAACACAATCATTTTAGCAATGCTGAATAAATTATCACCAGCCTATTGTTGTAAATAGCTACTGTGCCAATTTAACATATGTTTACGTTATAACTAAATTATTCCTGATTGTACTTTTTTATCTCATTGCCATTCAACTCCCATCTTACATTTTTCTTCCTTTTGCCTTTTTGTATATACAGTACCAGCCAACGAAGATTTTGCATGCATCTGATGAAGTAGGCTTTAGTCCATGAAAGTGTATGCCATAATAAAATACATTTGTTAGTCTTTAAGTGCTGCAGGAATTTTTCAATGTAGTAATTGCATCTACATCAACCATTTGCATGGAGTGCTCCATCAGAACCCAGATTGCTCTTGCTGAGTAGGAGCAGTAATCCTTGTAGATTTGATTATTTTATTCACGCATCATTTCTACAGCACTTTGGGATCTCTGCCATGAACACACTTCCCTTGGAAGTTGGGATGGGGAAGAAATTTGATTCAATTCACATCAAAAGGTGAACCCACCTAATTCACACTTTTGAAAACCGTATGTGAATTGCAACAAACTTCTCCACACTTTGCAATGCTGTTCTCCAGCCAAGTAATGTATACAAGAATGCACATACGGTATATAGGTAAAAAGCTGTTACAATAATCAGCTGAAACTTTGTCTAAATATGATCCAACATGTGAACTGAATATAAGGGAATGTAAGGGAATATTAGGGAAAATATAAATATTAGGAGAAATATGCTTTGCAAAAAAGTTAGGCAACATCACATACAAAAGTGTGCATTAGGAAAAAATTGTACTTAAATTGTGGTGAATTTTCATGAGGCATTTTTTTAAAAAAGATTAAGCATAAAATCTGATGTGGAGAACTGAATTCAAGACTGGAAAAATTAAAAACTGAGAGAAATCAAAATTAACAAATTTGCACCTCCCTGCTTGGAAGTAAGCAATGGATTACATGGCACTAGGTATTATTTCTACCCGGAATCAGACTATAGTGAGGATAGGTAAAGGAGACAGTGGCTCAGAATATGGGGGTAAATACACTCAAATCTTGCCTCCGCAGGGTAAATGTGTTATACTACTTGGAAAAGGAAAAGTTATCTAATTTCCCTATGTAAACCAGGATTTACCCATGAGGGAGAGTGCTATCATATAGCATTCTGAATATGGCATCCTAATGCTTCTTGGCTTCATTTTCATAAATCTCTCATCTGTTTTTTTTTTCATGCAAAAAGTTCCTTTTCAAGTCCACCCCCCACTCCCTGTTTTTACTATTCTATCAAGTCACGAGCAAACCAACGGCGCTGAAGTATAACAAAGGACCCAACAGAGGATACGTGAGCAGTTACAGGTTTCCAATTGCACTGGAAAACATGCTGATTTCCAAACTGTACAAAGATAATCCAACACTTCCAACACAGCTTCATGCCAAGAGAAGGATCCAAAAAAACTCCAGATGCCTTGAGTGTTTTATTACATACAAATGCTGAGCAGCTAAATGATCTGCGCTCCCTTAGCCAGGAACTTTGGAAAATTGCAGACATATGCATAGTGAAAAAGATGTATGTTGTGCATCTTTAGGACTGGCTCAGATAAACTGCAGGTTTAACAATTTTGCTTCATTTGTGCTAGAAGTGAGTTAAAGAACCATGCTGCACTTTTATTTCCCACTTCCAGAGCTTGCTAGGTATTATCAGGGATAAGAGTCCCAATACCAGGTCTCCTCCACTCCACCTCGGAAAGCCACTGCAGGTGGGAACAATGTAGATAAGGAGACATAAATACCTGGGATTATGGGATGCTCTACAGTCATTGTCTTCAGGAGTGGGGAGAAATTCAGTTCCCATGTTAACGAGAACCTAGTCTGCACTTCCCCAACCAAGACATGAACCAAAAATATCTTTCAAAATTCACACTGGTCCAAAATTTGTGATGCAGTTCTTCTGCCCCCCCCCCAATGTGTACAAAATGCTTCAAATTAAACAAATGTCGATTAGTAGGTGTTCCTGCATTTTAACTTATTTTACTGTTAAAATGTTTGTAAATGTTTTAAATTGTTTTTGTCTCTTTTTAATGGGAGTTTTAATATTTCTTGCAAACCGCTTAGAGATTTTACTAAAAACAAGCAGCATATACATTCTGTTGAATAAATAAATGTAGTATGTTAGGGGAAGCGCGCCTGGAACTGCAAATATTAGTGAAAATAACCTCAAACAAAATGTGTTATATGTGAGGAAATTACTTGCAAAAATGTGTACGTTACACCAAAGTGCCTACAAAAATGTGTATGTGCTGGCACATTTTTGTGAGGACTTTTTTAAAAAAAAATCACACTGATGTGGCAAACTGAATTTAATATTTGAAAAAAGAGAAAACTCCAAAATGATAGATTTGTCCATACCTCATTGTATCACACATTTATCATTTGCTTCATTTCTTTATTGCATTGCATCCTCCAATGAGCTCAGGGTAACATAAAAAGGGCTGTCCAACTTCCCACCTCACAACCATCTTGTGAGACAAGTTAGGCTGAGATATGGTGACTGGTTCAGAGCACTACAAGATTAAACAGTGATTTGAATCCAAATTAAGCATGGCATCACACTGCAGATAAACCACACAGAAACAGTCTGCAATCTGTTTGCCTGGAAGGACCCACAATGCACAGAGAAACAACTACAAAACTGTGTTTATGTGGATTTGCAGCAGTGTGAAAAGACTAGGAATGAAGGAAACTGCCTTACAGTGGGTCCGGTCATTGCTCGGTCTAAGTTATTACTGCCTACCCTGGATAACAGCAGCCATCCAGGATTTGGGGCAGATAACAGCCCTAAGAGAAGATTCCAGAAACTGAGCCCAGGAAGCCCTATCCTGCCAATGAGATATGGTTCCTCTCCTAACTAATAGTCCACTGGCTCACCATCACTGCAGGGCTGTTGCTCATTCTGTAGCTCATTCTGAACTGTATGAAAATAATGATTTTTTTCTTGTTCCATCAATATTCCTGTAATAAACAGCTACCTTAGCCATTCCAGTTTGAAAGGTGTGGGGTTTTTAATAAATATAAATTTCTGATATAAAAAAAAAATTCTGCTATATTTTAATTTTTCTCTCATCTTCTTCCCCAAACCCTGCCCCAAACTGTGGCAAAAGATCCACAGATCTGGAATTGGCTTCCCCAAACCTGGTGCCCATCAAACCAGTTGCCATACTAGTTGTGGGCTGATTGGTGTTGTAGTCTAAACCATCTAGAAGATACCAGGTTTGGGAACCCTGATTTAAAGGAATGGGGTTGTAGTAGCCAATGGGTTTAAGCCCTGGGTCAAGATAAGAGTTTATTTGCTAATTTTTTTGGGGGGGGCTGCTTCTAGGAAAGTTCACTTTTCAACTGTAGCTTTCTTGTAATGGCCTAAAATGTCCTTTTAAAAAGAAGAATAGGTATTCCAAAATCTTTTGCATCTTGTCATCTGGCCTCTGGAGGTGAACTGATATAATGGGATATCGCTGGTAAATGTCATAAATGCTGGGAGATGTCAGCCGACCACAGCTGAGAGGTCTGGAATTCAAATCAAGTGCAACTGATCTTTATCTGAAATGAGGTGCTGTAACATTCCTAACCATTTTCAAGTGTGTTCCATCTTAAACACACACTTTTAAGGCTACTGTAGAGTTTCCTTAGACCCATAAAGATTGTAAACTATCAGTAATTGAATCCAATTAGGATGCAACTGCCTTGCTTTAAATGAATGAAGGTCTAGGAGAGGATTCTCTTGTGAGTTGCAAATTTCATGACTTAGTACTTTCAAATACTGTTCAAAAACAGCACATATCTGACATTAAGACGTAACACATAATAAAGCTGTGTTAAAAATATATATTATATGAAAAAAGCTAAGATACTGCACTCCTGTACACACTTATCCATAAGTCCCATTGAACTCAATGGGGCTTACTTGCCGAGTTGACTTATATAGGATTGCACTGCATGCTCTGAAATATCACCTGACTATAGAAGGTGAAGAAAGATACCTAAGTTGATAATATGATGCAGCTGCCTCTGTGTGGGTGTGGAATAGAATGCAATGTAAGGGACTTTGGGGTCTTTCCCAATAAGCCCTGAAGTGACCTGTATTTCTGATTGAGGACGGAGGGTTGTTGTCCTGAAGAAAAGTAGGGAGAGAAACAGGAAAATGAAGTGGGTCTGGGAGCAAGTTGGTGGGAGCTGGTGAAGCACTGGTGGGAGGGAGATGGAGAAGAAGCTTCTTGTTAACAAAGGTAACTCTGGGACACTTGCTAGACCAAGTGACTTTATTGGGAAAGTCCTCAAAAGACCTTACATAGCATGACTGAAGCTGTACAGGCCCCACCGTTGAACCAGTAATGGAGAAGCTTGGACTGTTGCACTTTTAGCCTACTTTGTTTGTGCCAAGCCCTAGACGGTTACAGGGTTCTCTGTGTACCTCCCCATTAAATCCACTACTGTTTGTTAGTTACGTGGCAAGTGTGATTTCTGGAACCCATGAGAGTTAGAATAGAGACTTCTTACTTTGAAGTGCCTTAAATCCTCATCCAACATACTACCAATTTATGAATTATTTGAGGCTTAGTGAGTGTACAATACTCACATCTCTAATTAAGAATAAAGAACAAACATTTGAATATTGTAGGATTCTAATTTATCATTCTATATGTTCATACGATAGTCCTTTCATAAGAGCGTTGTAAACCTCAATATTTTTACAAGCCCATTCCAACTTTCAGTCACACTAGTGTCACATTGTTGTGTGAGGAAAAGAAGATTGTAGGATTGTGGGGCTAGATGCAGATTAAATTCTCAAAAAATCAGGCACAGGGAAGATGTTTTCACACAGATTGAACACATTGTTGGTCCACCTGGCTCAGTATTGTCTACACTGAATGACAGAAGTTGTACAGGATTACAGACAGGAGTCTTTACGAGCCCCACCTTGAATTATGGGACATGGGAGATTTTGGCATGCAAAGCACAAGTTCTGTCACTGAGTTACGGCCATTTCCCAACACGTCCCCAAATTCTCACATACAGGAGCTGCAGACGAATGACTGGCATCATGGAAAAAGCTGTCATGGAAAGAAATGAAAGCAGTCCCCATCCTATGGAAATGCCTAGTAACATCTCACAAGCCGGAGGGATGGTTGCGTAAGAGTGACATTGGCCAGGGGTGTGTGGCTTTAGCACTAGCAAAAGTCCTGGATTGACTCTATAGGTGCATCGATGCAGCCCTGACCTTACTGCTGCCTAGTGGCTCTACAACACACTGGCTACTTTTGTGGAAAGGGGTGTGTGTATGCCCCAGGATTTGCCTTGTAGCTGTGCCTTTAAAACAACTGTTTCCAAGTTACACTGTGCTCTCCTCATTTCAGATAAGTGTTTTGTGTTCTGTGCTGCATTATGTAAAATAGTGCTTTGTGTTCACTAGGGCTAGAGTGCTAGTGGCACAGGCAGTAGACCTCCCATAGGTCTTCATAGGAAGAGAAGTGAAGGTACGTTATTGCTGTAACATGAAAAAAACAAACATTAAATAAATATTCCATTCCACACATGGATGGAAATATGATCTGCAAACCCCATTATGTAACCTCATTTTTAAAAGATGATGATAATAATGATGATGATATATTACCCTTCACCAGAGAATCGCAGGGTGGTTTACAAAGACTTTCCTCCTGCAAGAGGGTGGAGTGGTTGTGGTCGGGAGCCAGACTCCGCCTCAAGCAGGGGGCGTTAGCCCCCTGCCTACCACTAACCTGGCTGGCGCCCACGCCCACGGGCAGGCACCCAACCAGGTGCCTGCAAGGGGGCGTGTTTAGCAGCCTAAATTGCTGTGGCACCAGCCTTCCGGCCTCACTTTTCGTCGTCCCGTCGCGAGTCATCAGCTAGGAGTCATCACAGTCATCACAGGGAAGAGCCACGAGGTTTGGAGTCAGGGGGTCTGTGTGTGTGGAGGCTGCCTGGTTCCTGGCTTGCCTTTTAACTTTAGGAGGCTTGTGTGCGCTCATTGCTTTACTGCCTTTAAAAACCCAGGCATCCAGGTTTGCCTTGCTGTGTCCTCTTTTCCGTGTAAAAACCTACATTTAACCTTCTATTTCCCCCCACTCCTGGTGCTTGATTTGTTTGTGCGGTCTGAGTGAGAATTACCTTTCTTAAGCTGCAGCTTGTTCCCTTGCCCAGCACATGCCCCCAGCGAGGTCTGAGTGTGAGTGTGGCTCCGTCTTTCTTTCTCCCTCGTCTCCTCGCTTTCCTTCCCCTGCCTCTGCCTTGGTGGCTGTGCATTTTATTTTAATTTTTGGCCAGGGTGCTTGTACGTTTTGCCCTCTATTGCCCTTGCCTGTCCGATTGCGTGGCTGGTCTGGGTGACTGAGTGGGTTTGCCTTACATTTTAATTTGTTGGCCAGGGTGCTTGTGCGTTTCCCGCCTCCATTGTCCTTGAGAGCCTGGATAGCTCAGTTGGTTAGAGCATGGTGCTGATAATGCCAAGGTTGCAAGTTTGATCCCTGTATGGGACAGCTGAATATTTCTGCATTGCTGGGGTTGGACTAGATGATCCTCAGGGTTCCTTTTCCTGTTCCTCTCTAATTTTAAGTCGTGTGTGTGTGTGCTTGCAGCGTGTGTTTGTGCCTGCCATTTATTGATTTATTACTCTTCTAGCATGGGTTTAATTTACCCTGCCATCCCTTCCATTGGTACCACTTAAATCGGGAGCCCCCTGTAAAATTTTAAAGGCTGCCGAGGCTTGGAATAGACTGTGCACTTAAACCTCACCCCTCTTGGTTTCTCTAAGCCACCCCCCCCCCCTTTGCTTGATGTTTGGGGGAAGAAATAAGGCAGGGCTTGGGGTGGACAATTCAGGGTTTCTGATCAGGGAACCATTCCTCAGCACTGCACGTTTATACGTTTAGAACCTTTGAAGGTGTGCCTTTGCCTGGTTCTTGTCATTGGCTTCACTTGCCAGTACAGGCTCCCTAAAGAAAACCGCTTTTAAACAACAACAATAAAAAGGTTACGGCTTATAGTATCTTACTGAAAAGTCCAGGTTAACCCACAGTTTATATTTCTACTTCATTTTGGCTCACTGTAAAGGACAGTTATTTTCCTTTTCTTCAAAAACTTTTCCCTTGCCTGGCATGTTCATTTTACTCCCTCCACCCCTTCTCCCTCCCTACACCCCCACCCTTTCAGGAGATACATCGGTCTTTGGAGTTCCCTTTGCTTCTTGCCTGAGTCATCACAGTTACCAGACAGGTTTTTCAACTGCTGGGGCAGGCTTGATTGCTCTCTGAGTGACCGGCAGTTTGTGAGGCATTGTCTTTAAGCACCTGGCAGTTCAGCAGCTCTAGTTGCATTGTCAGTTTAACTAACCAGCAGTTTGACCAATTGCAGTCTTTTGTCTGTTTAAGCACCCTTATTTCCCTCAACTGGTCTTGAGCCGACCTTGTGGGCAAAGATTTACTTTTCTTTGTTTGGCAAAGTTTCCTTTGTTTGGTAGAAGTTTCCCCAGCAGTGAGATATTCCCCTTAAGAGCAACCTCACCCCTCCTTTTCAGAGGGCCGCTGGTGTGGGCCTGGAATCTTATTGATTTCCTTTTCTCTTAATATGGCTGCAGCTTCTGAGCATCTCCTTGTAAGCAGTTATTTTCAATTCTGTTTGATTACTTGGCATTGCTTTGCGCCTAGATTTGCCTATCATTTAAAAGGGGCAACTTTTTATTGTAGGCAATTATCTGCTAATTCTGTCTGACTGCAGTTGGGGTTGCTTTGTGTATGGGATTGTTCCTTGGAGCCAGGTACTAATATGTAGCTGAGCGCTGCTGCTTGAACTCTTGCTGGGTTGTGATTTAATAAATATAAATAAATACAAGCGGTGCAGTTAAGTGACGTATAGCTTGTTCATTTTGTCAGCAGTTACGCGGAGCAATTGATAATAGTAATTCCTACTCATAGCTATAAATCCATTGGCTATTAATTGAGATACTATTGATTAATAATTAATTCATCAACCGTGCTCCGAACTTTATTGATGCACAATAATTGTATACTAACATTTAATTACAGTCAAGTTATTAATTGATTGGTGATATTAATACTAATTTAAAATAACAATAATAATAAAATAAAATAATAAAATAAAATAAATTTGAAATAATAATTAATTAATAATAATAATAAATAATTATAATTATAAATAATAATAATAATTAAAATTAATAATATTAAAAATATAAATAAATAAATAAATGAAAATAAAATTAAAATAAAATAAAATAAATAGTGACGAAATAAATAGTAGGCACATTTTACTAGTGCACAGAGCAGCTCATGGCGCCCAAGAGGAAGCGCACGGGTGCAGTACCAGCCCACACTGTAGCTGGCAATCGTCGTAATAATAAACCCAAACCCATTTCGCATTTCCTCAATGCCTTCAGATCATTCATTGTTGACTATGAACAGCGCTTTCTCTTAGTTATTCTTTAGTTCTATTTGCCTTGCATTTCTTACTTCCTTGTTTCGCAAACCAGTGGCCAGCCTTTAAACTACCCAGGTGCAGGCCCAAGCCCTCAGACAGGAATGGCGGCTGTGCAAACTAGGTCTCAGGCTTGCTTGCCGACTTCCAGAACCTGCATGGAGGCTGCCGGCCCGTATCAATAACCCGGTTGCTTCCAGTTCTTTTAGTTCTTTGCAGAATAAGCAGCCCAGGGTCCAGCTTCCAGAATCAGGCACCTCATCAGCCAGTGATGATGAGTCAGAATGGCAGTTAGCCCGTATGTCGAGAAGAAGCCATCAGAGGTGTATCGCACTGGAAAGCTGGACCTTAGAAAGGATTTAAAATGTAAGGTCCAGACAAACATAATAAATTATTAAAAAAGGCTTTGTTGTTCAGTCCTGACAAAGCTAGCATATTTTATAAAGTATCTTGTTAAATTTTAAGATATGTTAGAAGTTTTCAGGATAAAAGTTTGATGAATGTATCAAATTTTAACAAGGGTTTAAACAAAAAATTGTAGTTGCATTTACATTTTGTATGGTGTAGTGTTGACTGTGATTAACCGATAATTGATCAGTTTAGTTGAATCTCGTTTTAGGGGTTGGGATGAACCCAACAGGTTCACTTAGCCCCTGCTTGGTCTCCAGGACAGAGGCACCCCTTCCCAGACCCACCCCCCTTTTTGAGATTATTAGGTAACCAAATGTATCATTCCTTAACACCTCATACAAGAATTATTTTTTTCTTGGGGAACCTGCCTTTTTCTCCCAGATCAACTACAAGAGCAAGATCACAGCCTTAACAAAATGACAGCCCAAACAGGAAAACACATGGGAGCAATGGTACTGCTTTGAAGTGTTCCAGATCCATTTCCTGTTCTCCCAATGAGCAGGGCAGCTGTGGGCAAAATTGCAAAGAAGTACAATAATGATTTAGTCCTTAGTCCTAGAATCTAGTAAACCTTTAAGCCCAACAGTCGGAATCGCATAATTTCAATGCTTTAACCATATTAGGGAACATGTATAGTTAGTAAACAAATTGCTAGTTTTGTGAGAGCTCACCTTTGGCAATCTTCTAGAACATGTTGCATATGTAGCAGTTCTTTCTAGCTAGAGTGAAACTGAAACCTGACATTTACAGTATCAGATAGAATTGTTCTGGAATGTCCTGGCTGTGTCTGGAATGTCCTGGCTGTGTTTGTAGTACAACAGTTTTGGAAATCTGTAGGAGAGCATCCCACCAATCTCTTGTCATACTAACAATCTTGTTATCAACTAACAATCAAAAGTGCTAAAATTTTAGCTACATTGGCAACAGGATGTTGGCTAGAAGCAACTGGTTTTCTGAAGCTAAAACTTACAATTTTGTTCTAGGAGTTACTTGATCACAATATAGAACTATTTGTTTATTCCTTATGATGAAAACGTATACTCAAGCAGATATTTTTATAATCACTGTACTATACTATGATACAGTGCATAATGAACATCCACATTCAGTTAGTCTGTGTGCCATCCCCCTTCAGATTCAGCACAGAGAGCACCAAGTGACTCAGAAACAAATCAGAAGTTTAAAAGTCATGATACAAAATGAGTCTTGGGGCCTGTGTGCATACCTAACCTTAAAAAATAAAATAAAATAACAAACAAACAAACAAACAAACAAACAAACAAACAAACAAACTGCACCACAGGGTAAGACTCCCAAAATCGGTTAAGACAGACCTTGAGATCTGGATCACGTTTCTGGAACGCTACAATGGAGTCTCCTTATGGCAGGAAATCCTCAACCTGTCCTCAGATTTCCAGGTTCACTGATGCCGCTGGGTCCTTGGGCTTCAGTTTATTCTTTAGGGGACGCTGGTGTGCTCAACAATGGCCAGCAGAGTAGCAAGGCGAGGCTATCATGCGGGATCTCACTTTTCTGGAGTTTCCCCCCCTTAGTTGTGGCTGTTCACATTTGGACTGAGGAGTTCCAGAATCGCCGGGTGTGCTTCAGAACTGATAACCAGGCAGTGGTCAACATACTGGCTAAGCAGTCATCGCGTTCCGAGAGGGTGTCGCGCCTACTCCGATCATTCGTCCTCCGGTGCCTCGCTTCCGAGCATCAGCTCCCAGGGCTCAGCCACTGCCAGAACCCGTTCCGGAGCACCTGTGGAACCTTGGAGACATGAAGTGATTAAGGGAGTATTAGCATCTGTCACACGCTCTACGCTTAGATCATATAAGAAGGTCTGGTGTGATTTCATGGGGCTCAGGTCCAAAGTATCCTCCCTTTCCACTAATGTTACACCCTCCACAGAAAACGTTCTGCAATACTTAACACACCTTCATGGCCTAGGTTGAGCCTCGAAAACTTTGAGGATACACATAGCTGCTATCACATTCTTTAGTAGACCCATGTTTTTCCACTGATTCGTGCTGTGACTTCATGGTCTGCAGGGCAATTGAAGGTTGGAGTTGACTGCAGCCTCCAAGTAACAAAGGCCGCAAGCCTATTTCTTACGAGCTACTGTCTCAAATCCGTATGAAACTTAGGTCAATTTGCTGGTCCAAGTTCGAGGCCCTGGTGTTTTCTGCGGCATACGTTACAGCCTCCTTTAGGCCGGGCCCCCAAAACTTTAAAGATACACGTAGCCGCCATCAGCTTCTTTTGTAAAGCCATGTTTTCCTCCGACCCGTGCAGTGACTTCCTGATCCGCAGAGCTATTGAAGGTTGGGGTAAGCTGCAACCCCCTAGAGTCGAGGGCCATAAGCCAATTTCTTACAGGCTGCTCTCTCAAATACGCATAAAGCTTAAGTCTATCTGTTGGACCAAGTTTGAGGCCCGCCTCTTTTCCACAGCATATGCTAAGCCAATTTCTTACGGGCTGCTCTCTTAGATATGCACAAAGCTTAGGTCAATCTGCTGGACCAAGTTTGAAGCCCGCCTTTTTCCCGCTGCATATGCAATCGCCTTTTTGGCGCCTTGAGGGTCGTGAAGTAGTAGCCGAGGTTAACGCAACTGGGTCAACGCGCGGCCTCCTCACGGAGGACGTGCAGTTGTCCGAAGCTAGCACGACGGTGCGGATACATCAATCCAAAACAGATCAGGCAGGTAGGGGTTCCCTCGTAAAACTTACAGCTTCAGCGCAGCGGGGCCCATGCCCGGTCAAGGACACCAGATGGTACCTTTACCTCAGACTGCCCGGTCCTGGCCCGCTCCTGGTTCACAAGGATGGGTCACCTTTGTTGAGACACCAATTCACAAGGGTACTCCGCAAAGCTATTGATGCCTGTGGTTTATCTTCACAGGATTATGCTGCACACTCATTCAGGATTGGTGCCACCACAACAGCGGCACAATTGGGTCTGCCAGCGGATAGGATTAAAGAAATGGGCCGGTGGAAATCTGATGCTTATAAAGGTTACATTCGCTAGTATGCGCTCCGCTGCGTTACCTCTACTTACCCGTCTTTCTCTTTCCTTTATTCTCAGCCGTTCTCAGAAAAAGTGTTTGGATTTGTGGCCACAGTATAGTCCATTGGGCCCGTGTCAGCTAGCTGTGGCCTCACCCCTAATCTTGGGTTGCTACCTGGAGTGCGAGTTTCCTGGTTTTTGAGATGAGGCATGCGTTGGGAAGAGCTTGTGCCATTGCTGAGGGAGAAAGTCATCATGTTTGGCCCTCCCAACATCCTTACCCTTCAATTAGGGGAAAATGACCTTGTTAACAGAAGAAGTGCGGACTTGTCGTGGAACATAAAAAGAGATTTGGATGAGATTGCTGCCTTGTGTCCCGGAACAACGGTGTTCTGGTCCTCCTTCCTGAAGAGAATTGTTTTGCGCGGTGCACAGAACTGTATGGCCATTGAAAAATCCCGGAAACTCTTAAATCGTGCAATAGCCCGTTGGGTGCGCTTTATGAATGGCCGAGTCATTTCTCATGACCATATCCGGATTGGCAATCAGGCCTTGTACCGGAATGATGGGGTTCATCTTTCAGACCAAGGGAATGACATTTGGTTAAATAGCATCAGCAGCAGCATCAGGGATTGGTTACAGCTGTGAGGGTACTGGCGGCGAGCCTTTTGGGCTCGGGTGGCGGTTAGGCATTGGAATAATGTGTTGTGGTGTGTCGAAGGGCTAGGTGTGGCCATCGCCTGCGCCTTCAGTTTTGGGTATTCCGTTAAAGGAATCCGGCGGTTGTGTATTCTGTCCGATGCTTGCGTGGCAGGAGGCCATGGCACGACCCTCAGTGACATCAGGGGAGAGCTTATAGTTGGATTAGCATCAACAGGCTCCACCTACTGGTGAATAACCCCCCCTGTTTTAGACTCACCCCTCTCTGAGGGAGTGGAGTCAGCTGACATAATCCAGTGCCTAAGCCAATACCTTTTCACTTGCTGTAATCAATAAAGTTGTGGCCTTTTCTTGCCCATTAACCTTATATCACGTGTCCTCGTGTTTTCATTCCACTACGCGGGGATCGGGTCCTCGAACCACAATATAAAACTTCAACAATACATAACACAAACTCTTCCCCAAATAGGCAAATGCACCTGAAAATCCACTATAAAGTTCAACAAGGTGCTACATGCAATTTCTGAATATACTCTTAAATTTGTATATTTAGCTCCACCATGGATCCTATCATTGCCTACTTGCAAATGTTGAATTTGATCATGGCCAGTCTTGGGAGGAATGTGATGATTTGAAGCAGGGGGCAGGATGGAAGATGTCAGTTTTGTGAAATATTAAGTTATGGTACTGCAGCTGGTGGACTTTGGACTAATTCCATGATGTACAGTTCTCCAAAACCAGAAATCTCCTTAATGCAGTATTCAGAGTAAAAAGAAAAAACGGCAAAAAACACTTAACCTTTCTGAGAGGCAAATTGCAAGTGATTTGAAACTCAAAAAGCATTTGCATAACCTTAATCTTTTAGTGAACATTTGCAGGGCTTCCACTATTGCTTTTAGCAGCCAAATAGCTAAACACACATCCCTTTTTAACTGTGTACTTTGTGATTAACCAGTAGTAGCTTGGAATAATAATTGGTCATGGCCATCCATTCTAAAGGGTTGATTAAATGGAAATAAGCTCAGAATTCTTTCTTCCTCTAAAAAAGAAAAAAAAAAAAACCTGTAATGCTTTTTCGTGGTAATTCCACCATTCATTAGGATGGAAAAACTGGCATTAAACCAAGTCCTTCTGCCAAAGCCATTATTTCCATCATCAAACTCTGCATCAGTCGGCATTGCAGTCTTGTGGGAAGACAATATTCTGGCCCCTTGTGGTTCTTAAGTTATGACTAAGAAGCTTATATATATTAAAAGGAGGGTCTTCAGCTAGTCTCTTAATCTTTATGAGGCTCAATAATAGCCAACTCTGTTTCCAAAATTTAGAAACACTTGCTTTCAACTTAGAAAGGTCGCATATGTTAGGAGATAAGTCTCAGTTCAATACGATTAAGAGCTACACAGCTTTTTTCAAGTGCCCATGCTTGGTAATTCCACCCCCCCCCCTTTTCTTTTTTTTTTTCTTTTTTGAGGAAAGGGGACCTTGTAGCTTTAATGCACAGTCTTTTCTTCCTATACTTACATTCTGTATTTTTAAGAGGATAATTGCTGAATTGAAATTTGAGAGTGTTATCTTAATAACCAATTACTCAAATAACTTTGAAATTGGCTTAAACTGGCTCGTCATGCTACATTTACCTGGCTCTTCGTATGGGAAAGTTAAGAACAAAAAAATAGCCAGGAGAAAGACTCCTATCTAAGTTGTTTAGCACTGTGGAAGGTTTGTGTTTGCAGCAGGACCAATACAAAACCTCGCCTTAAGTATCTTGTGTGGCCTCCTCCTCCTACAAGCATATGGAAGTCAGAATGGTTCATTGTTGCCAGTCACTGCAACATGGCATAAATCTTCTACACTCTATTTACAGAAACCTTTACAAAAACAAAGAGCATTGACTTCCAGTTCTCTGTTTTGAGGATGCATTTATTCACTGAGCGATTACAGAAGGAATTTTCCAATCCTTTTGCAACACATTTGTAGCTTAATATTCTATCGGCTTAAGATGGGGGCATGGGGACTGTTTTTTTGTGCTAAGATTAGGGTAAATGCATCCGTTACCATGCTTGTAAAATCCTTACAAGTGAAAAATCAGAATCTTTACTTTTTGTAATTTAAAGCTCTGACACGTTTATTAGTAGCTTTGTTAGATGAATAGATGACTGCTGGAAGCATGTATATTTTTATATGTAGCCATAAAGTTCGGTAATAGAACACTCGATCTTGTTCAGCAGCACAGATTCCCAGTTCTCTTCTCTTCTCCGTTCAGGAGTCTTTCGCAAGGCTGCTCCTGGAAACGACGCCTTTAAGTTTGTGCTACAAACCATGCCACTTCCACAAACAATTTGAGGTATCAGTGTGTTACTAGGGGCTTCATTATTTTATTAGGGGATTGTATACAACAGCCTCAGGTTGTCGTTTGTTCTTGCTTCGTGAATGACAAATGCCTGTTAGAAAAGTGCTGCCTGTTAGAATGTACCATATGCCATCCAGACTAGTAACAACCAGTCCTAATTGACAGAGACAACCAAGTTCCTCACATGTCTCTCCCAATCAGTTCCACTGCAGTCATATGGCTGCATTGTTCTATGAATATCTGACATAACCATATGTCCCTAAAGTAATATTCTGTTCAGTCTTACAGAGAGGACACTTGTGAGCCTGATACTCTTATTCAGTTCAGACCCATCCACATGATCTAGCTTCTGGCATGCTAATGTATGGGCTGGATCAATTTGGGTTGCAGTTGGCTGGATGCTGAGGGGGGTGGCTTCTGAGTGCTTCCTGTCTCTTTTCAAATGTGATCCACATGTGCATGGTACATATGTTCTTTGCCATGACTGTCTGTTTTGCGTGGTCTCTCTCTCTCCCCCTCTCCCTCTCTCGGGTGTTTGATTTTTATTGTACAAGTTGGATCCTCCTAACAGAGGGTCCATGTTGTGCTCGGCCCTGAAACTCTTCCCTAACCAGCTTATGCACGGGGCTTGCCCCGCTCCAAGCCGATGGTGCCACAGTTATGCCAATGGCCTTTAGCCAATCAGCAGCGTGGCAAAGTTGGGGGTATCTATTTGGAAGTGCGATGTAGGGACCTCCTTTCGCTTAAGATGGTTGTATAAAGGTAAAGGTACCCCTGACTGCTAGGTCCAGTTACGGATGACTCTGGGGTTGTGCGCTCATCTCGCTCTATAGGCCGAGGGAGCTGGCATTTGTCCGCCAACAGCTTCCAGGTCATGTGGCCAGCATGACTAAGCTGCTTCTGGTGAACCAGAGCAGTGCACGGAAGGTTGTATAGTAGTTGGTTAATAAATTAATAATAAAGATGTGGGTAAGGGAGCAGGGCCCTATCGTGGGTCATGTTCCTCCACATGTGCATGTTCAGCACAAATGTCCACATTCAGCTGCACATGACTGGGAGTCATTATGTGCTCCTTTTGATAGGCACCTCCAGTGGTTCAGATGCCTGAATTTCATAGAATTCCTATGATCATTTGGCTTAATTTGCACGTGAGTGCCCCTTTATTGGTGTTTGTACTTATTATTCAGGCACTGATGGGGCAAGGCCAGTGGAATGTGTGACACTGAGGCTGGGACCAGTGATAGAGGCCTGCTTTTGTTTACAAGGTCTGTGCGATAACGTGAAATGGAGGCTATCAACAGAAATTGAAACCCTTCTCATTGCGCTAAAAATGTATTTATTTGCTTTTCATTTAGACTATCCTAATAACTACATGGAAGAATTTCATATGCACAGGAATTAAGATGTGGAGGTGGACCCACAGAATGCCCACAAGTTAATGAGCATTTGAAATTTAATGTAGTAAATCCATTCCCTTCATTTCTCATACAAAAATTGGTTGCTCCAGCAAACCTGTATTAGTATTGGAGTGGAGATTTGACTTGGTTTGCATTTCAATGCATGCAGCTTTAGCATGTCAGTAGTTTGTCGACCAGGTTGGTGCGTTAAGGCTGTATAAGGTTGTACCTTTTAAATGTGACATTGGCTGCATGGAAAGCCTACTTGGGAAAATGCTTTTCACAAAGCAGCTTCTTGTTTAAATTTTTCTTGCCTTAGGCAGTGAAAGATCAAACCTGAAACAACTACCAGTGCTCTACACTGCCAGGTAACCATCGAAATGGATGCACACTGCCTCTCTTCTGGGTCATGCACTTTCTGTACTTGGGGCCCCCGCTGAACAAGGCAGGATTGTGACAAGACATATAATTCTTCCTCAATATTTCCCTTCATTCTTAGCATCTGCACATCATACCAAACTTGTCCACACAACATTCCCTGAGAAACTGAAAACTTGGGAGGGTTAAGATATTTTGGCTGTACTCTACTGTAATGATTTTCAGCCTTGCCAGAAAGACTTAGGGTTTGAAAAGAAACACATTAAAAAAAATAAAAATCGTCCCCCACCACTTAATTGAAAACAGACATTGGATTGTACCTGAGAGGGGAGGGGGAACCTGAGATATCTGCAGGCATTTAAGGACATGTGTATAGGATTTAGGCAAATGCAGAGCCAAGAACATAAATGATAAATGAAATATGGGCAAGAGCAAATTATTTATTTCCACTCATAAAAGAACAGCTACAGCAAACTTCATACTGATCCATATCTACAGGGTCCTGATTCTGCAGACATTGCCACTAAATCAAGGATACAGAGTGCATATTTGCCTGTAAAAGCCAAAGGATACCATTTGGCTATTTTCTCTTAGGCTTTTTAAAGTGGATGTTTTTACCTTTAAGAGAGATTGCAACAGCTCCTTTCCCGTTCCTTTTTAGTTCTTCTTCCCCTCCTCCTCCTCCACCAGCAGTGGCCATGGAGCTATAAAGAGTAGAGTTTCCTGATCATGTGGGAATTAGGATCCAATGGCCCTCTAGATATTGTTGGACTACAACTCCCATCACCCCTGACCATTGTCAATTCTGGCTGGAGGACGACAGGTTTCCCAACCGTGGCGTAGATTGATCACAACCCAAGAAACGCTATCAGGATTTTGCAGTTAGTAACAGAGCCGCCACCACATCCTTGTTTTGTTGATTAAACATCACTGTGAAGAGCAACAATCAACTTTGCATTTTTGAATAAAATATAACAAACTTACATACCCCACTCAGTGTTGTGAGGGGGATGTGAATCTATTATTTGGTTGGGTGGTGTAGATACTGTATTTCCTTTGTTTGTCTCTAGTGCTAAAATACTCTAGTCATGGAATAGGCACCCACAAAGGGGAGTAACATACTTCACAAGAATCCTTTTATTTTAAGAGCATGAAAAGAACAAGCTGTCCCTCCTCTTTCTTACTTGAACTAAGGTTGACAGCATTAGACTTTAGAGTTTATGTGAGGATACCAGGCAAGATCCCAACAACTGTGAATGGAATTCCAGCTGTGGGATGGGACCTTTACATTGTTGCAGCATAGTACAACACACCACCACTCTACAAAGTATCCTTTGGAAAACTCTCAGGAGTGGTTGGGATATGTCACAGGGGACATCAAAAGTCAGGGGAAATGGGAGACACCTCTCACCCTTTGCACAAGCCTTTCCACTTGCTCTTGGCACCATTGAATCTAACACCATGATTCATATGTGATTTAGCTGTTTTATTTTATATCTGCATTTATTTGGGTAATATATCTGCTCTGGATAGGGCTGCACTTATTCTAAAGGACCAGGTGGGTAGGCTGGGGCTGTTAATTGATCCGTCATTGTCACTGGAGGCCTGAGGGGCTGAAGTGACCAGGAGGCCTCACCTACTGACTTTCCTGGACACAGATAACCTAGCCATAGTGACCCACGTATCGTGAACCTCAAGACTGGATTACTCTAATGCTCTCTATGGGATACCCTTAGTGGTGGATAGTTTGGAAGATGCAGGGTGCAGAGGTTAGGTTACTGAGTGGCACTATCTATCATGGGTACTTGACATCTCTCTTAAAACAACTGCCTTGGCTGCCAGTTTTCTACCAGGCATTTAAGCTTCTGTTATTGACTGACAAAGTCCTAAACAACTTGGGACTGGGTTATCTGAGGCATCTTATCTTTCAAATACCCTCCACAGGGAGGCTCACCTTGACCTGGCCTTGTTTACTTTTTTTATTTATTTGCTCAGGCTCTATGAGTACTGTTTTAACAAATGCTTTCAAACTGACATATCCCTGGCTTTAATATCTGCTTTTCTTGTTCTGCTCTTTTATTATTGTATTGCATTTATGATTTTTATTGTGTGCTTCTTCTTCTTTTGTGTGTGTAAGCCACTCTGGAAACCCTTTTCCTATGTGACAATAAATTACACAAAGGGAAACAATCATATTTTAGTTCTTATAACTAAACTTCAGACCCTGTTGCACTTTTTCTTCACGACAACATAAGCTAAGAACAGCCCTGCTGAATCAGGCTGGTGGCATTATGGACTAGATGAGGAACTTGCCCCTTTTTTCTGTGAAAAGGAAAATGGTAAGAGGAGCCATGATGTTGCATGACTTCTCTACTCTGATGTTACACTGTTCACATAGGGAGAGCACATTGCTTTCATGTCTGTGGTAAAGTTCACATCAATACTAGGTTCATTCACTCATCGTTCACACATCGTTCACTGTCATCATACAATGATTTGTGCATGTGAAACCACAGGTGGGACATCCCAAACGTTGCTTACCCATCATCTGACATCACTCCAAAGCACAAACACTTTTCAGTGGTGGCATTTTACAAATGCATACTACCAAATGCTGCAATGAGTACGTGTGTGAATCAGCCTTCTATCACAATTAAGAAACATCCTTTATTTCCCCTCTTCCATGCATCTTCATACCATCTAGATTCTGCATTAAGGCACCACTGCTCAAAGTTGTACCCTCAAATGGACCTAATTTACCATGATTTCACCCAGGTGTAGTTCAGAGATTTCTGAGCTAGTTCAGTGAACTTCTTTCAACTGAAGTAGCTCATTTCAGACACTCAAAAATATTACTATCAATTAGAAAAGCAGAAACAGGTGAACAAAAAAACAAAAAAAAACACAGAGAAAAGCACACTATGTTTATTTCTTTTTTCACTAGAAAAACTTGCCCTTTAATTAATATAGAAACCATTTTATGCTCTTAATAATAATATTTCAACACAATCTATCCAAAGGTGCACATTATATTCAACCATATGACATAAATATTGCAGATGAAGAAAAATAGATCATTTCACTTCTTGATAGGTACTTGAAAACTATTTCCAAAAGAGCTACTGGTCTACTGATATGGCAACAGACAAACTCAAGAATGTCTGAGTTTAATTTCCATATAGTCACTGCTATTTTCACATCTGTGCTACAGAACTTCCATCCTCTTGGTCCCCACCATGTCAGAATGCACAGTGGCAGATTGGCATATTGAGCTATTAATAATTTGCTATATGTGTTACAGATGTTGCATAAATGAGCAGTGTTCTATCACTATTTCTTGACATTGGGGCCCTTGGGGTGGCAGGCTAAGACCCAGATCTGTCTACAAGCTGCCTTTTCTGGCAAAAGGGAAAGCTGCCCCTTACAGAGGAATCACATTCCAGCTTGCATAGTCAATTTTTCAGATGTTCCTGCTTTCCTGTTCCTTGTTCCTTCACTCAGACCTCATCTGGCCACAATGAAAAATGATGTGATGCAATTTTTTATTCTGTGCTTGACACTTTTGGAAGGCAATGTGGTTCATTGATTCTAAACTCCAAAAAGGTCAAGGAATCAGGAACAAAGCTTCTTGGAAGAAACCCAGGAAAAACTTTAAACTTGGAATGAATATATATATATATATATATATATATATTCCAAGTTATACACACACAGGCAAACAGAACTGCTAATTGTTACCCTTCTGTTGCTATTATGCTGCATATTCCTGGGAACATATGTTGTATGATTATGAATATATACATTATCGAGTCACCAGGTGAACTGTGTATTAACTATGCAGTAGACAGCAGATTTAAACTTTTGACAGCAAACAGCTGTAGGATTTCTAAAACTTAATACAAATAATGAAATCAATAGGTTCTGCTGCAGTTTCAAGTTTTCCCAAACAAATTTATATGAAAAATGATATTCATTTATCAGAGATTAGTTCAGCTGAAAGATAAATTTTTGTGTGTGTCACTTCTGAAACACAGATAGAAAACAAAATTTCAGATGTTTCAGGAGAAATCAGCATACACTTTTCAGAGACTGTGTGTGTTAAAGGGGGAAAGGGAGGAAAATGAGAGTGTAAACAGATTAGTAATGATTGCTCATTATACTGCTTGCTTATGCTGCACTTGTACAGAGTTTCAAATGCTAATATGTGAAATATGTTTCTATCTATCGTAACATTTGAAATGCCTTTGTATCTGAAAATGATGCCATTCCAAGCCTGGATGTTTATTATTTCTGAAAACACACATATACATAAAACATCACCAGCATTTGAGCTATTATTCAGTGGTGCCATTTAAGTAAAATCAGAATGTTTGCAGGCTACTCATAAGCTACTCAGTGTGCCAGATAAAGTTCACATTTGAAAACAGTTCCAATCTGTGTCAATTTTTTTCAGCAGTTGTTTGAGAGGCTGGTGCCAACATGCTATTAGACAGTTTACTGGGTTGGGGAGGAAAGAGAGATAAAATAGCATCTTTTATTGGCTGCTTTTGCGGTAGTGCCAAGAACACTGCCACACTATCAGGTTGCCATCCCCATTTTACTGTGCCAATGCAAGCTGCATGCATGCCCCCCCCCCCATATCTAGCTTTCCTATGGTTTGAAATGGTAGAATATTTGTTCTCACCTAGTCTATGTTAAAGGAAAACCACAACTCTTCTGTTTTATGTACCAAAGGTGTCTCCAGCTTTTGGTGGGACATTTTGGAGAATGCCCCCAAAACTGTTTGGAAGTAATGAATAAACAGAGTGGGGGTTTTTTTGAGGGGGGGGCAGAGAAGCAAAGGGAGCATCCCAGGTACTTGTGACCATAATGTGGGATTTGAGTACATCTCATATGGACTTGGCAATAAGAGTTTGTGCCGCTTCTGATGAGATCACCCCCCCCTTTCAAATGAGAATCAAAATAGTTGCGTGACCTCTCAGAAACTCAGAAACTGGCCCCCTTAACTGGTTTGTGTCATAGTTGGTGCCCAATCCCAATTGCTTTGTGGCAAACATAATCCCAGGATGCATTGCACCCATTTTTCTGACTTTCTCTGTTTCCAGTGTTTCTCTTCTTCATCTTATACCTTCTCCTCACCCGGTACATTTTGATTTCTTCTTTGTTCTGGGTAACTATGGGGAAAACATTGAAATAGAGAGCCCCCTTTCCCTTGGTAGCTAAGCCAATTTAAGTAGGCATCTAATTTCGTGTCAAACTATTGTTAGGTCTATTTAAATTCCTCTATTGCCCATGTGGAATTAAATTCCACATTCCATTGAGAAGAGAAAGCATGTTCTGCACAAAGCTCAAGGATTTTATGTAAGATAAAAAGAAAAGCTGTTTGACAGTACATGTCTATTCATGTCTACTCTGAAGTAAGTCCTACTTACTTCAGTGAGCTTTCTCCCAGGTAGGGTGGGAGGAGAAATTTGATTCAATATACATTTGAATGCAAATGTACAAGATTCACTCTCTCTGGAATAATGTGAAAACCAAAACACAGCAATCCTTCGAAACTTGCACTTCTCTGAATTTTGCAATGCAGATCTGCAGCCAAGTAATGTTCACAACATGCATATACTTGGTTAAAGTGTGCATACAAATGCAACTATTAGTGAAAGAAAAAACAAAGAAAAGCATTTCATTCGGGGAAATTACTGTGCAAAACTTCACATGAAAATGCTGATGAATTTTCCTAAGGATTTTCTTTTACAAAGTACAAATCACTGATGAGATGTGGAGCACTGATTTTAACTCTGAAAAAATGAGAAACTGAGAGAATCAAAACTGACAGATCGTCCCACCCTTACTCCCAGGTAAGGACTGTATGACTTTTTAACGCATTATAGCTTGCAGGAGTTCAGTTCCTCTGAACATGGCTGAGGTGGATCACTGTAGTAGGAAGGTCTCTTCCTTCAAAGCTCTTACCCATAAGTATACCCAACAATGTGGATGATGGTTCCAATGGAGTAAGCAATTTTTGTCTTGCTATGTATAAGATAGATAGATAGATAGATAGATAGATAGATAGATAGATGATAGATAGATAGTCTTGGGCTCCATGATCACTGCAGATGGTGACAGCAGTCATGAAATTAAAAGACGCCTGCTTTTGGGAAGAAAAGCGATAACAAACCTAGACAGCATCTTAAAAAGCAGAGACATTACCTTGCCGACAAAGGTCCGTATAAAGCTATGGTTTTCCCAGTAGTGATGTATGGAAGTGAGAGCTGGACCATAAAGAAGGCTGATCGCCGAAGAATTGATGCTTTTGAATTATGGTGCTGGAGGAGACTCTTGAGAGTCCCATGGACTGCAAGAAGATCAAACCTCTCCGTTCTTAAGGAAATCAGCCCTGAGTGCTCACTGGAAGGACAGATCCTGAAGCTGAGGCTCCAGTACTTTGGCCACCTCATGAGAAGAGAAGACTCCCTGGAAAAGACCCTGATGTTGAAAAAGATTGAGGGCACAAGGAGAAGGGGACAACAGAGGACGAGATGGTTGAACAGTGTTCTCAAAGCTACTAACATGAGTTTGACCAAACTGCAGGAGGCAGTGGAAGACAGGAGTGCCTGGTGTGCTCTGGTCCATGGGGTCACAAAGAGTCGGACACGACTAAACAACAACATATATATATATATATATATATATATATATATATATATATATATATGCTTTCGTAGATTTTCACGGGTACAGGAATGCAGGTTTTGGTGTCCTCGGGTGTCTTCCCGTGTAAAAGTTGGGGTGTCTAGGCGACGTTTCGACGAGGTCTCACTCGTCATCTTCAGGCTGGTGCTTTCGGCTTCTTGTTACTGGAACAGAGCAGGATCTCAGTGTTTGAGTTCCTATAAATACTGTAGAGGGGGTGTGGTGTATAGCCTCCAATGTTCTGGGTAGAGAGGAAGTTCCCAGGCTAGTGTGCCTTTTCTTCTTTTGTTCCTTAATTACTTGAGAGATATCTTGAGTGATTTCTTGAGTGATATCCTGAGTACCACTTAGGTGGGTCATTAGGTGTGGATTAGTTGCTAAAGTCTTTGTGTCTTGACCTCTTGAACTTTGTGAAGAGTTTTCATGAGAAGATGGCTGTACTGTACTTAGTTGTGCTCTGGCTTGGCTTCGTGTATAATCATGGAAGCCATCGAGATAGAGAAACACCCTCACAACATGAACAAGCGTGACGACACATCCCGCTTGCCAGACATCTGGAAATTAGCCCTCCCCACAAAAACTGACACCAGATCCAGAGGCACACAGAACGCCAACACCAATCAACCACACCAGACCCAAACCCAGACCCTCTCCACAGATGAATTACAGACACCATCCAGTAGCCAATCCATGGTGGCACCTCCGGATGCTGCACCCCCCTGCAATCCCTACACAGATCTGGCTGACACAAGCCACAAAACCACAGCTCGCCCCTATACACGAAGCCAAGCCAGAGCACAACTAAGTACAGTACAGCCATCTTCTCATGAAAACTCTTCACAAAGTTCAAGAGGTCAAGACACAAAGACTTTAGCAACTAATCCACACCTAATGACCTAATGACCCACCTAAGTGGTACTCAGGATATCACTCAAGAAATCACTCAAGATATCTCTCAAGTAATTAAGGAACAAAAGAAGAAAAGGCACACTAGCCTGGGAACTTCCTCTCTACCCAGAACATTGGAGGCTATACACCACACCCCCTCCACAGTATTTATAGGAACTCAAACACTGAGATCCTGCTCTGTTCCAGTAACAAGAAGCCGAAAGCACCAGCCTGAAGATGACGAGTGAGACCTCGTCGAAACGTCGCCTAGACACCCCAACTTTTACACGGGAAGACACCCGAGGACACCAAAACCTGCATATATATATATATATATATATATATATATATATATATATATATACATGGAGCTGCCTGCAGCTTGTCACAGTTTTGCAAGGTGGTATTCTGGAAAGACTCTAGATTTCCCATTTTCTTCTGCCCTGAAAATGCCATTCCCCTAGGCATCATCGCTACATAGTGGTGGCCATGAAAAGCCAAAGGTGAAAGAGATGCCTTCTGGCTCTTGACATGAATGCTGAACAAATGAGTTCTTTGTGCCTGTCTCAGCTTGGACAGTCCATTTTCTCCTCTTTCTCTTTCTCTCTCACTCTTTGTTTTTCTCTGTGCTTGCCATGAAGGGTTGTGTCTGACCTGCCAAAAGTTTGCCTCAGGTAAAGGAGCGTTACATTTTTATGTGTGTCAAATTAATAAGACTCTCTAGCAGAACTGTGCTAAAAGGACTTTTTATAGCAAACTCTCTTTTTTTTTAAAAAAAGGGGGGGAACCACCCTTCTCTAAATTATTAAGGTTAAAATAATTTAAGGAAACAAGCTATTGAGCTCCACGTCAAGTACAGTATATTTAAAGTATTATATAAAGGACTCTTAAATGCACTGCAGAAATAAACCCAATAGATTTAAGGATGTGGGAAAGATATCACTAGGCTAATCTAATCAGGGCTGTCCTAACAGCGCAAACTATTCAAAGAATCTCTGGGGCAGCAGTATTGTTTGGGGCACCAGTGAAGCAACATATGACTCAAGAGCTATTCTCCAGGACCCCTCAAAATGTCACTGAGGATGCTGGGAACTGGGGTAACTTCAAGGGCTAGCAAAGAGTAGTGGGCAGTCCCCTATTTTGTGTTCCCCAACTTTAGCTCACAGTATGGTAGAATAGATTAAATCCTTCTTCCCTTATAGTAGCTCTTTTGTCTCTCAAAACTAGTTTTACTGGAGGCACCCCTTCTGGAGAACATATCCTGGATCACGTGAGCCTGTACAGAATCCAACATTCACACCTCGAAGCAGGACTCCATTATCTTTTGGAGTGCTTCTCCCAGACTATTCAATCTCCCATTTGTGGCTCTCTTTTGGGTGCCTCCTTTGAGAGAGGTTCGGAGGGTGAGGGCAAGGGCCTCTTCAGTTGTGGCTTCCCATGTTTTGAATGCTCTCTACACTGAGGTCTGTCTGGCACGAGCATCCCTTCAGTGCCAGATAAAAATGTACCTTTTGGTGCATTAGGATGATTTTCCTGTCATAAATGGTAAGTTTTTTGCTGCTGGAATTTTTACTGCTATTTTCTTGGGTTTGTTTTATAAGTTACTGTATTTTTAAATTGTAATGCATTATTCCCATCCACCCCTGCTTTTATCCCATACTTCCTGCTTTTAGATTTTGTAACTTGCTTGCAGTCTTATGTGTCACATGCCTAATAAATTGAAATAATAATAATTGCTAATACCTCAATTATATACAACTATTTAAAATGATGCATGGATTAAATAAGCTATCAGCAAAACAAATTGACTGATTAAGTCATTTTTTTATCACATATATTAATGGAAAGCAACCATTTCCTAGTCTTCAGATCTTCTGTGGTCTCTCCTCCTTTGCCTCTCTGCCTTTCTTTCTACTAACTGCACCCCATTGATAAAGGTAAGCAAAAGAGTACAACTAGCTATGACCTCATTTATTTTCCCCTATGAACTTTTTATTGCATATATTTGCATCTTTGTAAGAGCAGTATTTACAAACTGGTCGTGGCGTACAAAAATATTGCACAATTTCTGCAGAGCTTAAGTCATTAAGTATTTATATCTCTCCCAGTTCAATATATAATACATATACATTCCTCTTTATCGAACAAATAGCTGGGGTTTTTGAATAGTTTGTTTTCTCCTTGCAAATCCAATGGAAAGCACTTTGAAGGCAGAACACTAGATTGTGTCAGGTGGTGCAAATTTGTGTGTCTCTGTGGAAGTTAATAGAACTATGTTGATGTACATGAACTGAGAATTTTGTTGAGGCAAAAACCTATTGGGAATATTGTATTGGCTATAAAAGCTTAGCCTCAAAGAAGAATTTTGACATTGATCTCTAGGTAAAGAACAACTCCATTAATAAGTTCAATGGTTGACTACCTGCTGTTCTGTTAGCCAATTATCTCTATGTAAACTGGAGTCTGGACTTGAAGCTGAAAGAAAAGGAATTACGGTATGCTTTCCTAAGTCTTGTGTGTTTGTATGTGTATGGAGGCTGATTTTTTTTAAGTATCCAGAAGATCCTCTTACCTGTCATGCTTGATAACTGCTAAGCATTGAGATAAAAGCTAGGCACATGTATTAGACACAGAGCAAAGAAAAGTATCCAAAATCCAATAAACTATGGTGCATTAAAAAAAAAAGTTATTCAAGGCAGGGATGAAACTTACTAGAATTTCAGAGGACCAGTCCGAGAGCATTTTTTTCCTTGCACATCCACATAATTTTGCCTAAAAGCAGAAGTGCTTGTTATCGATATAAGTTCACAAGTGCATTGGCGTGATATTTAATTGACATAAATCATTGCCATATTCATTCAAAATGTTGGCAATGTTGTTGCAATTGTAAAGGCTGGTCTTATGTTATGAATAATAACTGTTAACAGAAGCAGACTGGGCAACCTCTCCTTGAAACAGGCTGGATTAACTCCAGTTAAAGAATTCATGAAGCATTTCTTCTCTGTTCTCACACTGTAGCTGCAGGACCATTTTCGTCAGGAAGAGTGTGTCCTCCCAATCTCATAAACCAGTTCAAACATTATTGTTTAGAGCTTACTTTTACAAATAAATATTTGTGTGAGCAGCCCGATGTCATAGGAGGCACCTCAGGTAACTTCATGTCTGTGATTAGAAATATCACAACGTGCAATGTTTCTCAACAAAGAGGAGGAACCAGAGTTATCCATGAGTCTATTCCTCTCAGTAGTCTTTGGTTTCTTCCCTGCCCCTTTCTCTGAGGTGTTATAGACTGTCATGGTTAGAAGAAGAATGTTGAGGAAATGAGTTGTCCATCACAAATTTCCATGGGAGGTTCTTATGAATAGTTTTGCCCAGCCTTTTCACTATCTGACCTATGGTGAGTTAGGAAACTGGCAAGGTCAGACAACCCAGAGATTCTGAAGTGGAACCTTGACAATAGAATGCTGGGAGCATATGAGAGGCACACTTTTAATCACCTCAATCCTTCATGCACTGCCATCTCCCCTTCCTCTGTTCACTAAGGGCCCAGTAACTTACTTGAGGAAGGGCTAAATCCCTGACAGGAAACTGATAGTATTTGTGACATATCCCTCAAGGAGAAGGTAATGCCCACATAGAGCCTTTCCCATCATGGAAATGATTCAACTATTGCCAGTTTTTCACCAAAGATTCTTGGGCTTCTTCCCATATCCAGTATGAAAACATGTTCTTCTGGGGCCTTGGGAATGCCAGTGATTTCCCCTACACCCCTGGAGAGCCGAGGAGAAGGAGATGGTGGTAGAAGAAGGTACTTTGAGACTGCCATTGATATTTTCTTCAAGCATTCTCAGGAAACACACACAAAAAGTGAGCCTTTTGATTTGATTTCAATGTTCTCAATGACTTGACTCTCGCCCGCCCCCCCAAACAAGATAGTGGCATACTTGTCCTTATTTGACAGTGATTTTGCATTGTCATTCTCCTCAATAAATAAATCCATATTTAGTCGTGTGGATGGCCAATTAATTTGTATTACTGATGGTGGTATTTCTGGTATTCCTTTTGAATAAATAAAGCACTAAAACCAATAACATATAGTAAAACATTAGCCTTTGTCAAGAGAACTTAGTCAAGCTATAAAACATCTTGTCAGGTCTGCCTCTAGATCCCAGCTCACAGAGGACCAACGCCCGGTGGATATAATATACAAAAGTCTTTATTGAAGTTTAGTTTCCATTTCAAAGCTCTGGGCGCGCAGACCCACGTCTCGACGCTAGACCGGCTAAGTCCCCTCTGACTCACTGCTCCTCCCACACCAGTTTAAGATCCTCGCCCGGCTCCACCTCCTACGCTGTTCTTTCCTTCTCTGGGTCCTTCTGCCCTCTGGGGTCTCCTCCTTCCTGGACTCCTCTGACGCTGACCCCCCTTGGTCTTCCCCTTCCTTCCGGCGGGCTTTAGGACCTGGCTCCCTACCCGGGCTCCCTGCTGTGCCGCTCGCCTGTACATTTGAACTTGGCGCGCGCGCCCAGCCGGTAACCTTCCTCCTGACCGTTTCCCCGCTTCCTGATGTGGGCGTGACCAAACCTGACTCCCCTCCTCCCGCTGGTGGTGAGAGCACTGGTCCCGATTCCTGGGACTCCCCCTCCCCACTGCGCTCTGGTGGGGAAGCTGGTCCTGATTTCCAACTGCTGCTCAGGGACTCCCCGCTGGCCCCTTCCTCCTGGGGCTTCCCCCCTGGAACCCCCCTCGCCCTGGCCATCGGCGCTCCCTTCTGTGAGTCCTCCGATTCGCTGGAGAGGCTTGTGGAATAACTCTTTCCACTGTCACTGCCTGCTCCCCCCTCGGACTCCTCCTCCTCACTCTCCATTTGCTCCCCCTCCTGTGTCTCTCCTTCTGAACCCCTGACACATCTCATTTCAATTTGTACTCCTCAAACAGGAAAAACAACATGTAATTTGCAAATTTTCAGAGTGAGGGCATATCGCTCAACTATTTCTATATAAGATTAAAATCTGGGGCTAATTCAATTTCATTTTTCTAAATATACAAAATGGCTCGTAACAACTTTTTTTATTTTAGTAACAGTTTTCCTAGCTCTGTTTATATTTTCACAGACATTACAAATTTGTACATCAAATAAAACAAGGAACCTAACTTAAAGTTATTTTCCATGTCCATTCAGACCTTTTTTTCCTTTTTCTAGTAAAGTCAAACAGTAGCAAACTGAACAGATTTAAAGACCTTCCGGTTCTACTTCCTTTGGCCGTCCACCATCCTACTGTGAAACTTTATTAACACCAAAACAAGAAGACACAGGTGGTATCTCACAGACAATACCCAGAACAGTTTAGCGATCTATTTGGCAGGCACTAGATTGCCTCTGGTTTTGATAGCATTGGAGGTGGTGAGATGCCTACAGACAGGAATCCCATTTCATGGTTGCTACTGCGAACAACCACTGCAAAATGATCTAGCACCAGAAAAGATGAATCAGTTGCACAGTTACCATAACAGCAACCACTGGCTGGGCAAACAGATTAAAGCAGGAAAAAAGGGGAAAGAAATATTGTGTGAGGGGGTGTATTTCAAGACCATTACACATTTTATTGTACTCTTACCCCACATGATGTTTCTGGGAACTTATTCAGCAGATTATGATTTGATATATTTAAAAGGATGCAAGTTGCTTCTTTCTTATACATGACTGTGCCATACATTTCAGCATATTTTAATTGCTCAAATAAAACTTTGGACCAGCATCCCATTTTCATGCATACTGGTTTAAAATGATGAAACACAAGCATGATCTTGGCAGTGGTTGAAGTGGTATTATATAAGGCGGCTTGCCCTCTTGCTTCTTTTCAGAAAAACCATCCCAGAGAGGAGGAGGAGAAGGGAGAGATTATCATATGACAACATTTTGGTTTATCTATATTCCTCCCCTCTCCCACGCACACCATATCTATACATGAATAGATATCAATTTCAGTCAAAAGTCTGAATAATAGTTGGACATTCTTCCCTCCTCATTTATTGAAAGAACAAGATAATGATTTGTGAAAGGTTGTTCCATTCAACAAATCTTGTATGCTTAAATTATTGTCGGTAATTGCAGTCTTGCTACCATTTCTATTTGAGTAGTCTCAGTGAAGTTCCCTGAGAATTCACAAACAAGTAGTTCAAGGATTGTGGCCAAGGCAAGTTTGTCATTGTGCCAATCGTTCATCTAATGACTGCAGAAGAACCCAAGTTTCTGCTTTCAGTTTATATTTGCCGTGTCTGTGTCTTGGAATGAACAATCCTGAGGTTGCACAAAGTAAATCCTTCACCAATAACCCAATTAGACTCCTTCTTTCAGAAGCAGAACTCAGCATACAAACCACTAGAAGTTTGAGCCAAACCAATGCCCTTCATCTAGTTGGCATCTCTTAATTTGTTCATGGAATTTGTTCTTTGGCTGTCAGTTGAGTTTTTCGCTCCCTACAGTGTCATGAAACTCTACATCCCCTTAGGGAAAAACAACAAATGTTCAGTGCTAAAAATAAACTGTATACTTCTAGGAAAGTTGGGTAAAACCTTGCTTTGTTTTTTGTTTTGTTTCCTTTTGCAATATTCTCCAACCAAGCAGGATTGATTTTCAAAACATTTCAAACCACTGTACTTCAGTATATTTTTTGTGTATGTGGGTATCTAAAATATGGCCTACAAGATACTTGCAAACAACATTCAGTATTTTGTTAAAATCCTAACCTTTGGCTGAGGTCCTAAGCATACATATTTATTGCAGTCCCACTGCAGATCATGGGAATGTCTGAGTGAACATAACTAAGATTGGGCTGTTCATTTCTTTCTCTCTCTTTTTCTTTCTTACATGTGATATTAAACACATGGAGTGGAATTCTAACGAATGTGCAAAAGCCTCCATGGGCACAAGAAACTTCCCTCCTGCAGAATCTCTTGAACCCATAGAATGTCATAGGGGGCAGAGCTTGTGCTCTTTTATCATAATGGAAGTCTGAACACGCCTGCCTAGAACACAGGATTTGTGAATTTTAGTCCTCAGAACGCAATGCAATTGTATGCAGGTCTGCTCAGAAGTAAGTGCCATTGAGCTCAGTGAGACTTGCTTCCACTGTGTAATAGGATTTTGATCCAACACCAAAATACAACTGGAATGGTTCTTAGCTGTTACAATGTATAAATTGCAATGAACACTGCAACATTTCTCCAGCAACAAAGATCCCACAGATCTCAAGCAGATGGATCAGAAACAAGTATTAAAGGAATTGTAGCAGGTGAGCTAGATATTATGTTTGATCCTCCTTTGATCTGCTAAATTTGCCTGAAGTCTGTAGGCTGGTCATTACTGGGTCCATTTTAACTTCTATTTAATGACATGCAAAGAATTATCAGATACAAGCATTACCCCCAGTTTGCTCACTCTCATTCTACTCCAGTTATTTTAACTTTGGTTGCTGCAACTGTCTTCTCTCAATCTATGCAAGAGGTTGATACACAGCTAATAAGTACTAGACTGATATTGTAGTTTAAAACAAAATCTTGAAGGTGGCTCCTGAAGGGGAGTGATGACAGATAATATGCTTCTCAATCTCTTTGCCAACTGTGATATAGTTTGCTGTTATTTTTTAAATGCTTAAATTCCTAATATTGAAGGCAGAGAGGTGGGGGGAGACAGGAGGTATGTATGTGTCTTTTACTGCAAAATAACCATGATTTCCTCACTTCAGGAATGTCTCCTGGGTGGTAATTTACTGACATTAGGGATGAAACAATCTGCACATTTCAGTTCTTTCCGTTTCTCATTTTTCCACAAATTCAGTTCTCCACATTTCTGCAGCAATTTGTGAGCACTGTAGTGTGAATTTCTCCTGATGAACACATTCTTATCGGCAGTTTTGAATAATGTACACATTTATGTAAGCAACTTCTAACATGGCACATTTTTCTTTGCTACTTTTCACTAATGAATTAATTTTTAAATATAGGGATTTTGATAATTACTGTCTGGGAAACTGCATTACAAAATTTGGACAAGTGTTGATTTTGAAGATGAGTGTGTTTTGGTTCTCATATTGTTTCAGATGGCAATAGATCCCATCTCTCTGTAACATCATGGAAGATGAGGTTGGCAAACAGCACATACCTGCAGCATTTGCAATGAAAAAAGGCAGGCAGGCAAGGCCTGGCTGAGGATGTTGGGGCAGAGCCCTACCTGCCCTAATAACCTCCACTGGTTTGCAAAGGGATAGACAATATAAAAAGAGGTCTGCTAGCATGCTCACAGAACTCAGAGTATGTCTGTGTGTTTCCTTCCAGTCCAAAATTTTGTTCCTTTAGAGTGTATATTTTGCTGAACATCATCTGCCTTACAAATTTGCCTCATTGGTTTTCTACTTCCGCCTTTAAATATCTCATGATGAACTTCCCAAAGTTATATTTTTAGATGGAGAATCTACTTGGGAGTAGATATGAAAGCTGGATGCCAGTAAACCTGACTGCTCACATCCTTTCTGCTCTTGAAATAACCCTCCCCACCCCCTTGGCTTACACACATTACATTTGTCTTATGATTTGGTGTTTGTACCTCTTATACATATTTGTAAAAAAACAACATATTTAGCTGTTCCTGATGGGGTGTTAAGTACGTGAATGCCAATGGAGTGGTTACCGTAGCAACAGTAACCTCACAGAATATTTCTAAACTTGTACCTCCCACTCAGAGAGAACTGTAGAAATTCTGAAAGCCTAAAGAACAAGTGCTAATTATCTGATGAAATTTGCTGTGGTGGGCAGAACAAAGGCAATTTCCACAAACGGGCAGGTAACCCACTTCAGCATATATCCAATTTATAACACTCAGAGTGACTCACTCAAATCTTGGGACTTGAATTAAAATAGTTCGCTTCAATCTGTTTCTAATTCATAAAAAAGAAGAAGATCATAGCCATTATGGAAGTGTTTCTCATTCATTTGCAGGTCTATATTCCTGAGGGTAATAAGTAGTATGTATTGGGCTTGCGAAACCATTTCTTGTTCAGCACTGGTATAGTCCTCACAGTGGGCACCAAAACATGTCCTCTTTGAAATAATAAAAAAATAGGTCCCCCTAGCCCAGGTGACATAGCACCATCCAATAACTGATGGTAAAAGTAACCTGGTAAAGATTTTTGCTGATCAGAGCAAGGGAATTTCATGGCTTCTCTGCCATACTGGCCCTTTGAGCACGTCTTTGTTGCATCAAGGCATCTTGAGAAGATCAAAAAAGGGTTGAGAATATTTGGAGAAAATTCCACAAAGTGGACTGCTTTTTCTAGAGATGGCAGGGAGAAAAAAATGAAATATTGCAGAAGTGGTCTCAGAAAATTGTCTCCTGACAAATTTTGGTTCAGCTCTAGCAGCAATGCCTTTTAGTGCAGTACTGTAATGGACAACTTAAAAGCAAATCATGCAGCTTGCCACAAGCCAGCGCAATGGTGGGTAACCTGCAGCTAGTGCTGGTGCCAGTCTATTATGCACCCTGGGCAAGGCTAATTCCTTGCACCCCGCCCAAAAAAGGGCTGGGCTCAATTTTTAAAAAGTTATCTTTGTATGAATTACTTACAAAAGGCAATATTTCCCTTTCATTTTATATTTTGAAGAATTTTATCAGACATTTATAAGACATAAAAAACCCAATCTGTATATAACTGTGCCCTTCAAATTTCAGTACTGCACCTTTCTGAGGTCTGCACCCTGAGCAGCTGCCTAGTTGGCCTAATGACAGCACCAGCCCTGCTTGCAGCTCTCCAGAAGTTGTTGGATTCCAACTCCCATCAACTCCAGCCGGCGTGGCCAATGCAGATGGATGATGGGAGCTGGACTACAACATATTGAGGGCACCATGTTGGCTCCCCCTAGCCTAGTGGATTAAATGGCAGAGCGGGACAATGAGTTCAAAGGTCATAAATGCATAGGGACATGATACTGGAAGCAACATCCTGGAAAAAAATCAAAGCTACCAGACCCAAGGGGAATATTCTTTTTGGTTAAGATGAGTATTATCGCCTATGATTTCTTTGGCTTCTTTGAATATGTAATTTCCAATGAAGAATTTAGCACAGCTCCAGGCATGACCAAATTGTATGATATGTTGCTTGTAGGAGGTGCTGGTCATTTGTGCTGAACTGTAGGAGCTGAGTGATCTGCAACAGTATCCCTTGCAGATATATGGAGAAGAAGAAATGTTCTCTACACATCTCAGCTCCATTCACTCTTCAAAGCCCATGTGATTATACGAGTCTGTCCATTTGTATGGGACCACAGCTTTTCTAGGCGTCCCAATAATGCAGAGAGGGCCCTATGTTCATAAAATAGTATGTATATTGTACCTAGGGACGCAGGTGGTGCTGTGGGTTAAACCACAGAGCCTAGGACCTGCCGATCAGAAGGTCAGCGGTTCAAATCCCCGTGACGGGGTGAGCTCTCGTTCGGTCTCTGCTCCTGCCAACCTAGCAGTTCGAAACACATCAAAGTGCAAGTAGATAAATAGGTACCGCTCCGGCGGGAAGGTAAACGGCATTTCCGTGAGCTGCTCTGGTTCGCCAGAAGCGGCTTAATCATGCTGGCCACATGACCCGGAAGCTGTATGTCGGCTCCTTCTGCCAGTAAAGCGAGATGAGCGCCGCAACCCCAGAGTCGGTCACGACTGGACCTAATGGTCAGGGGTCCCTTTGCCTTTTATATTGTGCCTGTGCCAGTGAATGATGAAGGATGGGAGAGTGGGGAACAGCAAGTACAATTCTCACACCTCCATCACAAAGTCTGCACAGGGCTAGGGACTCTGAGCTGTGCAACAAGATGCAGATTGAATGTGGGCTTCCACACACAAAGGAGACTATGGCAATTATCCACCCTTAATGGTGCCCATGTGCTGGACCGAGATCAATATGACGCTACCCATTTATTCCTCAAAAATGCACATATATAGTTACTTACTCATAAATTAAGGAAAAGTTCATGCTAATGAAATCCACCCCCACTCCCCATTAACTGAGTGTAAATCAAGCTGCGTATGTGGTGAATCTGCAGTCATCCTGGTAATCCTTTCTATAGCAGCTGTGATGATAGTGATGGCTACCAGCTAATTGCCTGTGCAAGCCACTTCATGCTAATTTCTCTCCACACTTCTGTGTTCCCTCCTTCATAATCACATTGAAATATCCAGCACCGTGAACTGACCCTAAAGGGGACATTACTCCTTGGAAGCCTCTGGCTATTTTATTCCAAACCGTAACATGTAAGAAGCTCCTTAATCTGCTTCCTGAGATTTATATATCGTTAGTTTTGAGTCCAAAGTATTTTGCAAAACCAGCTATTGGGCATAAATAAAACAGAGCATTAATTGGTTTCTCGGAGTAAAGGGCTGCTTCTGAGGGAATAAATGAACCTTTATCTTTGTTACAGTAAGCTAGAAAATGACTTATTAAGTGACTCAAAGAGAGGAAAAAACCTGAAGCTTTCCAAGAAGAGTGTATGTTAAGATAATCATAAAGAAATCAAATGAATCTAACTATGCAGAAATTGCTAAAAGCAAATCAGACAGGTAATCTGCTCTTGCCAATTTGTTGTATAGAACAATGCTAACAAAGTAATGGGAGAGAGAAAGAGAAGTCATTGTATTGTATGTTCCTAACCTTTCAGGTTGAGGTCAAAGCTGAAGAAATTGCACATGTTAAAAATAATTACTGCTGTTAATGAATACAATTAAGCATAAAAGAATCTTTATAACTCTTGCACCATTTGTTCACTTAGCAGTGAACTCATATTTTTTTCCTTCACAGATGTTACAATAATGGTGTCAACACTTTTATTTCTTTGTCCATAAGCTGAAAATTATGGCTGTTTCATAAATTGCTAACGTGCTTAGACGATGTAGGCCCAGCTGCAGTGCACATGAGTTCAGTCTCCTGCCTGGGCCTCATGTTTCACAATGACCTCAGTTTCCTGTGCTGAATGGGAACCAATACGAGTAAGCACTTGTAAAACTGTTTTTGAAGAGTGAAGTTATGAAGAGGTGCTGCAGTGTCAAACATCTGCTTCATCCATTACACTCAAATAGCAGCAGTGAATGTACAGTAGGGCAAGAACCATCAATAAATTAAAATTCTCTTGTGGCCACACTTTCCTAGTTCACTTGAGCTGCCTCAGTCTTGTGCCAAATCTTGCTAAGAAATAGAGACACTAAATAAGAAAATGGAATTTTCTTTTCTCTAGAAGTGCTTGCTTTTGCCGTTTTCATTCTGTGTTGAATTCAAAGGCGTTTGGGCTATAAAACGGTCTTTGTAAGTAGGTGCATTTTAACAGTGTAATGATCACTCAGGAATCTCCCACCATTCACCAGTTAAGCTTTTCCCAGTTTAAAGGTGAGCACAGCAATTCAGCTATTGCAAGCAAAGATTTTCCTTCTATCTCAGGGGCTAGCCTAATGTGCTCAGACTCAGAAGCTGAAACCACACCATGACATAGTAGTTGATAACAGCCTGGCAGTGTTCAACTTCTCTTTCCTCATTACCCCCTTCATGTCATTTCCTTCATTGTCTCCTTGCACCGCCACCTCTTTTTTTTTTAAAAGTAACTAAACTATTGTTATGTGCATCAATGCTAGTGTGCATATTCATGTTTCTCTGAAGAACTGCACACACCAACACATGAACACAATTGACAGGGCTTTATCAGTCTTGCTAGTTTAACCAGAGGCAGAGGCAAGCAATTACAGTGGTACCTCGGGTTACATACGCTTCAGGTTACAGACTCTGCTAACCCAGAAATAGTGCTTCAGGTTAAGAACTTTGCTTCAAGATGAGAACAGAAATCGTGCTTCGGCAGCGCGGCAGCAGCAGAAGGCCCCATTAGCTAAAGTGGTGCTTCAGGTTAAGAACAGATTCAGGTTAAGTATGGACCTCTGGAACGAATTAAGTACTTAACCTGAGGTACCACTGTAAAAGGTCCATATAGCCACAAGTACAGCTAAGGAAAAGGAGGTCCATTGGACAAGAGAGCCACACCTCTGTAATTGTGGCCGAAGTACCTCTGAGCAGGAAGGAGAGCTTAAAACATGAAAAAAGTATCCATTCCCAAATGTGTACAGCTTGGTCTCTTTCCCTCAGTCCAGTTAAAAGGATCAGATAAGATAGCAGGTGATATGAAAGAACTGCACTTGCTCCCAGCATTGGACAAGATGTACAAAGTGCCTGACTTGGTACAAGGCAGCTTTCTATGGCTGCATTCACATGCCAGTTTATTCCATTCTTGCATCTTTTCCCTAACTGTTAACTTCCGCGTTTTACTTGAGCTTCCACGCAGGTAAAAGCCACTTCCAGAACTATAGTGCAAGTTTAGAGCTCATTTCCATGTTACAGTCATACCTCGGGTTAAATACGCTTTGGGTTGAGCACGTTCGAGTTGTGCTCCGCGGCGACCCGGAAGTAACGGAGCGCGTTACTTTCGGGTTTCGCCGCTTGCGCATGCGCAGACGCTCAAAATGATGTCATGTGCATGCGCAGAAGCAGCGAAAAGCGACGCGCATGTGTGCAGACGTGCCGTCGCTAGATATGTTTACCTCTAGATGCGAACAGGGCTCCGGAACGGATCCCATTCATATCTAGAGGTACCACTGTATTTGCTTCGGGGGTGGGGGAGATGTTTGCAAATACTATGGAAATATGTGGTATTTGCACTATGGCTTTTACATTGTGAGAATTCACAGGCATAATGTGGAAATTAACAGGGAATCATCTTGAAAGACGGTATACAAATTAAAAAGGATGATGGTGATGATGATGAAAATGGAATAAAATGCCATGTGAAAGCAGTCAAAGATAATACGGTGTACTGCAGCTGAGGCCCATTTCAGTCTATGAGAATATGGTGGGTTGTAGTTGAGACCTATTTCATCTATGAAAATAGTGTAGGTTGCAGCTGAGACGTAGGACTCAGCTAGATTGGTAAAGAAAAAGTGATTTATATGCGTTGTATATGCAATATAAAATGTTGCCACCAGATGGCGCTGTGGAGCCCCGTTTTTCTCTACCTGCTTTCCCTGTTTTCATTTAACTGAAATGATTCTTTGATGTTTCTAGATCCAGCCCTATTTCTTGAAAGGTCACATGTTGTTCCGTGTAAGAAAGTAGGTCACTAAAATTATTTCTGGAATTCAGTCAAGATTGTTTTAGGGTTCTGTGTTTTGTTTTGTTTTTAAAAAGGATATGAGTGGCCATAGATAGCCGCTACATATCTTTGTCAACCTCGGTTGGTTAACACACATTATTGGTTAAAAGGAAAAAATGCTTTGGAGGTTTAATAGGACAACTGCTTCTTGTGGTAACTTTGAAACTTCCTTGCAGATGAGGGATGATACATGAAACAAACAGTATGTTAAAATCAGAAAGTTGTATGGGAAAGATATTTGCAAAATTGGAAACCAAAACCTAATCAAACGCATGATAGGCTCAATTTGCTGTGCAGTTCCTGCTCAGAGTGTCCTACTGAAAAAAGGGGGGGAGGGGGGAGAAAACTGCATGCAGAACTGTTCGTGTGCTTGAACTTACTGAATCACACTATATAAAATATAATTTGGGGAAAGTTCCGTACCCTTTTTCTGAACCACAATGCTAGAAAATAAAACAAGGGGTTTTTTTAAAGGACTAATTGGCTATAGACTAACTTTCGCATGAAAAAAATATTTTAGGAAACTCACATGTAAGCACATCTGTGAGCTACTGGGCAAAACTTAAGAGGTCCAATCTGATGAAGCATTCCAAACAGGTGAGTTAATTGTTAGACCAAGAGCAGGGAAGGCCTAAGGGACTGAGGACAAGCCACCTTGACATACAAGGTGAATCTGTATAACATCTGGAACTGTGTAGCCCTTCAGGCAAAAAGACACATTCAAAACCCCAATGACTATCACTACCTATGCAGGTTGCGGCATCCATAAAAGCACACTCACTTGAGACATGTTTAATATTGGGTAAATCCATTTTCCTTGCCTAATCTTCTCATAAAAATATAAACAAATCCCTTTCCCATGTAGGCTAAGATTTGTGAAGGAGAGTTATAAATCCATGCAGGATGTATGCTTGTGGAGAGGTATCTAGGTAAGTATTAGAATGAGGAGGGGGGCTAGCTGGTGCAAAAATAGGAATGGGGTAAGAAATTTGATTCTGTTTGCATTTAATGGTGAGCCTTCCTAAGTCTCACGTTCCAGAACAAAATGTGGACTGAAATGCAGCCATCCTTCAAAATTTGCACTTTTCTGAATTTTGCAATGCAGTTTTCCAGCCAAATGACGTGTACAAAAATGTATGTGCTAGGGTAAAGTATGCATAAAAGTGCATAATATTTTTTGTCGGGGGGGCTGGCATTGAAAATGCATTATAGTAGGCAAAATGCCTTTGACAAACATGTATGTTAGCCAAAATAGCATACAAAAACATGTATGTTAGAAGAAATATGTTGATGAATTTTCATTAATTATTTTTTTTTAGCAAACTTATACGGAAACATTGAAAACAAAACTTAAGGTAGGGGAAATGAGAAACCAAGAGAAACAGAAATGGACAGATTCTCCCATCCTTAGGCACAAATGGTACCAAACCCATATTAAGAAGTGGAAAACAACACTACTTGCTTCAGATGGACAAACAGTTCATTCCCTTTGGGATTTTCTTAATGTGTTCTGTTTATAAAGGCCAAAAAACAAAGTCTTCTGTCAACATGATTTGTGCCTAAGGTCAATGTAAAAGAAAAAGGGGGAAAACACACACACAAAACAAACCAGAACTTCAGAATGCGGCACTTAATGATGCTTGGAATTGCTGTCAAATCTTTCATCCAAAGGTCTCAAAGTATTTAACTAATTAAGCCTTACAACTCTTCCTTCAGAGATATGGGAGGCAAATGAATGCAGAAATCACTTCACTTAACCCTGAAATGTTTCTTTTGGTCCTTTGAACATCCCTCCCAATATTCTTAGTCTTATGCTCACAAAATCCCATGACCAGCAGTGGTCAGGACCTCAGTTTTGCTTTTTTACTTAAAAGACAGCACCTCCAGCAAGAGAATACCCCCTAGCTCCTTTTGGCACAGTGATTCAGTACTGAATCAAAGGGACAAGGGCCACCTATTGAATCATTAACAAGGTTCCCTGCCGTCCACAGCATGGAATAGTACAGCTGCTACCTTACTTATGCTTTCTTTCAGCCACATCTCTCAAAGCTCTCTGTAAACGTTAACTAGCCAGGCCTTTCAACACTGGCATCTTATATGCCTCATGCCATTTTCACAGACCGATAAACTGAGGGGATGAAGGAGTTAGGATTTTTGCTTGGGTGGGGGGAGTCAATGCAGCGAACGTTAATTGGAAAATAATGCAGAGTGACCCAGCATTTTCTTAGATATATTTTAAAGAACAGTGACTGTTTCTTACCTCACACTGTTCCTATTTAGGCAAATTGACACAATCCTTTTCAGGTAACATGTATTTGGTATCATAGCAAAGGTACAGAGAGTTGGAAACCCACAAACCCAATCCAAATTTAGGGGCTACCCTTCAGGCCAATTCATGATCCACCATCTACAACTGTGTACCCCTGTCTTTTTCTCCTGAGTAATGTACCCTTAAACAATTTCCTTTAATTGCAAAACTTGATTTGGAAGGAACTGAATGAAGATAGATATTGGTTAACACCAAGTAGCAGAAATGAAATAAAAATAAAGTTTAGTCTTATAAAATTGCTTTTTCTTTCAAAACATAGCTGTCAACTTTTCCGTTTTCTTGCGAGGAATCCTATTCAGAATAAGAGATTTCCCTTTTAAAAAAAGGGAAACGTTGACAGCTATGTTTCAAAAGCTTTCAGAATAATAAATCTCTCATACAGTTCTGGGAAGACCACAGAGTTAGTGTAAAGATGGGTATTCTTATATATAGTATCAAGTGGTTAAATATCTGCTTAGTAAACATAATGTGACTTCCTTCACAAGGAATAACTCCTCAACAGAAGCACAGCTCAAGTGTATTCATCAAGACATCTGCCTTCTTTGCACACAGACCCCCCTTGCCTTTCTTTGTTACCTCATGTACAAAGTCAAACTATATAAAACTCTGGTACCAAACACTCAGTGTTTTAAAACTAGTTTGTCATCTCTAAAGCCTCTTTAGAATTATGTAATCAAATAGAAAAAATGAGCGCTACACATATTTATTTTCTTTTCCTGTATAGTTTATAGATACTATTTTGCTTGCATTACAATATTCAGCCTGAACGATTGAAATCAAAGTTTCCTAGCTGTCATGGCAGGACTTCACAGCTTATGATCTGCCAAAAGATACACAGCTCACCAATCATATATTTTGACTTGGCAACCACTCCTTCCTTTCCAATTTTCACAGGCAACAAAGACAAGAGGTTTATCAAGGGTCTGGTGGGTCACTATAGATGACTGTTGAGGATTGTCATCAGCTGTCCAGTCCTATCATATGAAAAAAATAACGCCCAAACACCATTGTCAATCAAAGAGCACTGAAGATATGATGGGCAGATTGTGGGAAGTGAAAGAACTCTGAGGAAATGTTGGAAAATCCAAGGATAACATGAATCAAGGATTTGCCCCCAACAAAAACCATCCAGCCTCCAAAATGTAGAGAAAGATGCAAGACAAGAGATCAAAAAGCCACAACCATATTGCAATAATATTGCTGCAAGCAATGATTCCTTTACTGGGCAGAGTAAAATATAAATAAATCCAGATAGGCTTAAATTTCAGTCTTACCAACTGCGACTTACCTTGGGGTAATTCCTATTCATATCTAGTATTCTGGAACAGAAATACAGACAAATCATGAGGAAAAACTGCAAAAATTTGGTGTGAAGTCCCACACAGATGTATTATTTAATCATTCTTTCCCCAAGTTGGATGGGTTCAGTGGTATCTGCACTGGATATATTTACTTGTATATGGCTGGCAGTGTCCAGACCTGTATAGTTCTGCCCAAATAAAGGCTACACCATTCTCTGATGAACTGCAGAATGCTCCACATTTGCGGGGGGTGGGGTGGGGAAGGAGGAGATATTGTGGTAATGTTTCCATAATCTTAAATTTGTTGGAAAGGCTAAACTTCTAAAGGTACAGAGGTTTGGTTGGGCTGAAGTGTAACTAACATTTCTGGAGCTTATCCAAAGCTTGTATGTAATATCTGGACTTCTTGGGTTTGCCAGACTAAACTGGAAAAAAGCAAGTAAAACACACTTTCCTCTGTGATTATGGTTACTTCCTGCTTCTGGGTCAGGTTGGAAAAACTATAAGAACTGCCTTTCATGTGGCATTTCAGCACCTTTGCTGTTGGGCCTGCCATAACTCAGTAACACAGAAATATACAAAAATACAAAGCAATGTGGGAAACTAAAACTTCAGTTGAGCATACATGTGTCAGATCAAATCTTACTACAACTAGGACTAATTTTCCTAGTTACTTTATCATACTCTCTTTTGCTATTTGAAAAAGATCAATGTTCTTCAGAAGGCCTACACAATAAACATACAGACAGATTCTATCTATTTTTAGTTGGTCAGTAGTAACTCCTATCATTTTCCTGGGCTCTCATTTTCATTAGAATAAACAGTCTTAAATATGTGCCATATTTGATAAGGCTGTACAGTGGTACCTTGGTTTGCAACCGTTTTGGATTACAACTGTTTTGGAATACAACCAAGTCAAACCCTGAAGTGTGTGTCCCTTTTTTGGATTACAACCCATTTTTTTTGGATTACAACCCATTTTTTTTTTTTTTTGAGGCCCCATTGGTGAAAACGTGCTTTGGGTTACAACCTGTTTTGGTTTACGACCGGACCTCCAGAACGGATTGTGGTTGTAAACCAAGGTATCCCTGTAAAAGAATATACCATATTCCCACAATTTAGAGATTTTAGCACAGGCACCCCCCAACTCGGCCCTCCAGATGTTTTGGGACTACAATTCCCATCATCCCTGACCTCTGGTCCCATTAGCTTGGGATCATGGGAGTTGTAGTCCCAAAACATCTGGAGGGCTGAGTTTGGGGGTGCCTGTTTTAGCATGTTACAGTGCCTACATGGATGCTGCTAGAAACTGTTTCAGTACAGTGTCATTCCAGATCAAAGATTGTTTCCAACACTGCTGTTCTACCAGCTTAGCAGTTTGGATGAACATTAGGGTTGCCATATGTCCAGATTTTCCTGGACATATCCAGAATACTGCAGCTGAAATAATTGTCTAGGCAGAAATCGGCTGAATGCTGGAAAAATCCAGACGCGTGGCAGCCCATAGAGGCATGTCATTTTGGCCAAATTTCTTGTGAAATAGCTCAAAAACATCCAGTTACCAAAAGAAAAAGAAAAAAAGAAAAGAAAAAAGAGAGCAATGAGACAGAGACAGAGACAGGCAGAATAAAAAGGTTGGAATGGATCTGTAGCTTTTGCCTGTGTCTGTATCTGGCATACACACCAACACCCTGTGGCCACGGGTGCCTGAGCACCCACAAAATTCCCCATGAAGGGGCCGGGCACCCACAATTTTTGGTGCTAGGGCCATGCACGCTGCATGGCACCCATGGCTCCGGGCAGCCGTGGTCGCAGGGCTAAGCTGTCACTCCTGGTATCTGGAAGCTGTAGCGGCACCCCCCTGCCACTTCCAGAGACAGATGTAGGCAGAAGCTGCTGATCCATTCCAGACTTTTTATTCTGCCCATGTCACTCTCTGCTTCCCTCCTCCCTTCCACTTTTGTCTCTCCCAGCCACTTGTTTCCCTGAAGATCATGACAGCTGAGGGATCTGTGCTGCCACTCTTGTCTTCTTCATAATTCCCAGGTTTTTTTTGGGGGGGAGAATTAGGGTGTGCCTGGGCACCCCCAGCTCACCCCATGTACCCCCATATCTGTCTACTCAGAAGTACATCCTACTGTAATGCAACTTACTCCTAGGTAAGTCTATAGTGAAGCCTTAAGCACAGGTGATCAGGCTAATACATTTCACTAGCTTTCTCAGGACTATTAGCCATATCTAGAAAAAAGGGGGGGAAGCACCCAGTGGGGAAAGAAAGCCCTGCAAGAAATAGATTAAACTACCCAACTGCATTTCCCCTTTTGTTATTGTTTCCTACCTTTTATTAGTCACTCCCTACAACTTTTTTAAAAAAATTAGCAAGGCAAAAGAGCCTTTCTCTGTGTGAATTGTGACCAGAGTTTTCATGTAAAGGTATAGTTCGACAGAGTTCCATTAATTTTATTGCCTAGAAATGACGCAACTATGTTTTAATATCTAGAATTAAGGAAATATATATGTGAACTTTTATTTATATAACCCAAACAGAAGGGGTCAACAAAAGCTTTTCTTTAATTTCCCCCCTTAAATTGTAAATTAAGCAGGTTCTACAAGGAGGAACATAATGACATAAAGAGATACCTTCTATCGTTTCAACCATCCTGCTATCCCTCCTGGAGGGAAAAACACTGGAGAAGAAAAACAGACTATCCTAATTCATATTGGCTTCATTATTCTCTAGATAAAAGGTACTCGACATAAAATGAAGACTCAGAGTTCAAACTTTTAAAGAATTCACATATTTACATCAATTTTTAAAAGGTTTTATAACTAATGAACTCAGATTTCTTTTGGCATGGCATAAAATCCATTTGTACAGTTTTTAATTAAGAATGCAGCCTATGCAATTAAAATTAAGGGTAGAGACTTCATCAGATGTCCTGAGAGAACCCCAGTCGAAAAAATTATGTTAATGTTGTATGTCCTAAAAGCATTCTCTGAATGTTAGAAACACTTTATGAGAAATTATTTCTGCCATACAATAAGGATTTATTTAAAGTTGATAATTAGGAGCTTTTAATTTTGGAGTGTTAGGACCTAGTTTATCACTAATCTCTTTGGCATTTGCTGTGCATTTGCAAACAAGAAGTAAGATCATTTAAAAATAAAGAACAGGAAAACATACATCCAGTCATGTCCACAATCTATAATGCAAATAGTGCACTGCACATATAGGCAGGGGAATTCCTAATGTGAATTTTTAATATTTAAAGTAACCAGTGCTGTTATTGGGAATATTAACACACTTTTATGATGAACTGATTAATATTACATTTGAAATAATGAATACGATGCATCTATATAAAATATAAGTAAATTCAATTTAATGTGCTTTAATATGTTTTACATAGGGGAAAAATATGTATGTCTCATTGATTACCCCAAAGTATGTATTTCATTCTCTTTTAGTATGTCATATATAGAATTATATGGGGTGGTCCCAATATTTCTAGATTGCACACTTATTGGGACCAGTGTTTGTTTAGCTTAAAGGAATACTGCTGGCAAATGTTATTGGTGTTATATTTATACTTCCAAAGATATAAACTCTTTTCAGTTTTGTAATAAGATGTGTTTCACAATCTCTACCAAAGGAAAGTATGCAAGTGAGATTAATATACAGCTTAAATGGAAGAGAAAGGAAGTAATTGCTGAAAGATGGTTTAAGTTAGGCTTGCTTCGTGTTGGGTCCAGGAGCTTTCACTTTACTTTTATATTGCAAAATGTAATAAAGTATTTAGAAAGGTAACAGGGGACCTGAGGTTTAGCAGTGGCTGGTGAGTCGATTTTAGCAAAGACTTAAAGGGGAAGAGTGGGAAATGATATTGCCTAGGACAAGAATTGAATTTCCTGGCTTGGGGTATCACAAAGAAAAGGAATCAAAGAACTGAATCAGACATGAAGGAGTGGTTGGCATGGATGGGACACTTTTGCAAGGCATGGATATAGCCCCTAAATATGACCAATTCCCCATTAGGAAAAAGAAAAACTAGACAGAGGATAAAAGATGGTGGTTTTAATAAAAAATGTGACGGAAAAGACGTAAGGATGAATTGATTTCAGAACACATCTTAGTTGCACATTATGACCGCCATAAGGAACAGGCAGCTGCCTTGAAACAACGACTGCAGTAGACATTCCAATGCTCAACACACAAATCTCATTCATATTATGTTCAGCCCTGTATATCTCCTCCAAAGTGACTTGCATTGTAACATATAATAACACCATAGTGCCAATGGGCAAGCAACAGCCAAATGAAAACATAGTTCAGTTAACACTGCAGCATCAAAGCACTCAGAATCAGAACCTGGGGCTCAAATGACATCAAAAGCATTCCTAAAAAGGACTGGGTTTTCCCCCCAATTCATTTAGGGCTGACAGGAAGCTTTGATGGCGTTACCAAGACCATTGTACCATTTTCCCACCAATTTAACCTGAGATGGCGTATGCTTTGGCCATATCATTTTGGAAAGTTTTCATGCCACCCTCAACTACTATTGGCAGTGACACAGAAAACTCACTGGTCCCTACCCTGCTCCACCTCCTTGCCATTGCTACATATTGATGTGTTGTTCAGATGGCATTAAAATAGCAGCCAACTGCAGTGACAATGTGGTGCGGAGGGTCAGTGAATATGTCCTCTCAGAATTTGAATACCCAGAATTTGAATTGTCACATACAGGGAGAAAGAAGGGGGGTTGCTCCCTCTTTTGTTGTCAAGTTCCTATCCAAATTTTACTAAACTTTCACCTGTTGGAAGTTTATCCTGGTGCTCGTAACACAAATAAATGAACTAGGCCCTATTCTACTACCATGGCCCAGGACTGAAGGCAAGCTAATAGATTGCCCTTTTTAAATTTACTTTTTTAAAAAATCCCTTTAAAGGTTCTTGTGACTTTAATGGAGCCAGTTCTGGACAGTAAGCAGTCCAGATTTCACTGATTTAATAAAAATATAGCTTGTCTGCTATATCATAGAAATATACTTGTTATATCATGTGAAGACCTGAAACTTCCATCAAAGTGCATCTCTAGATGGTTGGGTGAGCTTACATGTTTCTTTTTATGGCTCTAAAATCTGCTCAATGGTGTGCTGCATATTGTGAACATTGCCTTTTTAATTGGAGCTTTTACACAATTGCGGTATGCTTCACCTCTTGCTTTTGAGTGCTTGGTTCTACTGACCACGTGTTTGCATCCTACCTAGAGACATATGCCCTTTGGTTCAAAGGCCTATTCTGAAGAAAGAAAACTAATGGAACAAATAGGAATTGTGTATGAGAAAATAACAACCAACTTGGTGGGCCTCAGATTGCTGTGCCCCCCTCCCCAATAAAGAAAAAGAAAACCAAAGTAAGTCCCTCTGAAATTATAGTATGTGCCCTCACACATTATGTAACTAGTGCAATATTTAAGTGTATGAAAAAGAACGGGAAGTTTGCCCATAAATGCCCTTCATCTACAATGAAGAGACCCCATCGGAAAGGAAGAGAAGAAAATCCCATTTTATAAAGTAATAATATTCAGGAACTTTAAAACAACCATAAAATTATAGTACTAAATTATTTCCAGTCCAGTCTTTGGATCTGTCAGGGTCATTTGGAGAGGCTCCTGAAGTATGTTAGCTTGAAAAGGATAAAATAAAGAAGATGAGAAAGGAAGCAAAAAACAAAAAGGAATATTGAGAGCCTTAGTCCCTATTCTCTTAACATTCATTTACATAAACCAGTTTTGGCTTTCGTTTCAGCATGCCACATATAATATTTGGTGCAGACTCAGAAACTGGGGAAATGACATTTTTACCCCGCCAAGGCGTATAATGTTGTTCCAAATGTGGCCTCATGGGTTTACATAGCAGCCTAGCTGGCCATTAACTATAGCCGTTTTCAACCGCTTTAAGGGACCAGGAAAATTTCTGCCACTTCCACATCAGTGTAAACGAATTGTATGCAACTTCATTGTATCCTTTTCTGTTCCCAAATGGGTTTATTCCCGCCCCCATTCATTGACACTAATCTCCCCTTCCATCTTCACAGTCATATAATAAAAACAGCCCTGATATTTTTTTTTGGAAAGCCCTAATTAAAAATAAATAAATGCCAAGGACATTCAGGTATTAGAAAATCAACCTGTAGCTTTAAGTACTACAGTCCAGTGCAGTGCCGTGTTAGTCTGCCATCTCCTTCTGTGCAATGTGTAGAACAGGCTTCCTCAACCTCGGCCCTCCAGATGTTTTGAGACTACAATTCCCATCATCCCTGACCACTGGCCCTGCTAGCTAGGGATCATGGGGGTTGTAGGTCAAAAACATCTGGAGGGCCGAGCTCGAGGAAGCCTGGTGTAGAATGACTCTAATCAAGGCTAAACTCTTGATGAAGCAGGCACAAGGGTCAGGGATGTTCCTTTCAGGGGAATGAACTGAGGACCACTTCTGAAAGAGGAAAATTGCTACTGACTTACAGAATGAGGTAGATAATGTAGTATTTACCTTTCCTGAACCCCTGGCCTGCCTGGCAGCAAATCAGTATGCCAAGGCCAAAGTTAAAAGTCCAAGGATCAGTCCACATAAGCAAAGTCCAAAGATCAGGAAACACAGCTCAGGGTCAATCAAACTAGCCAAGTCCAGCAGCCAGGTCCAGAGTCAAACCCAAAGCACAGTCCCATAGAGGTCCAGGAACATCCAATCAAGGTCCATCAACATGGGCAGTTTGAGCAGACACAGCAGCTCAGCTCTGCTTCCCTTTTGTACTTTGCATGCTGATTGCAGCATCTGGGCTTGACGAGGCATATGACCCTCACCTGTTCTGAGCCCACTCCAGTTGAGGAATCACACACCTCCTCTCAGAGCTAGCAAGCCTCACCTGGCCAGCTAGGGAGCTGGTTTGTGGGCCCTTGCCTGCCTCAGCCTCCCAGAGCACCTCTGCTGCTGCTCTCTACATTTTAAGGCTCCTCTGCCTTTGCTGATAGGTCTTGCTGCTCCGGTTCCTGTCTACTGACCTCCATCCCTTCACCATCCTCTGTCAGCCTGTGAGTACTTCCTTCCCCATCCCCTGCTTGCCCAGGTGTGTCTCAGTCCCGGCTACACCCCTCTTTCTTCTCCCTATTGTCCTGCCAATTCATGACATTGCCTTGTGTTAAAGTTTTTAAATAAAAAACCTGCATGTCATATTGCAGAATAGATAGCAGGGAATAGTGGACAGGAGATATGGGTCTTTGTATATACACAGAGAACCAATAATCATATTTATCAGTTATGAATCGCTAAGAACCCTAGATGAATGCCAGATAAACTTGCAAACTGGCTAGGGTTATGACATGAGGTAACGCAGAAAATAAAACAATGGTTGCCCCCCTTTCCATTTTTCTAGATGTTGGGGACCACAAGTAGGATGAGAGGTAAGGAAAATGCTATGCTGTTTTTTCTTGGGTAGAAGTGGAAGGTTTGCTGTATCATAAGATGGTGTCTGTTCCACATGCTTCTGGATGTTTCAGCTTCATGGGGTACATAAATAAAATTACTGCCACAGTCTTCAGCATGTTAAGGTACTCAGAAAAGCTTAACTATTAGAATACATATATGCTTGGAGGTCTTTGATACTCCAGTCCTTCTCGAACATGATTAGCCTCTTTAAAAATGCATTTCTATTAATTAAGATGACAGAATAATTCTTATATGCTTCTGCAGTGCATTTGGATTTGAATGTCTTCAGGTTCGCATTTCATTTTAAAGTATAAAGTTAGTGAAGTTACATGTTCATGTGAACTACAAAACCTGTAGATTTGAAAGCTCACCTATTAGGGAACATGAACACAGCTATGTTCAATTTATTTGAATACAATGTTTACATGAATAAAAAGGTTTTCAGTGTACAACACTGAATAGCTGACAATCTTGAATGTGGCTAGAAATTTGAAGGGACAAAACAAAAGGAAAAATTTATGCATTGCTATCAGAAAAGTTGTTTGGCCACACACTTTCATTTCCTCGTGTGGTGAAATCACCTTCAGTTGGAATAGAGTCTAGGTAATATTTCAGAATCTGCTCAAGATTTTACAACACCAGATACAATTTCATTCACAGTGTTTTGTTTTTCTTCAGAAGGGGAGGTAAAGGGCAAACTGTCAAGTATGCCGTGGTTTTGTTGAAGAGACTGCAAGCCAAGTAAATTATGTTTAAAACACCACATTTGTTGATAACCAAACCCATACAACAATCATTAGGACCAATGCCACAAACGTGGCCAGTAGTCAAAGAAGAAAGAAAATAATGAATTTCTTTCTGTATACATTAAGTAAAGCTATAGAGTGGAAACTTTTAGTGACTACACTCAATTTGATGGCTTTTCTTATTAAATAATATTTTCATTTTTCTTCCCAACACTGTGCTGATTATAGTCATGACTTTGGAAAAGTTGTAAGAGGGGTTTTTGGAGGAGGTTGGGTTTAAGGAAAGGAAGTTCTGATAATTAGGAATCAAATATCCTATAACAATTCAGTAGAACTTTGACAAAAAGCGGTACTTCTCAACACTGAGTAAATTAGATCACACCATATTGCTAATTGTTTCTGACATTTCACCTGACATTCTTCAAACTTTCTCAAAGGACTTAGAATTATGGCATCATATTTATTCCAATGCTGCTTGGTGTGGTGTTCCACAGATTTGAGTTGAAGTGGGCCCTTTCAGATACTGAGAAATATCAGGAATAGTTTAAAAATTGTGGTATTTTGCAAATAATTCCCAGAAGGAATGACTTTAGTCAGTTTGGTCTACTGAACTATAAAGCTCTTATGAATGCAGAAGAATACTGGGGAGAAAATTGAAATACAGCAGTTATTAAAAAGGGAGAGAATACATTGGGGTAGCAATGCTTTTGCCAGGATCTGACTAGCAAGCATTTTTCAGATTTAACTGATGTAGATGGTACCTTTGATTTGGTTGATTAACTAGTCTTGACCTGAAAAAAATAAGAGATTTCTCTTTGCATCTAGGATTAAGTATTTAACGATTTCTGCCTTTTGTACTCCCCAAATGCAATAGATATGGGATCACTACCCATTTTGTTTACCTTGGAGAAGTAGTTCATAATTCGTATTTTTAAGATGTTACATTCTTTTTCCATGCGCTTTAAATGTCAACAAAAGATTAGAGAAAAATCATTGAAAATGTGCAAGCTATCACAAATACAGATTTCCCCATGGATTCTCTAATACTTTACAGACAAATGTTAAAGATTTATTGCACATGAACATCAAACATGGTTTTACTACAGTTCTCATTTGGATCAAATTGACACATTTTACATTCATTTTAGCCTAATGAGATTCTTTCACTACACATTATATTCCAAGTGACCTGGTGCATTAAATTTGTGGCATGGAACAAACCCATTGATATAACGCCTTTTCTTACCAAGTTTCTTGATTTTTGTTTGTGTGGGTTTTTTAAAAACAAAAAAACTGGCAAATAGTTTTTAAAAACCACAAATCTTAAATGCATACATGTATTAATCAGTGCACCAAGATAACAAAAACTGTAGACTAGTGAAGTGTGACTCATTTTCATTTGCTGTGTTTACTGTTTTGCATTTTTCTGACTAGGATTCCAACCTCATTAATCAATGTTTCAGATATTTTTCTCAGCTGTAAAACTTAGAAAGTGACTACATGGGGCAAGCCAATTATATTTTCTACTCTGCTAGTACAACCAGGTGATCCCTCCATATATCTCTGAGTTTAAGACTAAAGCCCCCCACACACCAGGGTCATGTGCTCATGCCATTAGTTGCTGAATCTTCCAGTTGGTGCCCTTGTGCTCTTGGAAAGACTTTTGATCCATCAAAGGTGTCCGATAGTGGAAGCTGAGAGGAGGGCCACCCTGTTTTGCTAATTCTCTGTTAACCCTGCATGCCCACTTGCTACTCTTGTACCTGAGGGTTCCCCAAGCTCTCTGGATCTGATTTTGGGTGACCACCCATGAGCTGCAATGAATGCAGAGAATTGATAGAAATCACCATCCTTCCTCTTTGGTTAGTGTATGCCTCCACAGGATCCAAGGCCTTGCAAGGGCACCAAACACATCCCACCCTATCCTAACATTGCTGTGAGTGCATAGAGCGGGGCTTCCAAAACTGTGGTCCATGAGTTTCATTCAGGTGGTCTGCAGCATATCTGTCAAAAACATGTACAGGCAAGAAGAACCATTAAGCGGCCTCACAAGACCACCATCAATTTTCAAGCAGTCTGTGGAGAAATAGCCTTTTGAACTGGGTTTGAATATACGTGCATGAGGGTCATATAAGGGTTATATTTAAAACACTAAAAGCTGCTTGCACGCATTGTGCGACAATGTGCATTCTGTGACGGATGCAGGCAGTTTTTGGGGGTGCTGCACATACAGCGTCACCCCATGTGATCCCTGTCCCCGCACTATTTGTTACTCTAAATCACATTCAGCTGGAATGGTTATAATGCATTTTGTGCCAAGAATAGCCTTCTCAAGTGCTTGCTGCCTACATGTGTACCACAGGGAGTGTTTTCTCAGGTCTCCTCCTATTGGAGCAGACCTACTAACACTGCAGGGCTGTGCCACTCACCCCACCAAGTTTAACTTGTCTGTGAATGAAATAGGCAAAAGAGGGAAGCAGTACAGTTACTTAGCCACCTCTGTTTCCTGCCCCGTGTGTGTGTGTGTGTGTGTGTGTAAAACTACTAACTGAAGGAAAGAGAATAGTGAAAACCATTGCGCACTAGTTTGAAAACATGTCCATTTGTGTGTTTGGATAGCAGCTGCCACTTTAGATTACACTGTCACACAAAGGGGTGTAAACCGCAAACAGCTATGTACAAAAGTGCACAGTGAAAAGCTCCCTGTGCTTTTCAAGGGCTTTGTGTATACATAGCCTAAGTATTTGTTGATGGTTGATGGATGGCCATTATGCACGTGTCTGCGGCTGATCTGTGGAAAATTAAGTTCTTTTAAATGCTGATATTTGGATTGTAAAATCATACTTTTGATGGGCTTCTGGGTAGAAATTCATTGTCACCCATTGAACAGGAAAAGTAACGAGGGGAAATAATTATATGCCTCTCAAATCTGATTGGTTGAATGGTAGACTGACTGGAACATACATATGCTACTGATGGAAGAAAAGAGATGAGGGGGGGGGGAGAAGAAGATAGGTAAGCTGACTGTGGAGCAGGCTGGAATCTGGAGTCCAGAGCTAAAGCAGAAAACAAGATGGACAATAGGCCATCTGAGGCTATGGAAGCTTGGTTGTATAGAGCTAAATCACTGACAAGCCAAAGATTGGCAGTAAAAGCATATAAGGGCATTCATTAGGCAGTGAGGAGAATTCAGCAAGGAGCTAACCATTGTGAGGATAGTGCAGTAGGGTTGGGAACTTGGTCCAAAGGATCATGCCCAGATTAACCCGGCAGAATATGCATAACTCCTATAATTCTAACTAGAATCTGGCCAAGTGTTTTACACATGCCTGCATTACACTCTCTCTCTCTCTCTCTCTCTCTCTCTGTGTGTGTGTGTGTGTGTGTGTGTGATTAAGTGATTTTTTTAAAAAAAATCTCTGCAAGAAAACAATGTAGGGGGTTTATCACAACTGTTAATGAAGGCCTGTAAGTTTTTAGCAGAGCACAGTAATATTTTCATAGAAGAAGGCAGTAGATGACCTTGAAAGGAGGTGAGAGGAAACTAGGAAACGTTAATTAAAATTATTAGTGCCGTTTGAGGTGCTTATCTTGTTTACTGCTAAGGTGTTGCTCCCTCTTGCATAATTAACGGTAATTTTACTTACTTTCAAGTCTGTAATTTTAAATATCACAAAGTTTTATCTTTCTAGACGAAGTAATTCATTATTGGTTTATATGTAACTGCTTGATGTTTTAATCAATATATGCAACTTCCACAAAAGTCTGTTATAATTTGTCAAGAGGTTTTTATACATCTTTTATAGTTCAGGATTAGGCATGGAACATGAAGCTGAAATCCTATTTAGTAATGAAATTTAAACAGAATTTGGTGTTTATGATGTGAAGATATACTTTTTGCTTGATCTGTCCTTTTACATTTCCCTTTATGCCAGAGTACTGGAGGACAATGATATCTGGAAAACAAACCATGCTGAAGTTAAATCCATTTGAACACAAAGAGTTACTGTCAGTTAATCCTAAAAGAGACAATGCAGATTTTAAAACTAAACTGCTTAAGAAATGAATATGTCTTGCATGCTTTCAATTTGTTTCAAATCCTAAGTTGAAGAGCTCTCTGCTGTTGTCTAATATTTGCATAAAATATTTAATCTCACACTTTAAATTAACGATATGAAAGGCCGGGATGTTTGAAAAATGTTGTTGTCAGAACAATGTAATCTTTTCTCTCCAGACTTCTTCACATAATTGTGGTGCACTTATCCGAATATTCCTGTAACCTTCTTAAAGTATTGGCCTGTGCAGAATTTACTCATAAAATACTTGTTTTAGTTCTGGGGGCTTGTAACTTCTCCTTTGGTAGGAAAGGGTTCTTATTCCACTATGGCCCAGTACAGAAGGCTGACATACCAAGTGGTAAGGTCCTGCCCTGCCATGGTTTTTCTCAGTCTGTGTTAATGTAAACTTTGTCTTGTGATTTTCTCTCTAGGCATATATTCTAATGTGTGTTTAAAAAGGTGAGGCCGCTTATGAATTAGTACATCTTCTCCACCATACCAGTTGGCAATCAGGTGGTCTTGTCTGTGTTATGATTTGATTTCGAAGTGTCAAATTGCATGGAATAAATGGCTTCTCACAAGCTTCTTTTTTTTAAAAAAAAAAAAAAAAAACAACAACCCTGAAAAATTTCCTAGGAGCCAATGAGTAAGGCTGCTTATGCAACATAAATTTAAATCACATGATTCACACCCCAAAAATCCTAGAAACTGTAGTTTGTTAAGGCTGCTGGGGATTGTAGCTCTGTGAATGGTAAACTACAGTCCACAGGATTCATTGTGGGAAGTGAGATGTTTAAAATGTATGGTGTATACACAGCCTAACTGCAAAGAGCTATTGTTCTCTTTGAAACAAAAAAGGGGAAAGAATGTGAGGACATTTCTATGTACTAGTCTAAGTAATGCAGCTGAAAGAATGATAAAACCCTCCGGCAATGCATAAAGGGATGACTCTACTGAAACTTATCACATATGAGGTGGGGTCAACTTCACATGTGTTGCCAAGACTGAATGGATTAGCTGTGTGGGTCAGACCTAACTTAGCTTTGGCCCCCCCAGATACTCAGTACAACTTCAGTACAGGCTAGAGGGATAGGTTGGTGGTGTGTTGTTGTCATCTGTAGAAGTTCTGTATCCATTTCCAGGAGATCAGTTTGCTTAGAGGATGGGTTTGAGAGTCTGTTCCTGGTGTTGAGTAGAAGGGGAGAATTATCTGGTGGATCATCCAGCCCAGCAGATTCCCTACATGAGCTGGCAGCGATAGTCTAGGTGGTGCTGAAAACAATTAAGACTATGGCACGGGGGTTTTCAGCATCCATGGCAAGGCCAACTTGACTGGGATCTGAGTAACAGTGAGGAACAAGGGTGCTTTAACCCTTTGCCCATGCCATGGTCCTGACCGGAGTCACACACCTGTGCTTTTTATTTGAGACAGCAGCTGAAATAGGAGAGAAATTTGATTAAATGTTTGTGTAAAGAATGCGTGAATGGAAACACAGACACCCTTCAAAATTCATACTCCTCTGACTTTTGCAATGCAATCTTCCAGCTAAATACTGTATACAAAAATGTATTGGCCTATGAGTATACCATATAACTTCCTACTTAGTATAGGGCTATTTTGGAACAAGCCTCTTAATCTTGATTTTGAGGGAGAGATATCCACTTTTGCCTTCAAATCACATTAGAGTTAAAAATCCCACATGGCAAATTTCCACCAAAGATAGAATTGGACCTCCACAGGGGTCAGGCAGATAACAACCTCCTGAAGAACAGTCTTTTTCTGACTCAGATGCCGTTATTAACCAAGTTTGCCCAAGAACTTGCTGTATTTAACAATTGTGATTTATTTGTTTATTTATTTGGTTTTGATGGCCTGATGACAAGTAGATCCTTTCTCCCCATTAAAGGAAAAGCTGAGGGCATGGTGTGTGGGGGGGGGGACATCATTACGGTTAAGGGAAAATACTGTTTTTCATAATGCAGGTGAAGTGTTAAGGTCAAAGAGAAAATTTCATATATATTGTGGCATATTTTTGGAGTTGTGTCCTATATGATTAGTTGTGTCTGGCCACAGCTTGAAGAGTATTGTATAGAACAGAAGGGGAGGCAGGGAAAGAAGGAGGTCATCGGAGGGTGTCTTGGGAGGAAATCAGAGAGAAATAATTCTCTTAAATATGTGTGTTTAAGTGAGGAAATCAACATCTGCTAGCTCTTTTGTTCAGGTTTTTTTTTGGGGGGGGATTTGTTAAAAATATTGAGAACACATAATAGCATAAAATAAAAATGGTCCTGGAGGGAGATACTGAATGGGGTAAAGTTTGGTACTATAGGAAAAGTAGGAGACTGCTACGGATTGCAACTGAAAGCAATAGTGAAATCTATAAAATTATGGTACCCAGGACAGTGATCACAATATTTGTACTGCTTAATCAGTGTTAACAACTGTTCTTCTATGTCTTGAAACTTGGAGAAAGCTTTTTTAGAAAGTGAGCACATGAAGAATAGATAGTCCATGCAGAATGTTGTGTGTGCATATGTGAGTGTGCAAGGATTTAGAACGAGGTGGGACAGTCATTAAACAGGGACATCAAATACCATGAACCTTGGCTGCCTAAGATGAGCAAACCAAAACTCGTCTGCTGCAATACAGTTGGTAAAAATGAAACACACCATTAATTAAACCATAGAATGTCAGGTTGAACTTTTCAGTCTTATCTTCTTGACCCATTACCTGGACGACTTTTTGGTGACTGGCCCCTCCACCTCGCCAATTTGCCCCTCCCTTCTGGCACCCTTCCAATCTCTAGCATTGGAATTAGGTATCCCACTGGTGTCAGGAAGACTGAGAGCTCTGCCACAAAATTATCATATCTTTGCAGCAAGTTGAATATGGAGGCTCAGCTTCTAGAGGCTAAGTTTTTTGTTTTTTTAAACTGCAAACTGAAGAAAAGTGGTGAACTGGAAAAATGAGAAGCTGAGTGGCACATCCCAACTTTAAAATAAAATGACATTTCTATTAAATAAAAAATAGACTAAGAGAACTATAGAGAAATGTTAGTATTTTGGTTTGCAATGGCTAAAATTAAATATCTGTCAGCCAAGTGCAAGTAGATAAATAGGTACCACTGTGGTGGGAAGGTAAACGATGTTTCCATGTGCTCTGATTTCTGTCATGGTGTGATGTTATGTTGCACCAGAAGCGGTTTAGTCATGCTGGCCACATGACCCGGAAAGCTGTCTCTGGACAAACGCTGGCTCCCTCGGCCTGAAAACAAGATGGGAGCCGCAACCCCATAGTCATCTTTGACTGGACTTAACCATCCAGGGGTCATTTACCTTTTTACCATTACTATATTAAACCTTTAACATTCCCTAAATCCATGTATTGTTTTTGTTGGCATATTCCCACATAGAAACAGTTCTGAGGCGACTGATTTAAGTACAATGGTCTATGAATAACAAAAGCTGGCCTATATACTAACTATAACCTGATCCAGCTTAGGGCTTGTCCACGCTGGAGTTTACTGTGTGTTTGCAGCTGTTCATGTTCCTGTTTAATTTGTGTGGTCCGCGTGCTGTTACCCTCAAACAACACCAATCTCAGTGCTTTCCCATGTAAATTTGGGTCTACAACATGGGGATAATTCAATTAAGTTGGGGGGGGGGACTGGACTCGAAACCACTCCACTCAGGATTTCCAACAATTTGTTTCAGTGTTTTGGGGTGGTTGGAGTTCTATCACACCCCGTTTTTTCATGCCCACTAGTTCCCTCTGTGCTTTCCAGTTGTGCTTGCATTTTTGTCACACTCCTGAACAGAAGAGCATGGCCTCATTTTGATCACTCAAGATGTGCCCCAAACCAGAAAACTGCGCAAGTTAACGTAAAAAAATAAACACTAAATATATTGGGTGGCATTGTGAGAATTTACAATTGCTTTCATTTCTCTTCCTGTGTGTTCCTGAAGAGAGCATTCGTACACAGAAACTGAAAATTGCCAAAGTATACATTGAGTATGTACAGCTATGGTGCTTTTGTGTGCTTCCTAGACAGGGGATGATGATGATGATGCTTTTTTTAAAAAAAAGTATGTGCAGAGATCTGCTCATATGACATTGAAGTACAAATAAGGCACAACAAAATCAGATCAGAAGGCAAAGAGGAACACAAAAGATAATGCCTAGTGGCATGAATGGGGAAGACCCAAAATTACACATTTTTGCAGATGTGTGGATGTGGACTGTTCTGGTCTAATTTGAAGGCGTGGAGTGGATTAACAGTAAAACAATGCTCAAATGTCAGCAAGCCCTTAGTTTATCTGACTTTAGCTCACTAGATTTCTAAATAAAAGGACATTTGTTGAAAGCCTACCAATAAGAAAAGTCACATGCAATAAACAATACTTGCAACCTCTGTCTAAAACGTATTTGTAGCATTGGGGGAAGAGGCCAGAGAGGGGGCAGAAAGGAATGATCGCTCCAAAACTGGTAAAAACAACAAATCCAACCTCTATAAGATCTTTTAAAAGCCAGACATTTTCTACAACAATTTTTATGAGGGCATGTGGCGAAGCTGCAGCAAATATTACTGTTTGTGAATAAAATGAAAATTAGTGCTTTGGTGTGTTCACCTGTACATTTTCCTTGAGAGCCAGCAATTGCATTTGAAACCTGCAATTCTCAACAAAAAGAGAGAAGTTCAGAGCTGATCGCTGGATATTTGGACCTCCCAGTGCAAACATTAACTGGCTGAGAGGCACTCTGGAATGTAATGAAGGAAACAATACTGGGAAAAGAGCCAAAAAAGCAGAAACACTGGCGCCTGGAACCTAGGGATTTGCCTCCTAGTAATAGGAGCTGAACGAGGCCCAGCACTTCTGTTAGGCTGGAAATGACATACTGTGATCCTTGACTTAGCCAAAGGGATTTTAAATGGAGGAAAGAGCTGGCAAGACAAAATCTGCTGCACTTTTCACAGTGTTTTCTAAATCAAGCAAAGGAAATAAGGAGAAAAGACTGAAGTCTATTACATTTGATCCAGTTAAGTCAAGAGTAGAAGGTTTTTAACGGCATATATATATATATATATATATATATATATATATATATATATATATCTTTCTCATCATGTCACACCACCCAGAAAGCACAGACATAAAGCAGAAACTTGAAACTGCTTTCATTCAAGAAGAAGGGCACCCCAACATTGCATTATTGACAGGAGGTCTGAAAAAACTGACAGCTGCAGAAATTGTACAGTTGAAGTTCAATTCCCAAGGGGAGGAACAATATACTGATGGAATTAATTCTGTTTGGAATTGTTAAAATAAGAAAAGGTTACGGGGCTGAGGAAGGAGCTTGGTGTGTCCCCCCCCCTTCCCCGCATCCTCCCTTGTATCAAAGGCAAACCTTCCTTCTTCCCTGGTGTCCTTGGGCTGTCATCTCCAACCTTTTGAAACTGTATCTGATTATCCATGTGGCAATTAATCATAATTAAGCAGGCTTGAGATTTGGAAAGGTATAAAGGAGGTGGCTATGGATCTGGCTTTTGTCCTAAGCACGTGCACACACACACACATACACACACACACATAAACCCCTTCCTCTTTTTTGTTTGGCTGCTCAACCCCTAGTTTGGAGCCATAAGTTTTGTTTTGTTTTTAGAAAAAGCTAAATGCAAAAAAAAAAAGAAAAAAATTATTAAAACCATCTTTTTCTCCTCCTCCTCCTCTCTCTCCCTCTTTTTAAAACATTACAGCCCCTACTAACTAAGTTCCGCAGAACTTGGAAACAGTTGTGAAGAGGAAGCTAGGTAACAAATTACCGTTCTAATGCCAAGTGATTTGGATCCATTCTTACAAACCAGATTTTTTCAATTTATTACAGGAAAGCGTTCAATCATTATATGCTGGCACTCTTTCTGGGGCACATGGAATACCATTCTACCCACTCCGCCCACATCCAGCTTTTTAAAGGCTTAGTAAGGCCAGAATGTCATCTTATTAAAATGTTTTATATATTTATAATTAAAAATACGGGGCTGGCATTAGAATCACTCTAACAGATGTAACCTGACACATACCCTGGGTCAGCTCAGAAAACAATGGGGTCTTTTAACTCCTGCATTCTGCTCAGGTTTCACTTATGCACATGGGTCCAATTTGTTCCATTTATGATTAGCTTTAAGTAAACTGATGTGCTATTTATTTAGGAGAATTGCCATTTCAGAATAATTCCATACTCCCCCCCACCCCACAATATGCATTACGGTATGGTTTATTCCGGCACCATCCATTATTAGCTTAGTACGGTGCAGAAATGAGGGTCCCAATTCACCAAAAAACGACAACAACAATTCACTTGACAGAGACTCTAAATGATTTATTACAGATCTCCACCTCAGAGTTAATGTGCAGGCTGAACACATGAGCCAAGGCAAGAATGAAAACTTAAAGGCTTAAAGGGCAATGTGCTGGCATGGGAAAGGGATTTAAATGTCTATGTAATTGATTTGAACATCAAGCATGTCTGCTAGACAGGTAACATGAAAGGGCTGGGTTTTACCACCCATATTTACTGAAGACTATTGGTAGGCTAAGGTGTCAGTCAGACCACCTGAGGTAACTCTCGAAGAATTTGGCTTGTAACTAAAAAGAGTGCAGCGCGCATGCACACACACACACACCCAAAAAAACCCAGTAAATGAAATTTATCTCTTCTCAAAAACTCACATGGTCAGATGCTTCAAATTTCTCCATAACTAAAAAAAATATTGTTTTGTCTGACACAGCAATGAGGCAGGAGTGGGAGTATAATTGGTCCAATATATATGGCTGTCACTTTGCTTCCCCTTTTCCACCTTTCTCAGACTCTGGTTTCAGATAAGTACATTTATTTAAAACCAAAATAACCCCTTCAGTGATTGCCTAGTTCCTCTCAGCTGCAAAATGCTGCTCTGACCCTTTGCTTTTCCAGCTACTCACATATCATGGAGCCCTGCACACTCTTCCTGAGAGCTCTACGTATGTCTCTTGCGAACCATCATTTACAGATGTAATACAGAACCAGCAGGATCAATTCACATGATTATAAACAGTGATTAAATGCCGTACGTGTTCCAAAGCTATAGAAACTAATGGGAACCTGCATTTTTCGGATTTGAAGAGAAAATAATGGTCTTTGCCAAGTTAGGTTAAGAAATATGTAATATATATAATATCAGAAAGGTGGTGAACCAAAGGCCAGTTACTAAGTTGTGCATAGCAATTCACAGAATGATCCATATTATACAATGGTATTTTTTTTAAAAGAATACATTTGTTACTGATTTTTTATAAAAACATATCCCGCTGTTCACCATGTAGGTCTCGAAGTGGCTTACAATGCTAAAACATACAAATTTAAAGTCAAATCTCAAAAAAAAATTTCAAACCTCAAGAATTTAAAATATCAAGACAATGAATATAAAACACATGAGAAGCAAGAATTATTGTATTTTAATATTTTGCTGGAAGCTGTCCAGGGTGGCTGTGGAAACCCAGCTGGATGGGCGGGGTAATAATAATAATAATAATAATAATAATAATAATAATAATAATAATATTCAGAAGTGCAAAGGCCTCCTGAAGGAAAACAGGTTTGACCAGACATCTGAAACTCAGGAGGGAGTTTCTAACTTACTTTGGAAGGGAGTTCCACAGAGTCGAACCCACAACACTTGAAGGCATTGAACACTCTGCATTAACATGAGCTGTGCTTCTGGCCCATAGGAAATCACTAATAGTGCTTCCTCCACTAAGCTCAGTGATTGATTTGGGGTGTACAGGGTAAAGGTTTCCTGGGCCTAACTTATTCAGGGTTCTGTACACTCATACAGTACAATTACATCTTACTCAGGGGTTACATTTGGGGGATGGTGCATATACACAAAAATATGTATACTTCAGCTGCCCCCTTGCAAGCAGCCCAGTCTTCCGGAGCTGGTGCACTGAGTGGGCCTTGCCTGGCAAATAAGGCAGAGAGCTTATAAGCTCTTTTCACAATGAGTCCACTTGAGTTACAGACTTTTTTTTAAAAAAAAAAAATTTAAAGTAAATAACTTGTTTGTTAAATCTTGTTCTGCTGCATAAATGGTAAACATGATTTTATTTCATCACAAAACTTGTTTAAATACGGGAGCCATGAATAATCAAGACACCTGTAGTTTCTCGAGTGGCCAGGTTGGAAAGAAAACAGGGTTATTGCACCTCTAAGTTGCGTAGTAAATGGAATTTCAGCAGGTGTAACTGTCCATAGTCCACCACATCAGTTCATCCTCTTAACCATTCACAAATATATATGTTCTATTAGAAGTCAAAGTTAGTTTTAAAATGCTTAGTAAGCTGGACGTTTCATCATTAATAAGTCCTATGCACCTTGTAAAACTATAAAATTAAGACACCTTATAGCACAGTCCAATGGAGGTCTAAGTCTCATGGAGTTCAGTGCAACTTATTCTCAGGTAAGTGCATACTGAACTGCAATCCCAAACACACCTTAATAAACCCTATTGAACACACTCCTGAGCATAGGCTTGAGCTGTTAATCTCATAACCACAAAATGCACTTGTTTGGCTAAGCAGCTATCATATTATTCTTGGCTTGCTTCAAGACTGATGCAGATATCGCCTTTGGAAGCACCGAATGCCCAGCATTGATTACCCAGTGACAAAAAGCCCTTTCTGAGATTTTCGCTGTCTAAGTGGAAAAGAAAAGCAGATTCTGCTCTGTCTTTATAAAATACTTGGCATTACAGAAAGAGGCTGAATCAAGATATTCAGAAGCCTATTGGCTTTCTATAAAGATGTGTGTGTGTGTGTAGTAACTAGCTTTATATACAGTATGACATCCACTTCCTTATAAAATGTCACTCATTTGTGCTACCTGAGATGCTTTTCGGACTTGAAGATGCTCACCAAATTTGGTAGCAGAAACCTGGGAGCCTTTTGGGTTATTCAAACAATTGAAAAACACAGCGCTTGGCCTATTTCTGAATTCCTATTTGTCTTCTTTAGTTCTCCTGTCTCATCCTTGTCACTATCAGTGGAGTTGGAGCTTTGAAATGCCTGCATCCACATTAGTTTAGGATTGCTTCCAGGTCATTTGGAATTCAAGCTGGGAACTTGATCCAAAAAGAGAGTCACATAATGTAGAGCTATGAGAACTTGGGAAAACCTGCTTGGCAGGTTCTCTCTTTTGAGTTTGGTTTAAAATATAATTTATTTAGAAAGCCGTTTTCTGCATTCACCAAGCTGGTAAATCTACCTGAAGCACAATCCAGTGAAGAATTTTGGGGTAAGTGTGGGAGGGGGAGAAGTCTCGACAGCTGGGAGGAAGGGAGCACTTTTTAAAGTTACACTGTTGATTTCCGCCTTCTAATGCATTCCCTCATCACAGCCCCATGGCATGGTGACTTGTGCAGATGGATCAGAAATGGCATGCATACAGCTTCACATAGTTGCTGCACAGATGTTTGGAAATACGCTTGCCAGATAAACTGATTTTATATATATATATATATCTAACAACACAGTTGCTGTGCAGTTACAGAGAGAAGAGTAGTAGGAACTGATAATCCTCCACAACTAGCTCAGAGGCTCCAGCCACAAAGGCTATTTCCCACTGTGTGCCTTATTCAATATGCTTATTCACAAAGCACATTCAATGCACATTTAAAAACATGACTTCCCCCAAAGTTAGTGTGGCAGCATCTACCATTTGGAACGCCATCCTGTTATATATCAGACAGGCACCATCTCCATTATTCTTTTCAGCACCCATTGAAGACCTTCCATTAAGTGGAGATCTCTGCATTAGATTGAAATGAGCATAACAACTACCCTACTTTTTGTCTAGAAATGCTCACACTGTTGTGGTCCTCCATTCTCCTGTGCCACTAGATATGTATGTTAGGAATGAATGAAAGATTTCTCCCCCAGCATTCAATTGCACCTCGAGGCCCCCAGGACCCACCCCCGATAATAACTTCACGGACACAGATTTTAGTTTTAAGTTTTGGGGCAAATTTTGGCCACAACTTTATTGAATTACAATCACATGAGTGGTATTGGCTTAGGCATTGACTCCCAACTATAACTGACTCTACCTCTCTGGGTGGCAGTCCAATGGGGTAAACCAAACGAAGGAGCAACATCGATGTGGTCCAACTGAAGCTCACCCCAGTGTTCCTGTGGTCCTGGCATGGCCCTAGCCCCTCAAGCTGGCTTCGGACGAGATCCAGGACCCCCAGCTTCCTTTAATGGAATTCCCAGTTCCTTGAGGGGCAGGTGATGGCCACACCTCCCCACCCCACAATCCAACTGAGCCAATGCCTAACCGCCACCTTACAAGTTGTGACGATTTCTTCTTCTTTTAAATCATTTTTATTACGTTTCCCATATTAACAATCCAATCAAATCACATTGAATGTTCCAAATTATACAAGTACATATCAAATAGTCCAAATATTCTGCCTAAATTATATATTTTTTGTTGGGACTCAAGTTGTGACGATTTCTAAGGGGTAGGCAAAAACCAAGTGGCTAGAGCCAATTTGCCAAATGGAAAAAATTCCTACCCAGCCCCTGTTCCAAAACAGGCAACTCAAACCAAAGCAAGGCCAGACGAAACTACCTAATTCTAGGGAGGGAGGGTGGGTGTTCGGCAGCAAGACGCAATTGCCTCTACCTGTGTCACGCTGCCGCCTTTTAAAGCCCCTGGGATCATGCCACCCTCTGGGGATTGGCTAAAACAGCCTGGCATGATCAGGGGTTATGGCAAGGACTTTAGCTACTCCCCCCCAATTAACCCCTATGGGGGAAGTCCCAGGGGCCTGCACGCAACCAGGACCCTCTAATAGGAGGATCCCATTTGTTTGTGGTTTAAAGGTATTTATATTTATACATTTTTGGGTGTAACTGATGAAAGCTAGAAAGAGAGAGAGATTTTTCCTTTTATGCACTAAGAAAAAGAGGATGCAGGTATCAAACTGTCAAATTACCCAGTTATAGGAATCCCAACCGGGTCCCTGGAAAGATTACAAGGTTAGCACTTTTGTTGTTACAAATACAAGACTCCTGTTCTGAAACAATATGACATGGGGTCTGTGGCACTGGCTAGGGAGATACATATGTTCAACCACCTGAAGTATTTCAAAGAGCAGCTGCCTGTGTAGTTTTGCTTGGACATAAAACAAGAGCTTACACCCCTCTTTTCTAACAAACTTTCTTCTACTATGCTAGAGTTATTTTGGTGCATGTGCTATTTACTGCTTGGCAGGGGGTTGGACTCGATGGCCCTTGTGGTCTCTTCCAACTCTATGATTCTATGATTCTACTATGGGACCTAAGAATGAATTAACTCTTAGTCTGAACAATGTTTTCCATCCATATTAATCGGAGACTTGTGTTCCTAGATGTATTTGATTGATCTCATCCACATTCCCTAATGTATACAATGAAGTCTACTGTGACTTAAAAAAATATTTGAAGCTCTGACTGTTAACGTAACCCCATACATGTGCCTATATACTCTCATTAACTGTTATCTATTTTTATTCTCACTGGGGATTAGGTAAGCGGCTAGATGTATTTTCAGCTGTACTTTCTACATGACTATTTAAAAACCATGCAGACCACAAAGAATGTGTCTTTAAAAAATCACGGGTGCATATCTTGAGCAGATGAGTAGTCCTCTTGCGTTAATGTTGGAGAGGCCATTGTAGTTTTCACTGGAGTTTCCTAGAAAACAGCAGACAGCATTTAAAGGTAGGATATTAAAACATCTGAATATCACACTTTTTCTTCTCTTGTCAAGCAATTATTGGGAATACTCCCATTTACCTGGGAGTAAGCCCCATTGAACTCAGTGGCACTGATAACCAAGTAGACATGTATGGGATTGCACTATTTCAGCATCATTGCCGTGGGCATTTTCAGTCCACATGGTATGCTGCTTAATTTTTTAGAAATTAAGCCCAACTATCCAGAAACAGCACCCATTGATTTGAAAGTACTTCCCTAAATCATTGGTGTGTCAGGAGATACAGAAATGCATGTTGTACCTGCTCAGGAAAAAATCCATCTGTTCCTACTTGATATATTCCAGCGCGGAGCCTTAGCATGCGAAACAGATGCTAAGACTGAACTATGGTGAGCCCTGGCACACATTAAGCTCCACCTGGTTAAAGTCTTTTAGCTATGTTGCTGCTTAGGCCTCCCGTGAATTCTCAAGTGAAGGAAGCTGGACCTGACTCAAACTGGGGCCACAATTTCGAAGTAGCGGCTATTCTAATTGTGAGACACAACCACCCACACCCTTTGAAGTATTACACCAACCTTATTCCTAAGTAAGGCTGATATAGAACAAGAACTTGTACTGAGGGCCTGAGTGACAATCAGAACAACAAAGTGTTTCTGACTTGCTTTATAGAGGACGCTGAAAGGTTGGGGCCAGTGGGTACAGGGCAAAGGATTCTTATCTGTGCCTCATTTCACAGAGTAGCTTGCTTCAACATGACCCTCCAAACTGACACTCAGGATTTGGCTTATGCCTCTATGGTGGCTGTCCTTTTGCCCTCTCTGCAAACTGCCAGTGGCCCAGTCTTGTGGGATAACCAGCCTTATATAACCAACATGCACAAGTTACAGATAGGTAGTCGTGTTGGTCTGCCATAGTCAAAACAAAAAAAATTCCTTCCAGTAGCACCTTAAAGACCAACTAAGTCAGTTCTTGGTATGAGCTTTCGTGTGCATGCACACTTCTTCAGATACACTGAAACAGAAGTTTCCAGACCCTTCTATATAGTGAGAAGGTGGGGAGGGGTATTACCTTGGATTCTTATCTCATTATACATGACAAAGCCATTTTTCACCTTTTCACCCCTTGCTTCTTCCTGTAAGACCTATTGCAGTCGTTAAGAGTCGTCAACAGGCTCATCACAGCTATCTGCCAATCACCCATTCCCACCACCCTTCTGAGTAATACCCCTCCCCACCTTCTCACTATATAGAAGGGTCTGGAAACTTCTGTTTCAGTGTATCTGAAGAAGTGTGCATGCACACGAAAGCTCATACCAAGAACTGACTTAGTTGGTCTTTAAGGAGCTACTGGAAGGAATTTTTTTTGTTTCAACATGCACAAGTCTTTATTAATGCATAAAGGGTTAAAACTATAGAGTAAGCTGTCCTGCTAGGCTTAGCTCACCTTGGGAGGGACTAGGTAATCACACTTTTGTTCCCCTTTGTCTACCAGAGAAGCTCAACTTGTGAAAAGGTTTTGAGCTGGTTGCTCTTATAGTGAAACTTTCACCACTGTAACTAAACCAGTGGTTCCTGTGCAAATGTATGGAAAAGCACATGAACCTGACTTTTGAAAAGTTTGTAAGTAAACCAGTTTTGTTTTTGTTTTTTTAAATTTACCAAAATATGTGGTCTTTTTCTATGTTGGGGAAAGAAAGGACTAGTTTGGAACTCACAAGGGCATGTTTTAAACATCTAACAGCCTTAATTTCCATGCTTTACTTTGCTGCATATTTTAAATCTCTCCTGGGGTTATCTCACCAAAACGTACTTGTGTTGTTTATTTTTTTCCTTGCACCAACAATTCCACTATCAGTTCAGGCATGGCCTTAATTCTGCAAGCGCTACCCTGGCTCCATAGGCTTCCATCACTTTGCCACTGTTTCGCATTAGAGTGCTAAAACGTTTAAACACCTACAATGTTATCACCGATCATCTGTACTGTGGATAGCACTAAATCAGTTGGTTGCATATAGACAGGTAAAGTAATTTATTGGTCAGGGTCTGTTTCACTTAAAGCATATTTGGGCAGAAGAATTGAAATATTTTAAGGAGCCCACTTTCCTACCTGAACTCGGTGTTTTCCATTACAGTACAACATGAGTGAAAATTTCTTTTTAATGGAGCAGGAAGTCTTTCTGCACTGAAAGCCTCAAGTTAGAAAAGATTAATTTTACTTCAAGTTACTAATAGGCAAAAATAAAAAGGAACTCTAACAAAGACTCTGTGCCTCTTTTAAGCAGTTTGAGATGCAGAAATTCAACAGGTGCAGATCTTCCTGGCATGGAGATATAATGAGCATAGATTTGCATCTCATGCAGCTGTTAAAAACATATGTCAGGATAATGTGACAATTTTTAATTTCTAGGAGAAGAACTTCCTTGTCTGAGCTGGGAAACCTCATCACTTATAATCACTATGCATTATGATCAAAATTTTAGTTTCTAAGAGCATGGCAACCAGTAGGAATGAATGGGCACATCAGAATCTGGTCCATCCCACTTCTCACAGGGGATGGGATTCTGCTCAAAGGTAAGCAGGTATGTTGCACATAAGACCTAGCTATGAAAATGTTTGGTTGCCATATTCAGGACCAGGGAGGAACTTGCCTTCAGACAAATTGGGCCTATCTGGGGGTGCTCCAAGGAATCAGGGAACCCAATTAATCAGGGAACCCTGATGTTCAGATAGGGGCTGATGGGCCATAGGACACACCCCAAATGGTGATCTTGGAGGGGTCGCCCCTATTTGATGTATGCCATAGGGCAATCCTTAATCTTGGATTAACCCTTCCAAAATAATCAACCAGCAGATGGGTTGGGTGATTCGGGATATACACCCAATGCCTACGCCAAAAGCTACTGACATCTGTAATCGATAAAGCTGTGGCCTGTTTAATCCCTAAAAAATTGTCCTGTTATTTTCGTATCTTCCAATGCCTTGGCCCTGCCACCCGCAGCCTCACTTTGCCTAGCTCACAATTTGAGATCTGTTTACAAAGACCACAACCTTAGTTTTTAGGTAGTTAACTGTTAGATTTCCTCCCTGCAAAAATGTCTAAAGCTGAGCAATGTTCTGTTAAGGCCATTTCTATTTAAAGAAATCAGTGCCAAATCACTGACATAATGCAGGACCAATACCTTACAATTTACAACTGGAAGTGCAAAGAATAAAGAGGAAGTCATTCTAGGAATGAGATCCCTGATAGACATGTTATAGAGAAAAGGGCCCAGAAGACAGTTCTGTTTACTCAGATGTTGATAGGGGTTCCTTCTGTTAAGATACCTTGTAGACCTCTTTTAACTTGCATGTTGTCTTGGTGCAATATCTCAATAAGCCAAAGTGATATTTTATTGATACTAGTTTTAGCCAATTTATGTCACAGCTGACTCTTATTCACTAGATGGAAAGCAGATGGAAAGTCAACAAAGGCTGCAAAAAATATGCTTATTTAGGCCCTCAGCCTGGTTGTACTACTGATCACTAAAACACTAAAGGGACAAATTTCTATTACCAACAAGGGAGTGAAAAGTGGCTATCAGATGTAGCGTACCCTAGCCATTCCATAACAAAAAATGAACATATTCCACAAACTGAGGAAGTTAGAGGAAACAAAAATGTGGTTTAACATCCATAGGATGAATGTTAGTAGAGCTTTAGGACATTCAGTTTCTCAAAAAACAACAACAACAACAACAACAACAACAACAACCTATGTGCATTGTTTTTACTGAGAAAATTGTTCTAAGCACAGTATGGCAGATGGTTTTATTGATCAAGGGTTTTGAGGTTGCATCCCATTTTAAGAATTTTGAAATCATAATTTTTAGGTCTATACCCACCCACCCACCCACCCCACCCTGCTTTATCTTCAGGGGACAAATGTCAACCCTTTGCCACCCTCAGGGAGTCCTTCTCCTTTAGCCCTGGGCAGCCTTAGTTGTAGGCATTAGCTGCAGAGCTTCATTGTTAGCAGCTCTGCACTGTTATCATCAAAACTCCAAAAACGACCCACATGCAGTGTTATTTGAGAGTATTTTGAGAAGAAAACATTGTGGCCACAGTTTGGGTTATTTTGGTGTTGTGAGTAGGGAGGCTGGGTTGCAGGGCTGTTCCATCAGGACACAAGAAACCAGCTTACAATAAGTCAGCCCATTAGTCCATCTAACTCAGTATCATCTACTTCAGGGTGAGCCAACACATCTTTTTTGGCAGGCTTCAGCAACATGTGATGCCTCCCAGCCCTTGCACTCCCTTCCCAAAGCAGGGTAAATGAGGCGCTGAGTCTTTGGAAGGAGGTGGGAGAACTCTGACAGGGTCATAGATTCCTCCTGCCTCCTTCCCAAAGTCTAGTTAGTGTTTTCCAAGCTTTCGGAAGGAGATAGGAGGGCTCTAGTACCCTGCCAGAGCCTCACACCTCCATCCAAAGCTCAACACCTCACTTACCCAGCAGTGTGAAGGGGGGATTTCAGCCCCCCTATCCTGCAAGGCAGTGTGCAGCCTGTGGGTTCTGTTTCAAAGTTGTGGACCACTTGATATGAAAAATTGGTCTACATTGACTAGCAGAGGTTCTCCAGGATTTCAGTCAGGGTATTTCCCAGTTCCAACTGGAGATGCTGGGAAATGATCCTGGGATTGACTGCCTGCAAAGTCTACCACTTAGCGCTGGCCCTCCCACTGTTGCCATTGGTAAAATAAAGTTAGAACTAAGAAGATACTCCTATCACAGCCACTTCTAAAGGTTAGGCTCCTTCCTCCTGAAGGTAGCAAAATAAGGCATGCATGTTCTCCTCTGAAAAACAGCAAATCTGCCTCCTGATTTTTGCCTCCCCCCCCATGAGTTTATGTGATCTTTGTACCAATCCTAACCAGCTTGTTTTGTACCAAATGTTAGCCATCTGTGAACTGTGGAACTACTTAAGTAAGTTGAGAGCTATGGCAGTTTACAGATGAGCCTGGTGATTGTTGGGTCACTGGAGGCCTGAAGTATATTCAAGGGACAACTGCTCTTGACAACTGCTTTTGATTACTCCTTTCCAAATGCTTGAGCCAGCTAATTTTGAAAATATCATATTTTGATCTTTCTTAGGATTAATGTGATCTCTTATCCTACCACGTCCTGCTTTCTGACTGTGGCGCTTTGCAGCTTCTGACACATATGTGCTCTCGCATTCATGTCCTGCTTGTGGGCTTCCATAGGCAGCTGGTTGACCACTGTGGGAACAGAACGCTGGATTAGATGGGCCTTTGGTCTGATCCAGCAAGTCTCTTCTTATGTTCTTATGCCAGTAATTGAAAATGGTAACATCTCTGCTTATAATACTTCATAAAACCCTGTGATATTCTTTGGGGTCTCTTATCAACATACTGACCAATCCCAATCTTGTTTGCAGTACACAATCTGGCGGTGTCAGTCCAAGGTGGTATAGCTGCAGACAAATTTCTCTTTTGCCCTTTATTAATTTCCTTCCTTTGTCCCACATCTGCTGTGGTCTGCATTTTATTTAATTAAGGTCTCTGAGTTGTGGACATAATCATACACCACAGATTCCACAAGCAGACAAGGTGGGGCGTGGATATGTTTGTTAAGCAGCATGAAAACCTGCTTGGATCCTGAACTTCCATATGCACCTAAATGTATTAGTTACCCAGGTCATGATTGAGGCTATAGACTAGAGAAACAGGCATTGCCACTGTGAATCATGGCAACTTATGCCACAATACATTTGTTAAAGTACCACATGACAGTGTATTCCCCCCCCCCCCGCCATGCACACTAATATGGCTTCCCCGTTGGATTTAACAATTACTTCAGGAATCACACTGAGAGCCAGTGTGGTGTAGTGGTTAAGAGCAGTAGACTCGTAATCTGGTGAACCGGGTTTGCGTCTCTGCTCCTCCACATGCAGCTGCTGGGTGACCTTCTTCTTTGAAGTCTCTCAGCCCCACTCACCTCACAGAGTGTTTGTTGTGGGGGGAGGAAGGGAAAGGAGAATGTTAGCCACTTTGAGACTCCTTTGGGTAGTAATAAAACGGGATATCAAATCCAAATTAGGGAGGGTCAACAATTCGGCCACCTGGAATTTGTAGGGTGGAGGGCAAAGGTGTTTTTATGGAAGTGAATGTGATGGTGAATAGTAAAAAATATGTAGAGAGAAAACAGGAATAAATTGAGCAATGGGGACAGTTGCTGTCCCTTGCTACTTTTTGCTACCATCACTTTTGGAGAAACAATTCAGTGTGCAAAGTGAGGAACTGCAGTGCTTTTATGGAAAGGTGCACTGGGTATTAAAAACATCCTTCTGGTGTAAGCCAGATCGATAGCCACCTAAATTAGTGGGAAGGGAAATGAGGTTTATAAAAACTCAGAAGTGTGCTTTGAACCCGGAGAAACTTGCATCTCAGGAAATGAAGGGAGGGAGTCCCTTTTTGAAAGACCATCGTAATCAATGTGCATATAGAGGGAAGTACGTGTTGCAATTTTATTTCATATACACAGAGAAATACTGTGCTGCTATTTTACTATACTAGTTTTTAAGATTTTCATGTTAAAGCATCTTCACTCTCTTATGCCATGGGTTGGTTTTGATCTAGAATGAAACAGAACAGGTTCCATGGAAGAAACTGCCAACTTGTATAAGCTATAATAGTTCAGAAATAAATCTAGAAAATAGGAGTGTGCATCACTAAAGCTTCATTTGTGGGGGGGCAATATACTTTCAAAGGCAAGGTAAAAAAATGGAATAACTACCTAGCTCATGCGTTGTAGCATTAAATCCTTTTTTTACACCTCATAAATTTGCTTCATTACAAATTTGTTACTATATTGGCTCGAGTTTGAGAGTCCTACCAAAATGAAGGGCAAAAGGTTCAAAGCATATGATTCAGACAAAGTAAACACTAAATGAGCTGGGCTTGCTGTGCCTTCAGGAGGAAGGAGATTTTCTGTACCAAAGGAGCTTAATTGCTGAGTGGTGGGATGTCTGCCTTGCAAGCAGAAGATCACAGGTTCACTCCCTGGCATCTCCAGGTAGGGCTGGGAGAGCCTTCTGTTTGAAACCCTTGAGAGCAGCTGCCAATCAGTGTAGACAACACTGAGCTATATGGACCAACAGTCTGACTCGGCAAAAGACAGGCTTCCTACGTTTCTACGCTAGGCTCTATTTTGGGGTATGCCGACAGGTCTCAGGCCTAGGTGTTGGACAATGCTGGGGTCCCATGGCTCACTTTGGGACAACCTATTAAGACAAAAGAGTAGGAGACAACTAACAGATGCAATCAATTTTAACTACTTAAAAACAGCGGTATTATTTACATTGTATATGCATGGAAATCAATTCACCAAGGACATTTATCACGAGGATGGCTACAGTTTTCAATACTTATGGGCCAAACATTATTTTCTATTGCAGATATTTTGATATAAAAACACCAGTTTGAAATTTCCGCACTGCATGCCATTTCCAGTCCCCTATGCCTATTCAGTAGAAAGCTAATGTGACAATGGCACTTAGTTTATTCATAATCACATCTGTCACTTTTTTTTTACCTGCCACATGTGCCAAGGATTGTTATGTTTCACATAGTTTGTATATGTGCTTTAAACTCTTTTCACGGGTTTCACATAGTTTGTATATATGTACTTTAAACTGTTTGTGCCAGGCAATTGCTGTGTTCCTAGAACACAAGACATTGTCTTGATGAATAGTGGGGTAAATGCTCCAGCAATTTTGCACATAAATGTGTCAGCTCTCTTTTACATAATGGAGAGAAGCCCTTTCATGGACTGGATAAAATGGGGTTTATGAGTCATGGCAAAGCATGCTTCCCATGAAGGGAAAAAGGGGAATGTGATTTTCCTCCAGAAAGTCCTTAAAAAGCCATATGGACTGCAGCCAAAACATTTTTTTGCAAGCGAGTCTGTCATTCTAATAGTTAAGAAGAGCTTTCTATGATGATTAACAAAATTGTGAGTGAGGGATGGATTTTCTAAAAACAGGACAGCTTCGTAGAATTGCCATTTTTCCCACTAAAGGCAGATGAGATGCAAAAGGGCAATTGTCACTTCTCAGTCTGATTTACATTATTCTTCTGTAAAAAAAAAAAACAAAAAAAAAACATCTCCAGGAAGACAATGTTTTGGTAATCCAGCCGCCAAGTGTTCTCTGTGCAATATAACACTTGAACCTAACCATATTCTAATTTTACAGCATCTTGCCTGGAAATATTCCACCCCAAAGGGTGGCCAACTCTGTGTGGCATTCATTGACCTAAAGGCAGCATTCGATAGTATCCCCAGGAGCATCCTCTGGGAAAAACTCACCCACTGGGGCATCGACAGAAGGCTTCTCTGGCTAATAATCAAACTCTGGCTAATAATCAAACTCCCATATCTTAAGGGAATTGCCGATGATACGATTGAAGCCAAACTGAGATATCTACTAATTGATGATGACCCCCTAAGATCACTCATGGTTGCCAGATTCTTGATCAGCGTCCTATCCCAAAAGAAGAGAAACGGTCTCCTGTGTGGCTCGGATAACCCCTTTAAACCATGATCTATGTTTTAGGTGACATCACCATTGTTTTAAACCATGATCTATGTTTTAGGCGATATCACCATTGATATCCTTGATTAATTTATGAGCAGAGGGTGATGTATAGGTTACAAATTTATTGTAATGTATGATGTTGGTCTTTGTCTTTGTTTTGCTTCGGTTCCTGCTTGTCTTTTGTAGGTTTTGGCGATTTTAAATTTGGAGGTTTAAGTATAATATGTTGGTATGGGAAACTGTCATGTAACGGGCCAATGGCCGTAATAAAGATAAAGAGAACACTTGAACCTGTCAAATTGCCCAACACGGTCAGAGCATTGGTCCTTGTACTGAGGCCTTGAGCCCTCCGCTTCAGAGCAGCACTCCAAGACCTGGGCAATTGTATTTCAGACCCTCCAAGTGTCCCTATTTTCCAGGGACAGTCCCAGATTTATAGAAGCTGCCCCAATTTCTGATCCAGGAATGTTCTGCTTTTTCCTTAGATCATCCCTATTTTCATCAGAGAAATGTTGGAGGATATGGTAGGACGTCCCTATTTTCATTGGAGAAATTTTGGAGGGTATGGAATAGGGCATCCCCGGGGCTTTTATTCAGCTGGAACTCACCAGAACTCAGTTCTGGCACCTCTTAGGTTGGCGCCATTGCCATTCTAAGAGAAAAAGGAAGGTGTTGGCGGTGAGTTCCAGCACCTCTTTTTCTAGAAAAATAGCACTGGACAACCTTGCTTTCATCGGAGAAATGTTGGAGGGTATGGAATAGGATGTCCCTATTTTCAGGAAAAAAATCATGGAGAATATAACAATCACAGCAGTACAAAACTATAAGCTCCAGCAGGTAGCATTAAATATCACCTGAACCATCATCTTCACTGACTGTCTGAAGATTAGCAAAGAATAAGCCAGGAAGGAATTCCACAGTCTTGGTGCCACCACCAAGAAGACAATGGTTTTTGAATGTACCTGCCTCATATCATGAAACAAGGAGCAAGGCCCCAAGGTTGATCATAGAGGCTGGGCAGACTCATAGAGGATCACAGTGTTTCAGAACCAATCTGCTCTTTTGCCTATTTGAGCAATGTCACTGGCATTTTAAGTCAAGCTAAGAAACAAGGGGCAACTAGTGCAGATAAAATAAGGTCAGAGTTTTATGCTCTAGTTCCTCACAACCTGGTAGTAGGGTTTTTAAAAAAAACACTGCAAAAAAAAATACTACAAAATAGGGAGGACTGAATTTAAGATTAGAAAAATGAGAAACGGAGAGAATTGAAATTGACAGATCCTTCCATCCCGAGTAGGTGTGCAATGTTGCATGTGAATGGGGTATGTTACAAAAATAAGTGTGTGGTGATGAAAGCATCTAATTCCTTAAGGGTACTTTCTGAGATAATTGGGAGGCAAGGAAGGACTATTTTAATGTATGTCTATATCATTTTTCCTCTTTGGTTGAGTAAATTTAAGTTTTAATGCTCCTGGCTTTATTTTCTAAATGTATGCTCAACAGGCATCAAATCAGAGGACGGGCATCTTGGTTTTTTGGCTTGATTTCTTCATTTTACTCCCGCACTGTGAAAGATGTTTTTAGGACTGATGAGAACAGGGAAGAAGACAATAAAAAAGCAATAAAAGCCTGCTTTTGTTCTGCGTTACTTATTTGCACAGCAAGGAGATTGGACGCAAGAGCTGAAAATGATTTCAGCATGCCTCATCTGATGTTGCCAAATGTTTTCAGGCTCCCACGCACAGATTCAGATCCCATGCACAGATCTGCCCCCCCCCCCTTGTTCCAAAAGAGTATATTGTAGCAGTTAGAACAGAAACGGTCTGAATGTGGGGATTCCTGGTTTATTTGCTTGTTTTAAAGAACCAGCTACTTAAAATGAATGAATAAATAGAGATAACTTCTACCTTCTCGACTTCTAAGTGCTAGATCATTTGCTTGTTCTTTCTTGGTTAAAACTGGCCTAGCAGAACTCAAAGGACTCAAAGGAATAGGAGATTCTGCTGGGGCTATAAACAAGAAAAGCGTAAGGAGTGAGAGAAAGCCACCTGAAGTTGCCATTAACCCCTAGAGAATGATGGGGAGGGAAAGCAGGAAGCTGGCTTCTGCACGTATAAGTGACTGTGAAATCCTGTTTTATTCTATTTGAAATAAGCCTGCCAGTTCTTCAAGGAAGTGTTGCTAGATCTGAGAACTCTTTAAAAAAGAATCTCTGCCCTCTCTAGAAGGCTGAGGACAAACTCTGTCCAAAAAGCAGGATTAATAATGCTAATCACACCAGAACTAAAGGGTATCTACACTGGAAAGAACATTGTCTCCTAGGACATAGAGATATTTCAGGATGTTTTCACACATGGCATCAGAAGTACTTGCATTGGCCACATATATATTGAAAATGTACTTCATAAAGCAGTGGATTTATATGCTCAAGGATGTTTGGCTTTTGAGAGATGCTGCTTTTTTATCACAACCTTGTGATGAAGGTTAGTTGAGAGATATAGGCTGACTTAATGATACTCAGAGAATTTCATGGCTCAGCTTCATTCAAAAGCAGATTTTGTTGCTGGAAAGCACCTACTGTCTCCATTTTGTCTCATCCCATGTTTGTTCCAATTTGTCTGGAAAGGCAAGATGGAGAGCTCTAGAAAGCTATGACAAAGTCCACTTAAGTTTCCCATGGAAACCCTCCATTAAGATGAACAAGGATTGGTCTTCATCCTCTAACTACTGGCATGGGACCTCTTGAAACTGTCCAGTTCTTAAACTAATCAGAGCCATACTTGTCTGCTGAAAGCCCTATTATTTTGTGGGTTCTTATACAATCCTTGACACCACCTAAATTCTGGACATCCTCCTTTGTTGTATTTCTTTGGTTACCCATGATTTTGGATTCTTGAACTGATTGAGAAGACTTTCTCAAGGGTTATGAGTGGACACTCAGCCTGACAGGAACTTGAAGCTTCTGGCCAGTAAGGTGTCTATTCTTGCAACTCCAAAACTCTGAACTCCAGATGACTCCATAAAAGCATCTCACCTTGATAAACATAGTCTTGCCGCAGCCATGTCCCAACTGAGGAAAGTCACTTCTTCTTACTTGTTAGAGTTGCCCCAGTATTTAATACTTCATTCCTTCCTGGGATTTAGAGGTAGCGTAAGGAAGGGAAGAGTTCTCCACCTGCCCTCCTGCCAGCTTTCCAATTCCTACTGAAACTTCCAACCTCCCCACAACACAAGCCAGCATCTTTGGTTGGCAGCTACACCACTCCTCATCACCCTCTCTCCCCATTTTTGTGTGACAGCCTTCACAGCTATGACATTTTTTACTTTCTCAATAAAATTCTGGAAAGCCCTTATCTAGTCTCTGCTCCTAGATTACTTTATCAGGACACTCTATTATCTTGACTAAAAGTTATGCATGCTGTGCTCCTGTGAACTTAGGCCCCAAATACCTTATATACAATTGGGTCTTTGTGAGATTTAAACACTCTTATCCTAGATATAGTGTTTGCTTTTTATATCTATGGTCAAGAGCCCACTGTAGTTAAGGACTATGAAATGGTAGCAAAAGAGATACAGCATGTGCTGAAAACTAGATGAACATCTAACCAATTTTGCCTCTCTTGTGGACAGATAAACAGTGGTCATGTATCATTCTTAGGGTTTTGATATCAGAGAAAAGACAACGATTCTTTTCCAGTCCTTTATATAATAAATATAAAACATGTTTTGTGCCACAGAAGTGTTTATGGACATTCAAATTTCATTGTAAAATCAAGGGGGAAACAGTGGAGCAAAACTGCTGTCATGTCATTTTGATGTGTTGAAAATGTAGTTACAAAAACCATATGTTGTTTCATTTCAATTAAAGATGCAATGATGGAGCTGCAAGCTTCCTTTAATGTAAGTAATTCTTACTCATGTGAGTAATGGAAATGAAATTATTCATGACGGCAGTAGTAAAGTATGTCAAAATGACTCATAACATAAGGCTCTATATGTAAGTGTTTAAAAAGAAGTCTTACAATTCATTACCAGCCCAATTCTGCAATGAGAGAAGGTACAAAGTGTTGGATTATAGCCATGTTACACAATCTGTTTATATCCTAAATGTTACCTATAAGAGTTACAGCTGGCAATAGCAGTTCATGCACAGGCATGTTGGGTAAGATGCAAAACCAGTAATTACTAGTGAAGCTAGACAAAAATATTTGTGAAATTGCTATGGAAATTTGCACCCACAGTTAAATGAGCACACCATTTTTTGTAACTGTGCATTATAGGATTCCTCCATATATTCAGCTACTGAAATGTCAGAACTTTGTGGAGAGGGTCCCTTCAAAGGGGATCCTAGAGATGACAGGGATAACTTTAAGACGATTTGCAAATTTCAGTTGGTCCAAAATGCAGCAGCCAGGTTTCTGGCTGGGGTTCCATTTTGATCTCATATAATCTTTGTCCTTTAACATCTTAAAAACAACAACAACAACAACAACAACAACAAAACAACAACAAAACTTTAAAAACAATTACAAAAGTCCCTCGGTCAATGAGATTACTCCCTCAAGGACAATATGGTGGCTCATGACAGTTGCAGAAAAACGTGCAATACAGTGGTACGTCAGGTTACATACGCTTCAGGTTACAGACTCCGCTAACCCAGAAAGGTTAAGAACTTTGCTTCAGGATGAGAACAGAAATTGTGCTCTGGCGGTGCAGCGGCAGCAGGAGGCCCCATTAGCTAAAGTGGTGCTTCAGGTTAAGAACAGTTTCAGGTTAAGTACGGACCTCCGGAACGAATTAAGTACTTAACCCGAGGTACCACTGTATTTCAAAAATTGTGGGAGCTTGTTTCAGCAGTTGATCAGACATGCTAGCCAGGACAAAGAAGTGTATGCAGCAGAAAGAAAAATTAAAATGAACACTGGGTTGTTGGCCCATGTAAACTGGAACGAAATGTCTCCCTAATACCGAATGTAGCCATTGGTCAGATTTTGGGCATGAGGAAACCGGACTGCAACTCCTTACCATCCAACATACTGTCTCTTGTTGTGATTGTTTCTTGAATGCCACAGGAAAAATGTGAAAGCAGAACAATCTAGGCTCACATGTTGAAGTGGGTGGGATGAGCGGGAAAGAGGATAAATTAGTTTTCAAAATAGGTCATAAGTGAAACTCAGCTTCATGATGCTTTATTTACAGAAGTTTTCCTTTGTGCAGTGTTGGCTGATGTACAACACTCACAAGAAATATTAAGTGAACAGAAAATGTCAGTGCCAAATTGGGATATCAGTTACACATTTCAGGCAAGTATCGTTTGGAAGAAATGTTAGTACTATAGACCAAAGATATCTGGGGAGATGGGTAAAAGTGGAATCCTTTGCATAACACTTAACATGATGTCCATCCCACTGAACTCAATGATCCTTACTTCTGAGTTGACATGTATAGGACTGGACTGTAAGATACACATAGTGCATCATTTATTTATTTTTTAGGCAGGAAAATGACAGATGGAAAAAGGATACCCAAGCAATGTAGATGGCTACCTAGAATGAAACAGAAGCTCCAAATAATAATATTGAGAAATGAGAGAAAAATAAAGGAAAACTTTCTGAAGAAATAAAATCAGATTTAAGCATGAATGCAGAAATAAGAAGGAGGGAAAATGTAAAAAAAAAAACCTTCTGTGTGACAGTTCCCTGAGTATAGCTGGAGCTTGCTTTTATATATTAAAAAACCGAGAGCACTTCAAAATACCAAGGACCGTAATACTTCTTCATGCTGGCAATTCTGTGTTCCTGTGTGCTCCTACATGTGCCAGCCTGTCTTCAACAAACTATTTCAGGGATAAGAAAAATGGTGACTGTTGCTTAACATGTTGCCACAATGGAAAGGTAACTGGACCATAGCTAAGTGTCCAGGAGGTTTGCAAGATTTGTTAAATATCCAGCATTCACTTTCACAGAATTTCCTCGATAATATTGGGCACATGGTTTGTTTGCTTTTTGTTTCTGAGAATGCAAAAGAAGATAGGAGCAAAACGGGCAAAGTGTAAAAAATAAAATAAAATAACATTGAGTCTCCACAGACTTTAAACTACTATAATTTCATAACAGTATATTTATTATTTTCAAGCCAACAAAAATGGGCCTAGGCTAAAACAGAGTCCTGTGGGATCTTAAAAGCTAACAGTGCAATCCTATAAGTCGTCTGCTAAAAAGTATGTCTCAGTGAGTTCAATTAAGCTTACTCCCAGGTTAGTAGATGCAGGATCGCAGCCCCATAGATTTATTACAGCTATAGTCCCCATGCAAATTTATTGGAAAGTTAATCCCACCAAACTTGTTTCTGAGTTGATATGTCGGGGATTGAGCTGTCTGTATGATCTGAAGACACTTGCATTAAAAAGATGTTTACTGGTGTCTGTTTTGTGTTAACTAGTCACAGAAGCCAACCTGATAATAATGTTGCCAGTATTCTTTCTGTGTGAAGTGATTATATTGTGGATTAAATATTGTTCATTATGTGATTGTCCTCTGTATGCAAAAACTAGACATTTTCCTTAAAAGTATGTGTGAAAGGGCGTCTCCACCAACAGGCCGCCAAGCGAGCCACGAGCTGACCACTGCCAAGGCACTGATTTTTTTGCCAAAATGGGATCAACACTCTTAAGCCTTCAGGACCTTAACAAAATGAAATTGCTACAGTAGATAAGAAAGTTTGGGTTGGCTAACTCTGTTCCCTAGGTGGAAATGAAAAATGAAGCAAAGGCATGGTTCTCTAGTCCAAGTTAGCCAGGGAAAAAAAGTCCAAATGGCACAGTCATGTTGAGTAGGGAAAGGAACCAAATATCATCCCACAGCAGATGGTATTAGATCAACAGGGCACTCTTTTAGATAGTCGAAAGACACTGTATAACTAGACCATGAGCATGTGGTAAGGATTGAGAAATTGGCACTTAACACACAACCTAGACACACATGTAAACTAAATGGCAAGCTTGCTTTTGAATTCCAATTGTGTGTGGAGTACAATGAAGCCAACACAACAACAACAAACCCCAACAACTGGATGTTATTACACCTGTAAGCTTTATTTTTCTATTTGATCTATTTGAGCAAAGGGAGGGTTTTAATAAAAGCTAAGGAAAGAACTGGGTGGGAAAAGATGTATATTTTACAGCACTTTCATTACCTCTACTTGATGAGAGCTAATAAAAATTCTTAATTGAAAACAAGTACCTTAATGACACTATCGTAATCCAGAGTTATATTTCCTATTTACTTATGTATAAATTATGTATGGAACACCTTGCTTTTCAGTGAAACCCTAGAAAATTATTCTGAATGTATAAAATATGAATTTCTAATGCTTACACACGCATATACACACACGTATCACCCTGGGAACTGAAGATGTGATGTAGAATCTTGTTGTTGCATATGGGGGAAATGTAAGGGAATTAGCAGAGATGCAATCCTTTTCTTTCAGAGTTGCAGATTGCTGTGAGATAATTTCATGGTTGTTCCTTGAAATATCTGTGATTTCTTTCTCATTTCTGTACTTGATCTATGGAGCCAGTATCCAGGCCAATCATTTGTGACATAGTTAACACCCACAATCATTTCCTGTTATGCCACACACTGACTATAGTGGGCTGCTGTATATTTTTCCAACACCCACTCTGCTGTCTTTATAGTCCGATTATGCCATTAGACATAGACAATGAATCATTGTAATTGTTCTAATGTGTACAAACTGCTATGGAGCCTTAACTCTTTCAAGGCCCCATGAAGCTGATTTTGTGTAGGCCTCTGCTTAGCATAACAAGAGTCTGGAACAACAGTGAGTATGACGAGTCTTTAAAACATAAGATGCAGCTGAAAACACCATCAATCAGTGGCTTGGTTCAGCAATGGTGCTGATTCATGCCCAGAAGCCGGTATCTGCAAGTGGAAGTGGTTCAAAAGCTGGTCCAGGGAGACTCACGTAATAAAAGCCCATTGCAGAATCTAGAACTTAGATTTAGTGTAGAATTCATGTGTCTTTGGATAGGAGAACACAACACTTTATAAAGTGGTGGCAATGGCAGTTTGTACTTCATGTACTTAAAGTGGATGCTTGTAGCCTCAGTCATACTGTAAACCACGCGTTGTTGCATCTCTTGCCATCTATATTTCTAAGGTACAAATGCATGGCTTGTAAGAGTGGTAGGGGGGAGCCACAGAGTCATAAGGAATATAAAAAATATTATATGACTTAATTTTCCATGGACTATGCTTTAGTCATAGATGTCATAGAATTGTAGATTTGGAAGGGACCACAAGGGTCATCTGGTCCAACCCCAGTCTGGTCCAACATCCAGTCACTGGATTCCACTTAGTTCATGAAGTGCTATCCTCAGTTGGCGTAATAAATGTGTGTGTGTGTGTGTGTGTGTGCGCGCACTGCACACACCTGTGTGTAGATGGAGAGCAGGTAAAAGTGGGGATATGTGGCAATGAAAGGCAAAGAAGTAAAGTCTGTGACAAACCAATTAGAACTTAATGGTATGTAAAATAGGCAGAATGACCACCCTCAACAGCAGTAGTTCATCCAGAAAACAATTGTCTTAGTATTGCTGAGTAAATGTTGGGCAGGATACCGCTGTCTCTAATCATACCCAAACAAATAGACATTTTGCTCTACGTTCTCATGTATTAATTTATATTGCACGTCTCCAAGTTGATTGTTTATTTATATATTTATTTCACAGTTCCGTTAAAATGACTGTTAGGCAGACTGGGCAGAGTAAGCCACAGCTGCCTCATTGCCAGCTTATGGTACAATTGATCTTGTCATCTTGCTCCTTAAGTAAGGATCTCTGCACATCAGATCCTTATTGTGGAGTGCCCACGGGTTTATGGTGGAGGGGAAGAGTCCTCACCTAGCTTGTCCAACTCATAAAGTCTGTCATTGTACAGTAAACTTCCTACATTTAGCTGCCAATTACTGAGTGTAGAATACCCTTCTCTCTCTCTATCACCTTAGAGTTGGACCTTCACTCCTTTATGGAGCCAAGTTCTACCTTCAGCATCTCCAAGTAGATGCTGGATGATGTGAAAGACAGCACTGGGTCAGTTGCTTGCCAGTCAGAGTAGACAGCACTAAGCCATAAGGACAAATACTCTAACTCAGCATTAGACATAGTTGTAAGTCCGGTCAGCAAAAGTAGTAATTTTTTTCACATGGTCAGAAACAATACATGGGGAATCAACACATGGAGAGTGTGTGGCATTGTATGTGTTATCTGGTACCTTTTAAGATGTAGATTGTGGAGTCTTCCAGAAAGGGATGCTACAGAGATTTGTGAATGGGATGAATATGAGTCATATTAAGGGGGGAAACCTTTCACTCTTCTTACCATCAGCTGGAAAAGACCAATTTAAATCTACAGATTGATTCAAATTGGGACTGACTGTTATTTGAGGGTGGAGGGAACATTGGTATTTACAATACCAATGGAAATAAGGTTCAACTGAAAGAATGAAATCTTTGTGAAATATTGTGAAATATTTGTGAAATACTTTGTGAAATATTGTCCCATTCTATATTTGTTTGTGAAATTTCATCCCACTTTTCTGCTTGCAGCATATGAATGTTTAGAATCTGAGTAGGTGGGCTGGCATGTCCCTGTCATTTTAACCTTTATTCATCTATTGAACAGCTTTACAACTTTCATTTCAATACAGACCAATATGTATTTTATATTTCTTAATCATTGCCCATGTTCATTTCTATTCCCACGTCCTCATTTCTCAATGTGTGCATTGAGCATTTGTATAAATAGAGGCACATTTGTGCCATTGAAACCTTTGCTACTATTGGGGGTGGGGGGAGGGAATGACTAGAAAAAGTAATAAATACACAGATAGAGGAAAATACATTCACAACAAGAAAAATAATTGGGAAGGTCTAAAAGAACAAGTGCAAGAACAAGCAAACATGAAAATCCAGCATCCTCTAGGGATAAACTATATATGTATATAATTATGGGAGGTACTCAAGTGGAAAACAGAACATTTTTAAAAGCCAGGAAAACTCTGAAGGTGGTGTGGGGGGAGTGATGTTCTGGGGTAAGATTTAAAAATTTATGTCAGGGAAAAATATGCAAAGAAATGAATTACATTAATTTAAAATTTGGGCTAAAGCAAAGGTAATTAGCATGAGCAGTCAGTGCACCAAGGGAGTGAAAGGGGCATTGCTTTTAGGACACCAGTGTTAAAGGATCCTTCCATGCACTTTAGTACTTTTAGCGCATAATCATGAGTACAAGGCAAGTGAGAGATGCTTTGAATCCTTCGCTTACAATCTATGTGCTAATTCAATTTCCTGGAGACAGAACAGTTACACATACTGCTGAACAATTACCCTGCCCTTCCCAGTCCGGTATTTTACGCTACAGTCATTAAGTCATCTTATTTTGCAAATGTCCCATTGAACGGATATGGGCTTCTCTGGAGTAAACACTTTGAGGGATTTTATTCTCATTGATGGACAAGGTGATCCTTCTACCATAGCTAATCTTCTGATTAAACATCTCAGCTGCAACACAGGTCAAATAGAAAGCAAATGTAATAGTCCCTAAGAAGAGCAAGAGGAATCAAATTGGCTAAGGGTGGATTCACAACTAACCATTTCTCCCCCACCACAGGGTGACTATTTGCAGTTGGGGTTTTTTGGGTGGGGAGAGGGATATGCATGCTTTGTGAATTGCTCAGTGCACACTCAGCTTATGTGCAGTTCAAAAGCCATGATCATCTCAAGCCCTGTGAAATTCATAGCCATCCCAAACAAGTTAGGAGGCCTGGGAAGCGAGATAGAATTCCCATAGTATCTCACCCCCCCACCCCACTTTGCCTGGTCAATTACTGTGGGGGGAAAGCTAAGAAAGAGCAACCTTTCTGTTATGTACTGAGTTGAATAGGATCCAAAATGCAGCAGTCTGATTGGTCCTAGAACAATAGGATCCAAAATGCAGCAGTCTGATTGGTCCTAGAACAATAGGATTCAGAATGCAGCAGTCTGATTGGTCCTAGAACAATGCAGCAGTATGATTGGTCTGCAGGAGCCACCCAATCCAGCTCCAGGTGGAAGTGAATCCACAACCTGATTGGCCTACAGGAGAATTCCGGAATTAGCCAATCACGTGCAGCCCATTCTGTAAATAATGTATATAAAGCAGATACTTTGGGGGAACTTTCATTCCTCCTCCCACTATGAGCTGAATAAAGAGCATGAAATCCACTCTCGACTCCGAGTATATTTCACTTTCCAAATTCCAGCATCCAAACAAGGTCACTCCCCTCATCCATTTGTGGATGACCAAGGTTTTGGTTTGGACTGAAGGAATATGGGAAATAGTGTTCATGTATTGCTATGCTCTTATCAGGTTGAAGTAGGCAGACAGAATATCGTAGGATTGTTTTAAGAACTTAGTTTTCTAAACACAATTTAAACACAGTTTGCAACATCATTACTCCCTTTCTGTTCACATCAGTGTGCCTGCTATCTTTGCTGAAAAACTGCCTGAAATCTTTCAACTAAATAAATAGGTGGACTACTGCTGTTATTCTTGCATCACGGGTGGGAAGATGAGATACAGTGGTCTGTTTATTGCCACCCAGGGAGTTCACAGCTGAATGAGATTTGCACTGGGAACTCGCAGGAGGCAATAAAGAGTGTGATGCATCAATGGGTTTTAAATAGGCTGCAACTTTCCTTTAAGACAATGATTCTTAATAATTAACAAAACCAGACTAGTGATCATGGGAGCAAGGGTCACTTCCTAAGCCCAGAGGCCTGGGTAAGCTGCCACACCTATTGGCCTGTGGGGACAGTTGGGTTGCCTGTAGCAGGGAAAGCCTGTCTGATTCTAGGGTGAACAGGGTACCAGCCCAAGGAATAGCTGCCTGGTCACTGCTGCCCTGCTGACGCTGCACTCATCCCTAAGATAATAACAGCCTTGACCATCCCCCTCCCTCTCCCCTTCCTATGTTGGGCATAGGAATTTGTTTGTGGTTTCCCCCCCAAAATATTGTTCGGCCCCCCAGAAGGTCTGAGGGACAGTGGACCGGTCCTCTGCTGAAAAAGTTTGCTGACCCCTGCTCTACCCTAAGCAATATGCTTTCAACTACAAATCATCTTCATGTTAAAATCCAATCTTTTATTTGTCACTTTCATAATTAACATGAATCGACGGTCTTGTTTAAGAACCTTTAGTTTATGCCTGAAATTGTTTTCTTTTAAATTGAAGCGCAGGAAATTCTGAAAGCATGCGCAACAGTTCCCCTGTGCCCCCTAGCACACTCTCCTTGCCAATCTTCTAATGAACCTACATAAACTACTGTGAAGTTGGCTGAAAGCCACCTTGAGAGTTGTCCCAAGTGTTCTCCATCCAGGGTCAAGGATCTGAACCAGCATTAAAGGCGAACGGCAGGCTGAAAAGGGTTGAGAGACTCCATGAAAGAGATTCCAAGGAAAACAAAGGGTGCCTCCTACCTACTGTTTAGAATGTTTGCGCCACTTAGTGGGGCTGGGGTGGGCGGGCGAGAACATATGGCTTAGATATGACAAACAGCTGAGATGAAGAAAGGCAGGGCATCCAGCCAGGGAATGGCAAATGGTACACAATCCATCTATACTTAGAAATGATTACTCCCTACTGCTGGTAGCACTTCTTTATGTGGCCTGCCCATACCTGATAGCATGACAAGTACAAAGGGAAGTTTGTGCTGGCAATTTAATTGATCTGCTTTTTGATAGCAAACAGAGCTAGCAAAGAAAACATTTGCACACATTCTGATTTGTTGGGAAATCTGCTTTGCGATCAGCCTTTGTTGAGAAGCAACCCTTAAATTAACTGTGTGTGTGTTTTAAAGGCTAAAGCTACAAATTAAAAGGGTCATAAACAGCAAAACATGCAATGCAAATATAAATATGGATAATTCATAATGCATTTTAAAGAAACCTCTTCTAAGTGATCCTTTTATCTGTCTAGATGCTGGCTTTGTTGCTTCAATTGTTTTATGGCCTCAGTGAATCAGATTGGGGAAAGGGTCTTAATACCATCAGAAGGGAGGAACTTATTCCTGTGCTTAGGCACTAAATCCTAACTAAAGAGTCTGCAAAATCTTTCAGTTTTCCCACATAAATTTTTGTCAGTTTAGTCGTAGTCTATTTATGTACTTTTTTTTTTTTTAAGGCATTGGGCTCAAAACGGTTCACAGAAAGCTGGAAACACCACCACCACAGATCACTAACCAGAAGAGCCTTAATACATCATACAACATATAAAAACAACACATGGCAATATGACATTGAAAACGCAGCAATTCATTAGCAGCTCATTTCTTTCTCTTCCCTGAACACTGGAATACATGTTTTGGTCAAATTTCTCAGCTCTTTGAGTTTCTGCTACTCCTCCGTGTCCCTTGCCAGCCCCAACACTATCAAGCTTAACTTAAATAGTTTTTTTATTCAAACCACAGCCTGGCTGGTTGCAATTGTGCACTCATCCAGGCTAAATAATGCTCCTTAAAGTTTCTCTTCTTAAACCAGGGCTGGCTATATGGGCTTATCCACACTTTGTCTTGTTCTGCTGCTACACACACCCTGGAAAACCTCCCTTTAGCTCTCATTCTGAGCAAACAACAATCAGGTTTACACCAATTGCCATTTGTTCCCATAGAAAGCTAAGGAGCTGGTTTCCCCTGGGAAAGTAGCAGGGCAAGGGGAAAGCCGCTGTTTTCTCGGCATAGGACAAGTGGGGTGAGCCCTCTGTTGTGCACTCGATTAGCCCTATTCTCTGAATTGGCTTAGGGCCAAAAGACACAATATGTTCAATGCACAATCAAATGTAGTGTGATGGAAGATTTGAGGAGTGGGATAAATAGCAGCTGGGTGGGGGAGAAAATCCTTAATTTCATAAGCGCATAAGAAGAGCCTTCTGGTTGAGGCCAATGGCCCATCTATTTCTGCATCCTGTTCTCACATGGCCACCCAGATTCCTGTGGGAAACCCCTCATGCAGGACCCAAGTACAAGAGTCCTCTCCTGTCCTGTAGTTTCCAGCCACTGGTATTCAGATGCATAGCTACCTCCAACATTGGAGGTGGAGCATAGCCATCATGTTATAACATTGTGCACAACATCTGCACATTTGGACTAGATCCTTGATAACTAACTGCATGATGAAACTTACCTGTGCATGATGCATAAATGTAGGGTTTAGGGTGCAGCAATAATTTTTTTGGGTGTGGTGGGTTGAACAAGTAGTATGATACAAGTAGTTTGGTAGGGACGTGGGTGGAACTGTGGTCTAAACCACTGAGCCTCTTGGGTTTGCTGATCAGAAGGTCAGTGGTTTGAATCCCCGCGACGGGCTGAGCTCCTGTTGTTTTGTTCCAGCTCCTACCAACCTAGCAGTTTGAAAGCACACCAGTGTAAGTAGATAAATAGGTATCACTGCAGTGGGAAGTTAAATGGCATTTCGGTGCGCTCTGGCTTCCTTCATGGTGTTGCGTTGCCCCAGAAGCAGTTTAGTCATGCTGTTCACATGACCCGTAAAGCTGTCTGTGGACAAATGCTGGCTCCCTTGGCCTGAAAGTGAAATGAGCACCACAACATTGTTGCCTTCACTGGACCTAACCATCCAGGGCTCCTTTACCTTTACCTTTACCTTGATACTTATACCCCAGTACATCCCTTGCCGGTTTGGTGAGCTTCTTTTTTCCAGCCCCACCACACTTCACTATCAGAAGAGTTACTGCACCCTCAAAAGATTCTATTTGTTGTTTCTTCCTGCTCCTTAAATTTGGAACTCTTTCAACTATTTTTTTCCTCTGAAGCCTTTAGTGCAAGCTCTTAGTTCCCCTGCCCTATTGTAACTCAATTTATAGCTAGACTTAGACATGTCCAACTGATGCAACGTCCTCTGTTGTTTTCCCTGTTATCAACTTTTAGATTGTAAGTTCCTAGGGACTGGAACCTGCCCTCTTGTACTCTGTATATAAACAAAGAATCAGTTGCTCATGAGCTAATGTGCACATTTATACTACTATTTGGGAGAGGGGCTTAAGCATCAACAAAGTGTACAGTTCAATATAACAGGAGGAATATTATTCCCTTCCACTGTATATTTAAGTTGCAGCTGAAACTACCATGGTACCTGTTATTTAAAGTCAAAAACAGTTGAAAGGCTAAAAGTTTGTGCCATCTATAAAGTAGGAATTGCCAAGAAAATGCCATAGTGGTACCTATATGTGGAATTGTGTGTTAGCAGCAAAGCACAATATTATGGGGCAGCTCTAGTATTGTTTTTCAAGAAGTGGTGGAAAGGGCAAAGAGGAAAGAATCAGGAAAAGATCAATGCAGGACGGAGTATTTTATTAAATTCCCAAATGGTATGGTCTTACACTGAAGGCATGGTATGATCAGAGCAGATTGCCTTGGGTTATTTGACTCTGAAGTTGTCCAAATATCTGACATTGGTCATGACATATTTAATCTGAAGTGGAAGTTCACATTTAGTGGTGGAACTGAAGTGGAACGAGGAAGCACATAACCTTATTTTTGTAGGAGCTGCAGCAGAAATGTACAATTCCTACTGTTTATAGAACCTCAAGAGGATCTTCATATGGCAAAAGAAGCCTTTGTAGAGGCCGAGGAAATGAGCAAGGATAGCATTCTGAATGGGTTCCTCTTAAGGAAGTGCAAATTAGAGGCCTGGGTCATTTATGTTACACTTCTATCTGTGGGTTGGTGACATCAGAATCACACAGCCTAAAACACAAATTCTATACACATAATAAGAAATAATAGGAACTTAACCACAGTGTGGGACTCAATGGGGTAATATTAGCGTACCTGATCTGTGGTCATACTGTACAAAATCATTTTGTAGTAGCAGTCTGTATGAGCAGCCTCACTATTTGTTTTGAATCTAGAACTGGGGCTCCATAGCAGAGCCCCCCCAAGTTTGCAGAAAACCCTACCTGGTCTGTAGGTGTGGTCCCATTTCATCACCTTACTGATTGTCATAGGGTACCTACATTTACTATTACAAGGTCTTATTAGAACTATAGTTTACCACTGAGGAAGAGGATGTTTCTCACCCTTAAGCAGTATTCTCATCACCACCTCTGTAAAACCAAACTTTGACCATGGGGTTGGGGTGGAAGGAGGCTCTTATTTTCCTTTCTTTCTAGGAGTGGACCATAGTAGATCATGGGGAAAATGTATACCTCACTGGCATGGCTCCCCACCCCTTAGAGCATATTTCCTGGAAACAATGTTTATGAGAAAGTCCATCAGGGCAAGATTCTATGTCATTCTGGTACAAAACCTCAACCCACATTGTTGGTTTTCCCACAGTGGCAGAAATTCTGTTATTTGGCTAGCCTTAGTGCTTTTTGCCAAGTTTTTGTTGTTGAGTCTTCATTCAAAGTAAGGACAAATCTGTTGTTTTAAGTAAATGGATGAAAGGGGAAAACAATGCTTTGTTATCCTAGTGTTACATATGCACTGAATTTTATTCTCTACCAGGGTTGCATAATATGTCTCTTACGGTGTCAGGGGTCTGTAGGAAGTGTCCAGATGCAATGACTGGAATTCAAGTTTTAAAACCCCTCAGGCAGCTACATGTATGTGTGATATGAAACAAGCAACTATAAAACAAGGTACAAACCAATAATTTAGTAAATATTCATTGCAAGATACATTTGCAGACTACAATTGCTTGGGTAACTAAAAATGTCTGCAGTTGACTTCTGAAAATCACCTGTGTGTGAGGCAGGCATAGCTCTAGCAGGGAGAACAGAGGGTCCTGCTACCGAGAAGGCCCTTTTATGGGGCCCCTCACCCTGAATGCTGCTGGGGATGGCGAGCAATGCCAGGAGAGATCCCCGACGGACACTTTGAAAAGTGACTGCCAGTTAGAGTTGACATTACTGGGCTAGAAAGAGATCAGGCTCTTGCATGAGGCAGATTCAAAGAAGACTGCACTGGCATATAACACCCCATTGCAACAGGAGTTCAGCCATGGATTTCAGCTGTGTTGGATTGCAGCCCTGTGCTCCAAAAGGTTGCGTTTCCACAGCAGTTTGGCACAGATTTTCCAATTTATGCAAGCAGTGCAGAGAAGCAAAGATCAGATGTTACATAGTTATTTCACATAGTGAAATCACATATGGTGTCTTTTTGGATAGCCTGTTGGGTCAGATTACTAGTCTATTGCACTCTATAGCTAATTCCCTCTGGAAATCTTGAAGGTTATTTTCCCCACCCCGCAATCTAGCGTTCCAGATGATGGGCCAATCACTTGGAGGTCTCTGTTCCAAGTCTTGGCTTCAAAAGGTGTACTCTAAAAAAAATTCATTGAAATCAATGATGATTAGGAAATGTCATGGTTCTAGCATACAATAGTCCATATAAATAAACAAAGAATCATGGTCACACAAGGGTGCTGAATACTGCTTAGCCCAAATCTCAACCATAGGTTTAGAGCCATTGGTGTACTTGGCATGATTGCCTTTTAAAGATAGTTTTGATCTCAGAAATATTTGCATTTTGTGGAGTTTTGATCATTCCTGGGACAATCTATCAACTGTGCCCAAATGGCCTCTGAAAATTCCCCACCCTATTTGTGGACAGAGAAATGTGAGAGTGCATTTCACTGAAGATTTCCAGGGAGAAGAGAAATTCTCCCATAATTTCTTGGAGGTAAAGCTCACCTTCAGCAGTGACATAAGCACAACCAGCATCATTTGGCGTGTGGTGGTGGTGGTAGGACTGAGACTTTGAAATAGAAAAAGAGGAGATTCAGACAGTTGGGGGTTTTTTTGGAGGGTGGGATCTCCAAATTAACCTTTCCCCTAGGGCTGTTGAAAAAACTCTCAGAAATTTTGTGAGGAAAATGTATTCTGAGAATCTTCAGCTCAGCTCTCGAAATGATCACTGCTGCATGTGATATCCAAGATGAAAAGTTGTGATATCTGAATATACCAAAGTCTGAATCTTCCAAGTCTTGATATATTTTCCCCATCTTCCGACTATCAGTCACATAAGATTCCAGACTGATTTTTTTCCTTTCACCTTACAAGGCTGTGGTCCTATTTAGAACCACATTTGTGTAAAGTCACATTCCTGTAAGAGGCACTCATGGTGAAATATTGATATCCACTTGATAATTTAGATCATACTATCTTCTCCATTATGATTCATTGAGATAGAATTGAAGTTAAATGTAGGAAAGAAAGCTGATGTAATGGTAATTTTTTCCCCTATGTTCATTATCTTCACCTTGAACTTTCTGATAAGTTTTTTTTTTTTTTAGGAAACAATGGGGAGGCTTCCTTGCCTTTACTAAAAACGTTAAAGGAAAAATCACCTCTTTCTCTGCAGCAGCAAGTTGTTTTGACTTATAAAACATAAGGTATGTGTTGGATGCAACAGGTTCCTTCCGACGAAGCAGTGTTCTTACATCCCTCACACCCCCTGTAGGCTTTGAAATCAGTGTTCAAAGTGGACTTTCTGAATTCATGAAAACCCACAGGTCTGTAATACATCCCTAATGGAAGTCAAACATGACACCCTAGAGATAAAACACAGTGGCCTTACCCTCTGTTCACAGTAGGTGTCTGTGTATAATAAATATTTTATTTTACTACAAAAACAAATAACTAAACATACCCCCTGTGTTTGTTCTGAACTCTACAGTAGCTTTTGTGAATTTGCTATATTTCAAAGCTTCGACAGGAAACCACAAAGTCACATCGGTTATACGTTGCATGCTTGCACAATAGAGAACCAAAGCTGCCTTTATTTTGTATGGACTCTGGACTATTATCATTATTAGTATTAAATTTGTATACCGACCTTCATCCGAAGATCACAGGGCAGCTCACAACATAAAAATACAGTATGAGAACAAAAAAAATACAAAAACAAAAACAAACCAATACCCTCCAGTGTTACACAGCCACTGGATATATCTTGCCAGTGGCATTTCTGGGTGAAATCCACATTTTGGGAAGGTATAAAATATGACGTTGGGGTGCATAAGGTGTGTTCTTCCATTGCATGGTGGATTTTTAAAGTAAGCAGAATATTTCTGAATATCAGGGAAGAATAAATCCTCTGCAACCTTGGGTTCTTTTCTGACAACGTCCTTTGATTCAAATAATCATTAGGCCCCACACAGAGTGCTTTGAAGGCTGATAAATATGGATTCTAAAAGCTATTACACATGATATAGACACTTTTAAAAATAAAGGTAAACAGAATAGAAGTTGGCTTTTAACCACAATGGTTTATTTTTTATTTTTAAAACTTTATTATGAATACCATAAAAAGAAGACACATATTCATAACACACCAATCTCTTTTACAAATGCAATATCCAGCTGTTTCAATCCATGCTTGTTGGAATATTTACAAGATGGAGTCACACATTGCATTTTCCATGTGACAATTATAGTTTAAATTGCAAGCCTAATGCAGTAAGCCCCATTGAACTCAATGAGACTTACTTTTCAATAAAGATGCATCGGATCACACTGTCAATAATTTAATGTGTGATGTTTGCTTAATTGAAACACATTTTCATGTCGCTCAAAACCAACATTAGGAAGCTGGTTTAGGTATGCTAATTTGATTTTGTTTGTGTACATATATACTGTGTATGAGAGAGAATGTGTGTTTGTGTGTGTGTGTGGTATTTGTAAATCAAAAGGTGGGATCTGTGTTTTTTTCATATTATAACAATAGCAAAGTGGGCTGTGTTGCACCGCTGTGCGTTTACAATCATGTATGGGAGGGATCCCTGACAGTCCTGTGTTCTGCCATGTTTTTACTCCCGGAGTGAATTGCTTAGGATTTCCGCTAACAGAGAAAGAAATTTCAGCAGTCTAAAAGAATTGTGATCTTGCGATGGTCCCTTTGATTTCATCTGATGAAAATATGAGCTTTCAATAAGTCCAGGCATTCCAATAATACGTGCATATTATGGTTTGTTTATGTATTTGTTATATTTCTAAACCACCCTTCATCCTGAGGGGATTCCAGGATGTTACATAGCAACAAAGAAAATATAATATCCCCTATTACATATACTAAACCAGAACCAATCTAACAATCTTGCTGCAAAATATGTACTCCAATGAAGAACAAAACGTATTTCAGCTCACTCCTCCCCACTGAACTTGACTATAAAAAGGTAGGAACAGGAGAAAATAATTATACTTCTAATGGAAGGGAAATCCAGAACTGTGTTGCCACAACAGACAAGATCCTATCTTGAGTGACCACATAATGTGCCTCAGTCATAAATGGGACCAGAAGAAAGGCCTCTGTTGCAGATCTTAAAGCCCAGGTGGGCAGATATTGTGAGAGGTGCTTGTTTATGAAAGGTTCATCTCTCTTTTCAAAAGATGAGGTTGAAAAACCTCCATATATATTGGGCTTTTGATGAAAGGCACCAAGAGACATACAAACAATAGAAATGTAAACCAGATTATTTCAGTGTGGCATGTTTAGGAAGATCTAAATATTATTTTAATCTAGCATTTGGTATATAATTTTATAGTTTTCAGTAGATTATATCACGTCCATGACACTAAAATTTACATGTCTTTTTTCTTAAATAATATTCTAGTGTAATTTTTTTGGTAAGCTCTAGTTTTTATGACCCATAAACTTAGACAATATATTAAAATCTCTGAGGAATCTAATATCTGTAGCAGATTACCTCTCTCCAACCCTTCATCTTCTCTGCCTTATAGAGACAAAGGAATATCAAGTATGTAAAAAGGTTTAATAGCTGTTAGTAAATTTTACAGCAACTGTCAATAAATTCATAATATATGGGGACAGTTAATAGGTCAAGGGAACATATTTATATCTTGCTATAAACTGTTTACCCCAAGAACAAACTAATTTTTAACTATAATGAAACATGAAGCCAATAAATATTAATTTTCTTTTTTGTCATTTAAATGTAAGTTTTGAATATCTTTTGTGAAATACTGGCGAGGGAGAAAGAATCCAAGGTGTTGTGTGAGTGTTTTCTCAAACGCTTGACATAGATGGTAAAATAGTTCTCATTCTTTGGTTGCAAAATATCATTAGAAGAGCAAAAGAGATCTTCATAGGATAGGGTCGCCTTAGTGAAGCTGGAAGATGGGTGTGGTAGAATATATGAAATACCATTTGCCTTGTTGAAGGAGAAACGTAAGTGCCTCTTCCTGAAGAGATAGACTCCCTTTGATTGAACGGCACCATTTCTTCCTATGCTCTCTTTGATCCACAAAGAATCACAGTTATTTCCTACTACATCTCTCTATCTTTACTATGATATTGACTTTGAACTGCATTCTGAAATAGTGAACCTTTCTTGTCAAATTATTAATACAGTAGCATTTAAAGGCCAAATCTTTGGGGTACTCCGGTTATTCTTCTGGACTATTTCTATATTACAAAGGTATTTTCTGGGACTTTTCTTCCGTATGGAATCTTCTCTTGAAGAGCTATTTCTCTAACATTTGGTTTTCTGTCACACCTAGGCACTATTCTGCACTATACATTTAAAGCAGTATCATACCATTTGAAACAGACATGGCATTCCCTGCAAAATTCTAAGAAATGTAGTTTGTTCAGGGTGCTGAGAGTTCTTTGGAGACAGTTTATTCTTCTTACAGAGCTACAATTCTCAGAAGAGTTTAAAAATCAATTCCACTTTCCAGGGAACTCTGGGAATTGGAGCTCTGTGAGGAGAATGGGGTATCTCCTCTCAGCACCCTTAACAATTCACAGGTTTATTGGGAGAAGCCATGGCTGTTTAAAGTGGTATGTAAAGCGCAGGTGGGACCTCAGGCAAGAAGCACCAAAGATAGACCCTTTTTCAGTAAAGAGGCTGCATTTTTGGTAGCCTTATGTCATGGTCTGGATCACGGGCTATCAAAATCCTGGCTGGGGACATTGGGACTGCTGGCAAGATGGTGGGGTGGGAGCAGGAATGGGAGTCCAGAAGCCAGGAAGCCAAGAGTCCGAGGGTCAGAGAGCCGGGAGTCAAGAAACCAAGAGTCCGAGGGTCAGGAAGCACAGAGTCACAAAGTCAAGGGTCTGAGGATCAAGAAGCAGGGGTCAAGAAGCCAAACACAGCAAACCAGGAAGTGTGTTGCTGTGGCAAAGAGCCGAAGGGAAATGCTGACCTTATATCCCTTCCCAGCTCTTGCCACCAAGTGCTGTGAGTTACCAACTGGCCTCACCTTGCCTCTTCAGAAGAACTTAGGAAGGCCCCATTCCTGCAAAGTCCTACTTGTCACAGGGCCTGGCTCCTGCACACACTCCTGACACCTTAGATATCAGAACTTATCATTGTGAGGGTTTTACCATTTAAGACCATGGAGAAAGGGGTTCCTTATGGTTAAAATGAACTATTCCTACAGTCTGAAGAGAAACTTTCCATTTGACAAAATTTTGGCAACAAAAGCAAAGTCAATATATATGGAGATAATTAGTCACTGCTGTGCATTTATTCTCTTTTCCAGGAAACAAACCTCAGAAGGAATTGTGGAGGGGAGAGACACCCTTTTACTTTCCCTATGAAAAGCTCCTGGGCCCATTTGTCTGCAATTTAGCAGGTTTAATCCACTGTGGATGGCCTTCTAGGCCTGTAACTTTCATCCAATATGACCAAGAGAGGGAAAAGTTACAGTCACTTTTAGATGCCCTTTTATAACGAATGAGGAACCAAGTGTCCAAACATTATATAGCTTTGTTCTTATGCATCCTCACTTTTGCTTCTGCAGTGAGATCAGGATCCAACAGAAGTTGAGCCATCAGTTTAATATCTTCCATACCCACAATTATTTTGTCCTTTACAAACAACTCTTTTTGTGTTCCATATTTACAATATTTTGCTAGGGTGTGCACAGTGGGCCACTCTGCAGTTTGCTTTTACCCTTGGCACTTTGGGTTAACTTTCATTCTTCAATATATGATACTATTTCTCTACAGAATGGTTATCAAAAGCTTCTTTCATTACCTTATACCACTGTGAGTGATAGACCACAGAGAATATCATCTGAAGCATCCCCCATTGCAAAAATGATGAGAGTGTTCACTTGGTGTTTTCTGGTTTCAGCATCAACCCAGAAGCCATCCTAGAACTCTCAAATCTCCAAATCCAGCTGGACCAGAAACTTGCATTTTGAAAATCAAACTTTTGAAGTTGAGCCATTGGGGTTGAGCTGCACAAACTTGCATCTTTTAATTCTCAGTTGGCTATCTAACTATTCTGGGGTCCTTCTCTTTTTTTTTTTATCACACTAGGCACTCTTTCTGTTTTTCTCTTTCACTCTGCAGTGTTTCTTCCAAACTCTGCTTGGTCTGGTTATAACATGAGCGTTATAACATGATGAGGGTTTTCTACTCATCCTTCCCACAGCCCGGAGTTTCTTCTCCCCAATCCAATTCTGGGTCAAGAAATCATCTCAGTCTGACCAGAAGTGGCTTGCTGGGTGGAGTTGAGTTGCTCTGCTAGCTTCCCAGCAAGTAGGTTACTGTTCCTTATCAATGGTGGCAGGGGACTCCAATCTATGTGGGATCAACATTTGCCTCCCTTTCAAGGGCTCTAAAGTTCTCTAAAGTCTCACACTCCTTCTCCCTTTGGGCCTCCTCTCTTTCTCTGGAACCAGCTATTGAGTAACTCTAGTTAAAATTAAGCAGGGATAGAAGACCCTTGAGGCAAGGTGAGGCAAATGTCTCGGGCAGCTAGCCTAGCAGATCCAGCTTCCAAGGGATGCATCACCTGCTTCTGCCGCCACTGCTGCATGCTCCTTGCAGGCCGGATTTCCTGCTTCCTCAGCAGACACGCCCCCCCAAGTGCTGCCTCAACAGCAGCCTCTTGAGAAATAGAATGCACTGCTGATCTCCTCCCACCCTTCTAGATGTAGATCTTCATTCTTCCCTGGCAGGAAGCGGCACCATTTTGTGGTTTGCCTCAGGTGGCAAAATGTTTTTGGCCAGCCCTAAAAGTATCTAACAGCAAGGGGAAAGAGGACTGTCTGTTATATCTCACTAATCTTAGCAAATGGTTACTGCTGCTTGTATGTTCCATTCATTTAGTTCTTCTGTTTTAATGATGCTGTGATGCAGGGTTGATTCCAAGAACCTTTCAGGTTCCTTAGCCACTAAATTCAATCTACCCATTAAATCGATTTGATGTCTAAAATCCATGGTAGAGGACAAGGATCCTGAGATCATGTTAAGGGTAACCAAATTCTGTGTGATTGCCATAAAACTTAGGGAACAAGCTGTGCTATCATAATGATTAAGGCCTTAAATGATAATTTTAGGTTATATTTTAGTGACTAAGTTTTAATTTATATATTATTAACTGCTGCTATATCTGTATTAGGGACGCGGGTGGCGCTGTGGGTTAAACCACAGAGCCTAGGACTTGCCGATCAGAAGGTTAGTGGTTCAAATCCCCGCAATGGGGTGAGCTCCTGTTGTTCAGTCCCTGCTCCTGACAACCTAGCAGTTTGAAAGCACGTCAAAGTGCAAGTAGATAAATAGGTACCGCTCCGGCAGGAAGGTAAACAGCGTTTCCATGCGCTGCTCTGGTTCGACAGAAGCAGCTTAGTCATGCTGGCCACATGACCTGGAAGCTGTACGCCGGCTCCCTCGGCCAATAAAGCGAGATGGGTGCCGCAACCCCAGAGTTGGCCACGACTGGACCTAATGGCCAGGAGTCCCCTTTACCCTTTACCTTTATATCTGTATTGTCCCTGTTATACTTAATTGCAAATTCAAATGTATCCCTATCATGTTTTATGACTTCCTTGATATTGTATGTGAGCTGGAACTGGTCTGTGACCAAAATAATAAATTCAAATATTTGATTTGTTGCATCCACACAGCAGCTTATTCCTTTCCCCCAGTGTTTCCCAAAATGTTAATTTCTGCATACAATATAATGGACTTTAGTCATTCATACAATATAATGGACTTTAGTGCTTATTTCCATGTTACTTGAATCCAGGGGGGAAAAATCTGTTTGCAGCCCCCCTAACTTGGTGCAGTATACCGACATACTTTCCTCCAGTTTTCGTGAGGCATTCGTGAGGGAAAAGAAGCATGCATGTAAGGAAAGAGTGGGAAGTAGCAATGTTGTTCAATGATAGTTGTTGTCTCACGCCATACCTACTTGTGTGAATGAAATTTAGCATGATAGCGATCAAAAAGCCACTATTCCATAACACAAAAGGTACTGCAGTGTGAAAGGAACACCAGAAAATGGGGGCGAGGTGCTAGCATTGTAATTGGGGAAACTAATGCATTATTCCCTGTGTCGGAACGCACCCTTATACAGTGCAACATTTTATTGCCATTAAAAAAAAAGACTCTCTAGCAAAGGGAGTAGCAGAGATGCTAAACACATCCCACAACACACCTCAGAGTGTATTTTGACTCCAGCCTCCTCCACCTCTTCTTCCTTCCCCATCCAACAGCTAGAAATTTGAGTTTACAAAGTGTCAAGTTAAAAGCCAATGAACTACACCCAATTAAAATTTTATATTTAATATTAGGTTTTTATTAATCTAGTATTTTATTAATAGAATTTGTAAATATTTAATGCCAATTTTTTGTACATACTACTCAGTCTTATTAATCTAGTAAATTTTATTAATAGATTTTTTCTTTTTAAAAAAAACCTTTTTGTTACTGCTACAGATTAATGATATGATTAAAAAATATTAAGGCGCCAGATTAAAAATAACATTGTACATTTTCCTTAAATGTAGCATGCACTAGGTTGTGTTCACCAATTTCTCTTACTCCTCAGTAAACTCTGCTTTTCTCTTCACCTTATTGTTGGTACCAGATTTCAGGTAAAATAGATCTTTGTCTTTGTGACTTTAGATTCTGTTTCAGACCTATGTTTGCATGTTTCTTGCTGGTAGTTCCTTCACTATAACTGACCTCTTTGGTGGGGTGGTAGTTGGTGTGAAGTTTCTTTAGCAGCACACACCTTGCATGCTTTATGGAATACTGTTCAGTGCATTCTCTGATTTCTTCACCCCCTCCACCTTCCAAATTAGTAGCCCAGTCACATAGCCAATTGGAATATGCATGCAGTTTCTGCACAGATATGCCATTGCCTTCTCCTCTTGCTGACACTTTTGATGTTGCTCCCTTTCATCGCCGTCATCATCCTGCTCCTACAACAGACTTAACATCTAAGGCTGATACAGGGCATAATTGGAAACTGCAAGGCCCAGATTTTAAGGCTGGGGTCCTTTTTCCTCAAAGAGACTTTTTCAGAGTTGTGACTACAAGCCAGCTATGCAGATGGTGCCATTACTTACAGCTACTTAGCTAATTCTAGACTGCCATTGAAAGTGCCTCTGTGTGGCAACTCGATCCATGCAGAAGGCTTGTTCACAGTGCACTTCATCCCCTTACTCCAATGAAACTCTGTGCATACAACACGTTGCTGTATATGTGGAAGTGTGTTTTTCCAGCTGTGTTCATGGATATGGATCTGGGCTAGGAACTAGCTAGCACAGGTAACATGTATCAATCGGGTTTCAGGCCTCACCATGGGATTGAAACTGCCTTGGTCGCACTGGCTGATGATCTCCAGCAGGCTAGGGACAAAGGTGAGAGCTGTTTCCTAGTTCTGCTGGACCTCTTAGCGGCCTTTGATACCATCGACCATAACATCCTTCTGGACCGTCTTGAGGGGCTGGGAGCTGGGGGCACTGTCATACAGTGGTTCTGCTCCTTCCTCCTGGGCCGTGTTCAGAAAGTGGTGGTGAGGGATGAGTGTTCAGACCCCTGGGCCCTCACTTGTGGGGCGCCTCAGGGTTCCGTCCTCTCCTCCATGCTTTTTAACATCTATATGAAGCCGCTGGGAGAGATCATCAGGGGGGTTGGACTGGGTGCCCATCAATATGCAGGTGATACCCAGCTCTACCTCTCTTTCAAATCAGAACCAGTGAAGGCGGTGAAGGTCCTGTGTGAGTGCCTGGAGGCGGTTGGAGGATGGATGGTGGCTAATGGATTGAAGTTGAATCCTGACAAGACAGAAGTACTGTTTTTGGGGGACAGGGGGCAGGCTGGTGTGGAGGACTCCCTGGTCCTGAATAGGGTAACTGTGCCCCTGAAGGACCAGGTGCGCAGCCTGGGGGTCATTTTGGACTCACAGCTGTCCATGGAGGCGCAGGTCAATCCTGTATCCAGGGCAGCTGTCTACCAGCTCCATCTGGTACGCAGGCTGAGACCCTACCTGCCCGCAGACTGTCTCGCCAGAGTGGTGCATGCTCTAGTTATCTCCCGCTTGGACCACTGCAATGTGCTCTACGTGGCGCTACCATTGAAGGTGACCTGGAAACTACAACTAATCCAGAATGCAGCAGCTAGACTGGTGACTGGGGGCGGCCGCTGAGACCACATAACACTGTCTTGAAGACCTACATTGGCTCCCAGTACGTTTCCGAGCACAATTCAAAGTGTTGGTGCTGACCTTTAAAGCCCTAAACAGCCTCGGCCCAGTATACTTGAAGGAGCGTCTCCACCCCCATCATTCTGCTCGGATGCTGAGGTCCAGTGCTGAGGGCCTTCTGGCGGTTTCCTCACTGTGAAAAGCAAAGCTACAGGGAACCAGGCAGAGGGCCTTCTCGGTAGTGGCACCCGCCCTGTGGAACGCCCTCCCATCAGATGTCAAAGAGATAAACTACTACCTGACATTTAGAAAACATCTGAAGGATGTTCAGGGAAGATTTTAATGTGTGACATTTTGCTGTATTTTTAATCTTTGTTGGAAGCCACCCAGAATGGCTGGGGAAACCCAGCCAGATGGACGGGGTACAAATAATAAATTGTTGTTGTTGTTGTTGTTGTACACCTTCTTGTGTGTGAACATCTGTATCAGAGACTTGCTTAGTTCAATGTGCTATTTAAAGTGCAATACTCTGCATGTTTAGTCAGAAGTCAGATCCACTGTGTTCAATAGGCCTTATTTGCGGGTAAGAGTGTTTCAGATTGGAGCTTTAATCATCTCTGCGTCAGAGAGTTTTCTATTCACTGAATCTACTGTTTGTGATGCTAAGGATATAGTCTACATTTTGTTGAAGTTTATGGAAAAAACTCACATTGATTTTTTATTTTAATAAATGTTGAAGTCTGCAAAGTGACTGCAACTGCTAAATATATAATATATGGATGTTCCTACATAGCTTGAGATCAATCCAGATATTTTCCATCTGCTGGCCACAGTTGTCTGGCCAGTGGGGGGGGGGCACTGGAAAATTGATCATTCAGAAGCTATAACCCAGCGAGTAACTGATTAATCCACACACACACACCCATTTTGTACACTGAACAACATGCACCTTCCATGCTGAACTAGTAAACCAGGTTTTGAATTCCACCTGTGTTTTGTTGAGGGCACACACATACTGTAGAACTTCTTTATACATATAGCCCAGTAACAAATTCTGCCATACGGTGCTTTGCTGCTGCAGTAAATCAGTTTTAGTGTGAGCACCATCTCTGCTCTGGTCATCTCTTTTCCCATTCTGGCTTCACTTTCATATCTGTTGGATCTCACAGTCCAGAGTCTATGGAATGCTAAGGTGTATTTAGCATCTATTTGACCGCAGAAACAACCTGGTTGATAAGTCACATGGTGCAGCCTTTGCTGGACTGTACCATTTTTGGAACAGAGGTGGGAGAATGGCATGTTTCAGTGATCTGCCATATTAAGACCATTCCATGTATAAACAACAGTAGTACTATGTCAAGAAAATAGTTAAGTTGAATTCCTTTCATTTGACATTTGACATTTCCTGCCCCTGTGATCCAGCCTGAGTTGCACCAGGTGATTGCCGAGATGGTTTTGTCCTTGTGACCACTGCATTATCCATGTCAATATTTAGCCATTTTACTTTCCATACAAGTGTAAAAGCCACAGAATCTAACAAACTCAAGTTTTCAAATCTTACAATTTTTGAGTGTCTCCCTACTGCCCCCTGGTGCCCTAATAGGATGATCTCCCCATTTCTATGTGTTTTCTCTTTGTGATGTCATTGCTCAGGGCACATGGGGCAATTTCCAAGGAAGTTATATCCAGTTTGTTTGATTCTGAACTGTTTTTCGATAGGAAAGAAAGATAGGAAGCTGCCTATTGATTCATCTAGCTCAGTATTGTCTATACTGAATGGTAGTGGCTTTCCATTATTTGGAACAGGATTTTCTGAGCTCTACCTGGAAAGGAACAAGGGGTGGAGAAGTCTTTGTAGGAAGGAAATTAAGAAAACACTTCACACAAGTTGGGACTGTGTGAGTCAAAATTTTCCAAGAATTACCAAGGAGTTGTCAGTGTTAGCAAAGACACTTAAATAACCCAGAGTCCAGAGGGGAAAGTCCTGACAGCACTTTACTAAGCAAACTGAACAAAATATATGCATAATTAGAGGACAAATGAACAGAGGTTTTGTTTTCCTTACTTCAGGCTTTGCACATAGCAAGAATATATTCCCCTAAACAAACATAGCCAGAGTATGTACCAGCTCAGCGCAAATCATGCTATTGTGTCTGGTTGCTAAGCAACACCTCCACCTATCCCTCTCTTAGCTAATTGACTTTAACACTAACAATATTAACCCTTACATTGCAAACTGAATGATCGCTGCTGTTGCACTTCATTGGATACAACCAAGCAGTGGCGGAGCTTCATGCTCCAGCACCAGGGGGTGAAGAGCAGGCGGTCCTACTTCCGGTCGGCGCCAGCGTTTAATGGCGGTCCTAGCCTCGAGCTCCGAGGCAGGACTGCTCCGTAAGTTCGGGTCTTACCCGCTACGGCAAGCGGGGGACCCTTAAAATCACAGGCGCTGAAGCCTGTGGGCAAGGAGATTCGGTGGGCACCTTTGCGCCCCCCCGGCATCGTGAAAGAGCCTTTTTAAAGGCTCCGGAGCGGCATCGGGGTGAGCGCGGTGCTGAGGATCGCTACCCAGCTTACGGAGTGAAGCTGCGTCGCCATTGACGGAGAGCGCCGATTCCTTCCTGAAACTAACGATTGGCAACAACAATACCCGTGAGTAAGAACGGAAAATTAAAATGGGACTTTAAAATTTAGAAGATTTGGCTGAAAACGGGAAAGGCAAAATTAAGGAAGTCAGCCTCCCGGATCTGCATGATTAACGGAACAATGAAAAGACTGAGCTGTGCTTAAAAGGAAAGTTATTTTTAAACTTCATCAGACCAGACATCGAAAGGATCTCCCCCCTGTAGAGCAGGGGAAAGGGGGGAGGAAACAGAACTAATCTAACCTGTAAAAGGAAGAAAGTGTAAGGAACGGGAAAACTTCTGCTGCCGACACTTCTGGTCAGGCTGCCGGAGCAGCGATAGCCTAAAAAAGGAACTGTCAAGCGAGCTGTCAAAAGACAGCGGCTACAAAATAAGACTTATTTGAAACATATTAACGGGACTTTGGTGGATTACAATTTTAGTAGTAAAGTGTTACAAATTAGAGACTTTTGGTGGGACTTCTGCCTTTGGACTTTCTGTTTATCTGTAGCGGGTGCCTTTGGATGGATACAATTTCCCCCTCTAGAGGGCTTTAGCTGCACTACGGTGTATCCAGCGGGACTTTCCATTTGCAACTTTCCTGTGTGAATGACCTTGAGTTATGAGTAATCCGCCAGAAGAGATATCAACAAGAAGTAAAACAAAGCAGGCTCAAAAACAAGTTCAAAAAAGAGGCTCTCTATCAGGAGCGGCAGCTGCACAAGAGAAAATAACAGTAGCATCAATGGATTCAATGACACAGGCTCTGCTCAGAATAAATCAGTCCTTAGAAGTACTCACCAAGCAATCTGCAGAACTTACTAAACAATCTACAGAGAACTCTAAGAAACTGACGGAGTTGACAACAAGACTAGATTTGAACACAACAACAATTTCATCTAACACAGATTCTATAAATCGTTTGATTCAAGAGTCTACGGAAACAAGGAGAATAGCCGAGAGCGCCAGGACTACTGCCGAAGAAACCAAAGGAAAGTTTGCGCCTGTTGTAAAAAAAGTACATGAACATGATGCAGCTTTAGCCCTATTGGAATTGGAAAGGAAAAGCAAGAACTTGAAACTAAGATTGGTACCAGAAGAGGAAGAGGACAAGCTTGGGGAATTCCTCACAGATAAATTTCAAGATTTTTGGAATGATGAGCTAGATGGAGAAGAAGATGAATTTGTAATAACCTCAGCCTTTCGGATTGGCAGGAAGCAAGGGAAGAAGCCAAGAGATTGTTTAATCACCCTGAGATCAAAGGAACAAAGAGACAAAATATTGAACCTACATTTCCAGAAGGCCTTAGTTATTAAAAATTCTCAGATTCAGATTTTCAAGGATATTCCTAAATACTTTTTGGAGGCTAGAACTCAATTCAAAGAATTAGTTGATCTACTCAAACAGAACAATATCCCATTTAGGTGGGAATTCCCACAAGGGCTGTCCTTTAATTTCAAAGGGAAGAAAATTAAAATAAAAACAAACCAGGATAAAGAATTTTTTCTGGAAAGAAACCAAGAGGACCTGCAGAAAGGAACTGTTAGTGAGAGGGAAATACCTGACATTTCAAATCTATCATTTGGATTGAACCAAGCACCGACTGAGGAGGAACAACAACTTGGTGCAGTCGGTGGAGGAGCTACCCAGTAACAAAAATGTCTCTGCAACTTCTTAGCTGGAATTGTAATGGTCTAAACCATCCCCGAAAAAGGGGCCAAGTATTTCATCTATTAAAGAAAGAACACCTAGATGTAATCTGTCTACAAGAAACCCACATTGCTAGGACACACAGGAAACTTTTAATAAATAAGAGACTAGGACTGGAATTCATTTCATCAGATAAAGTTAAGAAAAGAGGAGTTGTGATCTATGTTAAAGAAAAATTTGACCCAAAAATGGTCTTTAAGGATGACCAAGGAAGATACCTAGCAGTGGAAATTCAAATTCATGGAGAAAAGATTTTGATTGTTGGAGTTTATGCACCAAATGAGGGGAAGGCTGAATTTTTCAAGAAGTTGCATGAGACTTTAATGGACTTTTTGGATTTTAAAATCATAATGATGGGCGATATGAATGGAGTCGTATCTACAAATATGGATAAGGCCCAAAGACAAGTAATATCTAATGATGGAAGACTACCAAAGACATTCTTTGAACTGACTGACACTATGGACTTGATTGATATTTGGAGAACTAGGAACCCTCTGGAGAGGGAGGGGACCTTTTTCTCTGAAGCAAAAATGACATGGACCAGAATTGACCAAATACGGACCTCTAGTAATCTGGCATCAAAGGTTAAAAAAATAGAAATCTGCCCAAAAACCTGTTCTGACCACAATGCTGTGAAGATGGAAATGAAACTGACAACAGCTGGAACCTTTAGATGGAGAATGAATGACACTCTTTTTGGAGATGAGGAAATTTGCAAAAAGGCCCAAAAAACACTTAAAGACTACTTTGAGATTAACTTGAGATCAGATACCGAAAAAAGAGTAATTTGGGACGCAAGCAAAGCCGTGATGCGTGGCTTCCTAATACAACAGAATTCAATAAAGAGGAAAAAACAGAATGAGAGGAAAGAGAAAATCTGGAACCTAATAAAAGAAGGGGAGAAGAAACTGAGATCCAAGCCTAAATCTCATGAGATTTTAAGAGAAATAAAATTCTATCAAACACAATATATGGAACTGATGAATCAGGAAATAGAATGGAAAATTAAACAAATGAGGCAAAAGACTTTTGAGTCGGCAGATAAATGTGGGAAGCTACTGTCTTGGCAATTGAAAAAGAGACAAAAGTTGAATACGGTGACATCACTCGAAGTAGATGGGAAGTTTATAAATAAACCAAATGAGATAAGTAATTGCTTTCAAAGTTTCTTCAAGAAATTGTATAAACAAGGGCCAAAGAATGAACAAGAGATAGAACAATTTATTGGAAAATATGGCTTAAAAAAAATTTCTGAAAATAATAGAAGGAGTTTAAATGAGAAAATTACAGATCAAGAAATAGAGAGTGCCATCCAGGACATGCAACTGGGAAAATCACCAGGACCAGATGGATTAACCGCGAGATACTATAAAGTACTGAAGGACTGGTTAATACAACCATTGAAAGAAGTCTGTAACCAAATCCTCGAGGGGAAAAAGGCTCCCGAATCGTGGAAGGAAGCATTTATCTCACTTATACCAAAGACAGAAACTGAGAAACAGCAAGTTAAGAATTACCGCCCTATATCACTTTTGAATGTGGATTATAAAATTTTTGCAGACATTTTAGCAAAAAGATTTAAAAAAGTTTTGTTAGAAGAGATTCACATGGACCAAACAGGCTTTCTACCAGGCAGGCAATTGTCAGACAACGTGAGGAACATTATAGATATTTTAGAACTCTTGGAAACTGACATAAATAGAAAAGCTGTCTTGATTTTTGTGGACGCAGAGAAAGCCTTTGACAATATTTGTTGGAGCTTCATGAAGAGGAATCTCCAAGGGATGGGGGTAGGCAAGAACTTTGAAAATGGTATAAGTGCAATTTACTCTGAGCAAAAGGCAAAACTAATTGTAAATGGTATGGTTATGGATGAAATCCCAATAGAGAAAGGGACACGACAGGGATGCCCAATTTCCCCTCTATTGTTTATATCGGTACTGGAGGTTCTCCTAAACATGATTAGAAGGGACCAGCTGGTTAAAGGTATACAGGTCGGAACTAAACATTATAAGTTAAGAGCATTTGCAGATGATTTAGTTTTGACATTACAACAGCCAGAAGCCAGTACAAAAAGAGTTTTGGAACTTATTGAAATATTTGGTCAAGTAGCAGGTTTTAAATTAAATAAACATAAGACAAAGGTGCTGGAAAAAAATCTTACGATGGGGGAAAAAGACAGTTTTCAAAGAGAAACTGGTTTGGAAATTGCTAAAAAGGTAAAATATCTGGGGGTGAACTTAACATCTAAGAATGTGAACCTATTTAAAGATAATTATGAGAAATGTTGGGCTGAAGTGAAGAAAGACTTTGATACATGGTCAAGATTGAGACTTTCCTTGTTAGGCCGAATTGCTGTTATTAAGATGAATGTATTGCCGAGATTGTTGTTTTTGTTCCAAACATTGCAAATTATAGATAAGATGGATTGCTTCAAGAAGTGGCAGAAGGACATATCTAAATTTATCTGGCAGGGCAAAAAACCCAGAATCAAATTTAAGATTTTGACTGATGCAAAGGATAGAGGGGGCTTTGCCCTGCCGGACTTAAAACTTTACTATGAAGCAGCAGCTTTTTGCTGGCTGAAATCATGGCTACTTCTTGAGAATACAGACATTCTGGATTTGGAAGGTTATGATAATAACTTTGGTTGGCATGCATATTTATGGTATGACAAGGTAAAGGTACATAGAAATTTTAAAAATCACATTGTTAGGAAAGCATTGTACAATGTATGGAATCGATATAAAGATTTGCTTGAAAGTAAAACACCCAGGTGGTTGTCACCAATGGAAGCTAAGGCGGTAAAAAGACTGAACATGGACACAGATTGGCCAAAATATTGTGAAATTATAGAATATGATGGCGAAAAGCTAAAGTTACAGAGTTTTGAGAAATTGAAACCTAAAGTCCGAGACTGGTTACATTATTACCAGATCAATGAAACCTTTAAGCAGGACAGAAAATTAGGCTTTCAGAAGGAGAGGTCAAAGTTAGAAACAGAATTGCTAGAACCCAATACTAAGAATTTGTCTAGAATGTACAATCTGCTGCTAAAATGGAACACACAGGATGAAACGGTTAAATCAGCCATGATTAAATGGGCACAAGATATTGGTCATGATATTATGTTTGCTGACTGGGAGCAGTTATGGACCACAGGCATTAAATTTACGGCATGTAGTGCCTTGAAAGAGAATATAATGAAAATGATTTATAGGTGGTACATGACCCCAGTTAAGCTTGCGAAAATATACCATTTGCCCAACAATAATTGTTGGAAATGTAATGAATGTGAAGGAACTTTTTATCACCTTTGGTGGACCTGCCCGAAGATTAAGGCCTACTGGGAAATGATCTATAATGAAATTAAGAAAATCCTTAAGTGGACATTTGTAAAGAAACCAGAGGCTTTTCTCTTGGGCATGGTAGGCCAAACGGTTCCAAAGAAAGATAGAACGTTTTTTATGTACGCAACAACAGCAGCAAGAATTCTTTTGGCGAAGTATTGGAAGACTAAAGAACTACCTACTCTGGAAGAATGGCAGACCAAGGTGACTGAATTTATGGGACTGGCAGAGATGACCGGCAGAATCCGTGACCAGAGGAGAGAGACAGTGGAAGAGGACTGGAAAAAATTTAAAATTTACCTTAAAAATTGTTGTAAAATTACGGAATGTTAAGATGTCAAGGGATTGGATACAAAGAATTACAGCTATAAAAATTGAAATTTATAAAAAAAATTTTTAAAGAGAATTAAATATAAAAAGGGATGAAGAATTGCTAAAAAATTTTAAAATAAGGATGCAGTGAAGGGGAGGTTTGGGGAAGTCGTGTTATGTTTGTTTGTTTTTTGTTTATGTTGTAAAACCAATAAAAATTATTTAAAAAAAAAAAAAAGAGCAGGCGGGGGTGGGGCTGGTGTGCATCCCGGGGGCGGGGCGCACTGCCCACAGGGGCGTGGTGTGTGTCCTAGGGGCGTGGCAAACCAAGTTTGCCTCCTTTTCAGATAGACCACAGGAAGGGGAAAGTAATTGCTCAGATGAACAAACAGCATGAAAATGTGGTGTTTATATTAGGAAAAGTGCTTCTTAAAGCATGTAGTTTCTCTGTGGTTGTTACTGCTGAAGAGCAACATTAAGGCACCAATGTAGATGTGCCTTGGAGCTTTGGCATGTTGACACGAGAGCTTGAAGACCTGTCATTTACAGTTTATGTGCTTGCTGCAGAAAACACCAATGGAACACTTGTGTATCTTCAGCAATACAAATACCAAGTGAGGAGGCATGGCTACTTCCTTTCCCTCTCTTCCTTGGTTTTAATATTGCTGGCAGGAGCAGCTTATCTTGTCATGCCACCTGAGGCAAAATGGGAAACTGCAATGCTGCCCTGCTTTGCCAAAGCCTTCTTTATCCATGTTGCGCAGCAATGACTATGAAGCAGTGGCAGTACGTTTCAGTAAGATCTTGCTTAAATTCCACAAGATCTCGTGCACTCCATGAGATCTGACGAGATTTTGGTGAGATGTCACCGGAAGCCATCACCACAGCTAGCAGAGGCGGTCTGGAGCCCAAGAGGCCTCAGCCTGCCTCATGGGTGGCTGGCCCTGATTGCTGGGATTAGAAAAACATGCATCTCTGTTGCTGCCCTATCTGTTCTATAGCATTTGGCATCATGTGTCTAGGAAGAAGGGAGCCTCAGAGAAGCCCAAGCTTTGAAATTCCTTGCTTTTGTCAGGCTCATTATAACAGCCTGGATGTTATTAAAATGCTGCTCTTCATCTACTAATAATCCTTTTGCTCCTCTATCTCTGCCACATGAACTTTAGAACATTGTGAAACATTTCTGTAGTTTAACTTGTCTCTCCCCCCAAGTTCATTGATCAAACATTTGTACATTTTAATGTTATAAATAATTGAAGAGCCTTCATAGGTTTTTTTTTCCAGTGTTAAAATTAAGTTTTCTGTTCTGCCTTTTCAAAGTAGAACAAGGGAGAAGCATAATTGAATCCATAAAAGGCTGCTGAATGCGAGGAACTCCGTCTTCCTCTTGTATGTGAGACTCTCTTCATTTTCACTTTGATTGCTGAGAAAAGGGAAGTGTGACTTGGGAGGCTTTAACAAAAAACCTTCCACCAGGTTGCTCATAAGGATGGAGGAGGAAGACGAGTGGGCTTGCGTTTAAAGGGGAGCTGCCCTAATTGGCACTTTCTGAAACAATATGAGAAGCGAACCACAGCCAACCTTCAGAATTCACACTTTCCTAAATTTTGTGATGCAGTTCTCCAGCCAACTCATGTGGACAAAAATGCATATGCTGGTGTGTGTTAAAATGCATATATTAGTGAAAATAACAAAACAAAAAAGTTCAGTATTTCAGGGGAAGTTGCTTCGCAAAAAGGCGAATATTGGGCGTACAAATGTGTACATTAAGAGAAGTTCACACTGGAATGAGGTTGAATTTTCATGTTGCAAACCGATGTGGAAACGTGAAGACTGGGGAAAATGAGAAAAGCATCACTTGTGAAAAGACCCTATATCTCCAGTCCTTACAATGTAGAGGAATGCTTCACACTAAGTGTACATTAGAATCGGGGTATAAAATGACAGTACTGGTAACATCAAACATGGACTCTAGATGTGAAATGAAATCCAGAGCCTCTTCCCCCTAACAGAATCTGGATTCCAGAGCTGCCTCCTATGCCTTCCCTTAATCGTTTCCAGTTTTATCCTGCGGCTGGATGCTGCCACTGAACTGAATCAGCATTATAGATAGTGATGAGCAAAGCTTATGCTTCCAGCTTCTAGATGCGTCTTTCAACCAGATGCATATCCAGCGCTTATCAAAACCTCTTGTTCAAACCTCCTTGGTTGCTGGGAATTTCATGAGAACAAGCTCCCAGGAGACACTCCTTCCTGGCTCAGGCTGAGCAGAAAATATTGTGAGAACAGCAAATCAAATATTCTGAATCCGTTAGCATCAGCCTTCCAATTGTCTGCCGTCTGCTTCTCTGGGAAAGAGCGAGAGAAAGGACTGCAACATCACAGTCACTTGTTGCTGCTCCCTGTATAGTATGTGTATATATAAATATATATATTTATCCACAATAAAAAGCACTCAGCTAAGGTTGCATGAAAATGAGGATGAATACTATGAATCTTCATGATAAGTGTTCTAAACCATGAAGACTAGTTGTTTCTCCTTCCCCTAACTGCAGTTTCACTCGCTATGAATTTTATGAAAATTGTGTTAAGGGAAATGCAGATTTACTGAAAGCACTAAAGACTGTGTTGTTGGAGCTGGCTACCCTGAGTCATCCATTCCAATAGCGAATCCATTCGACTCAAAATTGCTACCATATTGTGAGTAGCTGGAGGAGATGTACACAAAAATTGCCCAGCAGTCTTATCAAGCTCATCAATAAACAAGATGAGCTTGAGCTCTTGGCACAGCAAACTAAATATGACATAATAGGCATCACTGAAACCTGGTGGGATAAGTCCCACGACTGGAATGTAATAATGGAGGGATACAATCTATTTCAGAGAAACAGACCAGACAAGAAAGGAGGAGGAGTGGCGTTATATGTCAGGGATGTGTATACCTGTGAAGAGATCCAAGATTTAGAACCTCAAAGCCAAAGTGAGAGCATTTGGGTCAAAATTAAGGGAGAGAAGAATAACAGGGACCTCATTGTGGGAGTTTACTATAGATCCCCAAGCCAAACGGAGGACATAGATGATGCCTTCCTGGAACAGATGGCCAAGCATGCAAAAGGAAGGGAGATAGTAGTAATGGGGGACTTCAATTACCCGGATATTTGCTGGATGTCAAACTCAGCCAAGAGCATAAGGTCAAACAGATTCCTCACTGGCCTTGCAGACAACTTCATTGTCCAGAAAGTGGGAGAAGCAACAAGAGGAACAGCCATTTTAGATCTGGTCCTAACCAATGTTGATGACCTGGTTAGTGGGGTAGAAGTGGAAGGATCATTAGGCGCGAGTGATCATGCTCTTCTGAAGTTTACTATACAGTGGAAAGGAGCAGCCAAGCATACTAGGACTCAATTTCTTGACTTTAAGAAAGCCGACTTCATAAAACTTAGGGAAGTGCTGGGTGAGATCCCATGGACAGTAATACTAAAAGGAAAGGGAGTTCATGATGGCTGGGAGTTTGTTAAGAGGGAGATAGTAAAAGCACAACTTCAGGCAATACCAATGAGACGGAAACATGGAAGGTGCCTAAAGAAGCCAGGGTGGCTATCTAAAGAACTTTTAACTGAGTTAAGATTAAAAAAGGATGTGTACAAAAAATGGAAAAGGGGGGAAACCACCAAAGAGGAATTCAAACAAATAGCCAGCACGTGTAGATACAAAGTCAGAAAAGCTAAAGCACAGAATGAACTCAGGCTTGCTAGAGAGGTTAAAAGCAACAAAAAAGGCTTTTATGGGTATGTTCGTAGCAAAAGGAAGAACAAAGAAACAGTGGGGTCGCTCAGAGGAGAAGATGGTGAAATGCAAACAGGGGATACCGAAAGGGCTGAACTCCTCAATGCCTTCTTTGCCTCAGTCTTCTCCGATAAAGAAAACAATGCCCGACCTGAAGAATTTGGAGCAAATGATTCAGCAGAGGAAACACTGCCCAGAATAACTAAGGAGATAGTACAAGAATACTTGGCTAGTTTAGATGTATTCAAGTCTCCAGGGCCAGATGAACTGCATCCAAGAGTATGAAAAGAACTGGCAGATGTGATCTCAGAACCACTGGCACTCATCTTTGAGAATTCCTGGAGAACAGGCGAAGTCCCGGCAGACTGGAGGAGGGCAAATGTTGTCCCTATTTTCAAAAAGGGGAAAAGAGAGGACCCAAATAATTACCGCCCAGTCAGTCTGACATCAATACCAGGGAAGATTCTGGAGCAGATCATTAAGCAAACAGTCTGTGAGCACCTAGAAAGGAATGCTGTGATCACCAATAGTCAGCATGGATTTCTGAAAAATAAGTCATGTCAGACTAACCTGATCTCGTTTTTTGACAGAATTACAAGCCTGGTAGATGAAGGGAACGCAGTGGATGTAGTCTATCTTGATTTCAGAAAGGCATTTGACAAGGTGCCCCATGATATTCTTGTAAAGAAGCTGGTAAAATGCGGACTTGACTATGCTACCACTCAGTGGATTTGTAACTGGCTGACTGACCGAACCCAAAGGGTGCTCATCAATGGTTCCTCTTCATCCTGGAGAAGAGTGACTAGTGGGGTGCCACAGGGTTCTGTCTTGGGCCCGGTCTTATTCAACATCTTTATCAACGACTTGGATGATGGACTCAAGGGCATCCTGATCAAATTTGCAGATGACACCAAACTGGGAGGGGTGGCTAACACCCCAGAGGACAGGATCACACTTCAAAACGACCTTGACAGATTAGAGAACTGGGCCAAAACAAACAAGATGAATTTTAACAGGGAGAAATGTAAAGTATTGCACTTGGGCAAAAAAAATGAGAGGCACAAATACAATATGGGTGACACCTGGCTTGAGAGCAGTACATGTGAAAAGGATCTAGGAGTCTTGGTTGACCACAAACTTGATATGAGCCAACAGTGTGACGCGGCAGCTAAAAAAGCCAATGCAATTCTGGGCTGCATCAATAGGAGTATAGCATCTAGATCAAGGGAAGTAATAGTGCCACTGTATTCTGCTCTGGTCAGACCTCACCTGGAGTACTGTGTCCAGTTCTGGGCACCACAGTTCAAGAAGGACACTGACAAACTGGAACGTGTCCAGAGGAGGGCAACCAAAATGGTCAAAGGCCTGGAAACGATGCCTTATGAGGAACGGCTAAAGGAGCTGGGCATGTTTAGCCTGGAGAAGAGGAGGTTAAGGGGTGATATGATAGCCATGTTCAAATATATAAAAGGATGTCACATAGAGGAGGGAGAAAGGTTGTTTTCTGCTGCTCCAGAGAAGCGGACACGGAGCAATGGTTCCAAACTACAAGAAAAAAGATTCCACCTAAACATTAGGAGGAACTTCCTGACAGTGAGAGCTGTTCGACAGTGGAATTTGCTGCCAAGGAGTGTGGTGGAGTCTCCTTCTTTGGAGGTCTTTAAGCAGAGGCTTGACAACCATATTTCAGGAGTCCTCTGATGGTGTTTCCTGCTTGGCAGGGGGTTGGACTCGATGGCCCTTGTCGTCTCTTCCAACTCTATGATTCTATGATTCTATGTAAAGATATTGCTCCAAAGCTTATAGAACTGGGCTAAAGGGTCCCAGCACAACTTAAACTTTGAGGTTTTCCCCCTTGTTTCTATCACAACTTGTGAGAGTGCCTGTGGTCCAATGGATAGTGATTGTGTTTGGATGATCACCCCATCATGCGGACAAGTGCTGTGTGGGCTTGCATTCCTACTTTACCCCTTCTTTCTTCCCACCATGGGCTGGCTTTGGGATGGAGCTCCTGGCTTGCATTAAGCCAGAGTTTCTCATTACATCCAAACCAAGAGTCTCTGATTTTTAATATTGATATAATACTGTTGATTCGTATTGATATATTATTGTTTCTATGAATTTGGTATGGCACAGAACTTCAATTAAATCCAAGATTGCATATATAACTTACTGTGTTCACATTGATTGCAATTTTTATGGCTGTGTCTTGATTGCTTTCTTCTGAGAAACCAGCTGCCTTTGGCCCTGCCTCACCTGTCACCTGGAGGCAGTCATTTCACCAGTCTTCCTGAATAGTTTCCATCCTAGCTGATAATTAAAAGAACTGTAACTTAAAGAACTAGTGCTTGAGCTTGCTTTTTTCCTTCCTCCCTCCCCATCCCCATTTTGTGTGTATCATTTCTTTAAGACTGTAAGCCTGTACTAACATACTACTGATTTTTGTAGGCTGCCATGGGAGCCTTTTGGGCTAAATAATTAATTAAAGCATCTGCTTTGTATGCAGAAGGTCCCTGATTCAATTCCTGGCATGTCCAGGTAGAACCTGATGGTCTTTCAGAAGAGCTGATGGAGATGCTGTGCAGTCCCATCTCCTTCTCCACCTGCTCTTTTATATAACCCAATGGGTGTGGAGCTTCTCTAATATTTAGATCATATATGTTGCTCACACAGAAACTTCATTAGACTATCAAATCTCCAGAAACCAGAAACTGGCTTGAGAGACTATGGAAGGAGTTCAACATAGTATTATGGCAATCATTCTATATCAGGGAAAGCATTCCAGGTTGCCAGAGGGAATGCTCACCCCTATCCTGCCCTTGGGTGCTGTTCTGGGGCTTCTGCTGACATCCCCAGAACCAGTGGGGAAAGGAGAGATGGAGAAAGCCCTGTTGCAATAGTTTTTTTAATATTAGCTACATTGGGGATGGGGGGGGGGAGAGAGACACATGAAAGATGGTGTGTAGTTATACAACTGGGGTGAGATGGGGATCTCCGAAAAGAAGATTATAACCTAAGGCCAGGTGATTTCACCTTAAGTGAAAATGAACTGCATAGGACATAAGGCCTTGGAATGAGTGTGTGTGTGTGTGTGTGTGTGTGTGTGTGTGTGTGATGTGTATGTTTCTCAGGTCATGTTATTTCTTTTAAATATTAATCAGGAAAATTGGAAAGCTTTATTGTAAAGATGACAAATGCTACTGTGACTCAAGGAAAGGTTGCGTACAGGATGTGCAAGCTCGTACTTATTGATTCAACATGGTGACGGTGAGCTGCACTTTTAATGAGGGAAATAAAGCATCCTCTTAATTGGCTATAAAAGGATGTACAGCACAGGGTTACAGAGACATTAGGCTCCGTAGTTATCTATTTTTTAACAATGCCACATCTGAATGAATATTATATTCATTTGTTATGAAACTGAAACATTGGTTCATGTTATTGGTAAAAACAATAGCACCTTACTGGCTTTGAAATAAAAGATGAGTGAATACTGCAAAAGTGATGGGCCCCTTCCTATAGTTTGGGGTGTGTCTTGAAAATCCTTTAGAGTTAATATCTCAGTTATAGCCATAGTGTTGATGCTAACAGAGAGAAACGTGGATTGCATGTGACTCCACCGAAGAAACTTTTGACATTGCATACTTTCCCAAAGGGCAGTTCTCCAGCTCCTCCCTATCCTTAGAATCAAAATATCCCCAGGTTGAAACTTTGAGATCCCAATAACAGTAAACTGGCTTCAAAGTAACAGAAGAAAACAACAGAAGTATTCAAGTTGAGAGAAATGAAGCAGAGAACTCAACCACAGCAAAAGAAGCGAGGAAATTAGACACTTAAACATTCTTCACATTTTACGAAGAGTAATTAACAACAGAGATAAGGAAACAATCTTAAAATATATGATGTTCAGAGTATCACTTAAAACTTTACAGTACTACACAAAATGTGAAATAAGCTTTTATGTTTTAGGAGCAATTCAGAAACCACTTCCAGTAAAAACACAGCCTGGCAAAGGATTTCATCATTTTTCTTCATTAGAGCACTGTTATATTACAGAAACATGTAAAATGAAGACATGAGAATACATTTCATGCAATGATTGATCTTTATGTACAACACAGAGTATTTTAAGTTTTCCCCCCAGAGTGGAAGTCCTACTTAAAGACCCATCCAGAAGATTTCCTTAGAAATTATTCAAGATATGACACCAAATTACTGAAGAGATTAAATCAGTTATTTGACCAGCATGCTTGTCAACCTATAGGCAGCTTCGGCTGTTGTTGTCAGGCATTCTAGATTGGTCAAGACAGCCCGCATCCCAAGAGCATAACCTCAGTGCAGAAAAAAATAATCACAAAGGACCCTCCAGAATGTGAAAGGCAGGAGAAATTCCAAAACGCATCAGCCAGGGCTGTGTTGTTTTGAAAATCTGTAAAACAAAATCTGTCAAGTGATCTGTCTGTAATGATTAATTTTATATGGTGCAACCTACTACATTTTATAGCCTAACAGGCTCTGTGGAATAAATATCACTATTACTCTTTTCTTGTAAAGAAGGAGGAAGAGATTTTTGCTTTTCTGAGGGGCACAGATTCATTGGGTGAGTCTGTGAAAGGTGTGTTGAAATTTGGTCGGCTGTCCTTTGAAACGCCAACCTGGGGCACACTAATTGTGTCTTGAGTTTTACAATGCAAGCCCATGGTTCAAAAGTAGCCATACTACATGTGATAACAATTTCTTCAAGTTGGCACCACCCACATTTAGAATAATTTATCTCCTTATTTTATATGTAAATTGACATACATCTTTGCCCAATATCTTGGGTAATATATCCTCTCTCAAAATATTCTGCCACACAGGTATGGAAATAGTGTTATGCGCTGCTTGAAGAAATGGCAGAATGCATATGAAACAAATAAATATGAACAGTAATGTGTCAAAAATGCTAAGTTTGTGATTTACCTTGTTATCACCTGAGAGAACACCTGGTCCCCTGCAGATCAGCCTGTATATTAAGGGTGGCCAGCCAGAGAGGCTCTTTTGATGGTCCTGTCTTTATTGAAGTTTGGTGATAATGTAAAGGAGAGCCTTCTTGGTGGTGATACCGCTGCTTGTGAACACCCTCCCCTCTCAGTTATGACTGGCACTGTTGAGATTTCAGTAATGGTTAAAGCTTGGGTTCTGCACTCAGGCCTTTGCTGAACTTTAGTGATTCTTCCAGTTGCAATTTATCTGCCTCTATTTTTATGCTGCTGGTTTATGCTGATAAATTGTATTTTAAATTGTGACCCACTCTTAAGTTTCCTGTCTTGAAGAACAGGGTTGAAATGCTTTTTAAAAAGACATGTAATACATTTATTTATTTATTTTACTCTAGTACATCATTAAATAAACATTTATACAAACTCTTGCTTCACCCTAAACTTTTCCCCAAGTAAATCCTGTTTTAAATAGGAAATTTTCATTCGAGAGGTATAATAAATGTTCGTTCCTTTAATATGAACATTACTGTAATCTAATGTGAATAAAAGTCACTTGAGATATGAGAAGGCAACAGCTCCTTTAGGGCTAGTGTCACAGCACAAGCAGCAAAAGGGAAACCCTTGTTAATCCATTGGAAATATCATGTTAATAAATGAAAATGAGATAATGACTTTTGTGGCTAGCTGAATCTTGTCTAAAGTCTCTTATGAGCTTCATGTGTCTCAATTAGGGACTATGTCACACGTGCGGCTGCAGGCTGAGCGCAGTAAAGAAAGTTCAGCTGCAGGCGAAGCACAGTAAAACAAACAGACAAACAAATCTGAAATAAACAAGTTAAGGCTTTGCTGCTTTTGCTCCTCTCCCATTTTGCACCTCCTGTTAGAAGTATCGTGGTAAACTTGCGGTAGGCACTTCAGCAACTCTCTCAGTCAATTTACATTAGTTTGCATTTTGTTTTCTTTCTAGATAAGTAGCATTAGGAATAGACATAATGCCTTGGGAATGGGATGCAGTGAAAGCTTCCGTAGGCATATGGGGCCACAGTGGCATTTTTCACTGATAGCTCCTTTCCTCTGCTAGTGGAACAGTAATGAGGATCTAAGCCATAACCTTAGCCTTTATGGGTGGAGCTGCAGAGATCTGAAAATGACCCGCCAAGCATGCTTTGCAATGAGTAGGGAACCTCATACCTTTCACATGTTGCTGAGCTCCAGTTGCCATCAGCCCCAGCCAGAATGACCAATGGCCAGTGATGATGGGAGTTTTAGTCCAGCAACATTTGGAGGGCAAACATTATCCCTCCCTGCTGTAGAAACTAACAGAATGGCAGACATCGCACCCCATAACCCTCTTGGTGTTCAACTACTTAATCCATCCTGTGGTACGTGAAAGCTTATGCCATAATAAATCTGTTAGCCACAAGTCTCTTCGTTGGTTTTGTGACAACAGAGTAACTGGGCTACCCTTTTGGAAATTAAACTAGATTACTACATTTTATTGTAAGGTACATACAAAAACTACCCTGAGAAAATATACAAACATTTGAAATCACTAGTGAGTCAGTATACCATCTGCATAAATATCAATTAACATTTAGCATATGAAATAAGTCCTGAAGGAAAGAGAGAGAGAGAGAGAGAGCGCGCGCGCTAGAGAGAGAGCAGCGTTATCAACAAAGGCCTGGCCAGAAATCATCACAGGCTACTTGAATCTCTGCAAATACTTTGTCTAAATATAACCTCTTCGAAATATAATGAGGTTAATTTTCCCATTATTTCTGGCATTATTTTTTAAAATGTAGCTCTTTAAGAGTCCACTCATTATACATTCATTTGGTATTCATGGGAAGAATGGTGATCATAATGAATTCATTTGGTATTCATATGAATGTCACATACACATCCATAGAGATACTATTGTAATTCTGCTTTAGTGAAGCTATTTTCTCCCTTTTTCATTCACTATTTTTTTCATCCTATTGCTTTCTATGGAAGGGAGGGACATCCTTGAGCCAAAGCAACATAACATGAAAAAAAAAAAAAAATTTGATCCCTTCTATGGATTATTTATTTGACTATGGAGGTTTACATTATCCTTACTTTTTAATCCACAAATTGTTTACTCCTGAGTAGTCACCCTTTTATTACGTCGAATTGCTGTATGTAAGGATAGCTGATAAATTTGATTCAGTTTGCATTTAAATATGAACCTACCTAATTTGCATGTGCCAAAACAAGATGTGAACCAGAATACAGCCATCCTTTGTCATTTGTGCTTCTCCAAATTTGCCCCCTTATCCAGAGTAGCGGGGGGGGGGGTACCTTCCCTCCAACATACACCGAATAAAACCCCAGTAATGGGATGTCTGTTCTGTGATATAGTGGTCTGAACCAAACATGTTAAACTACATGTATCCTGATAAGTATTCTTCAAGATGGGCTAAAACAATTCAATATTTTTTCCAGTATTTGTTTTATACTTCTGTTTTAACAGTGCAAATGAGTGCAAGTTGGAAATGGTTTTATGTTTACTGTCAGATCAGTGACTGTTTCCTGTTCTTTGTTGTACAAAATGCCAGCTTAACATATATGCTCTCTTTACTTCTTACATACTCAGGAAGTAATGAGCCATTTGTTCCATTCAGTTCTTCTGTCTTGTCTGGAACAACATGTGAGATTTCATTTCTCCATTTAATGACTAACACGGTGGCCTACGCAAACATCAATAGCTTTTCCAGAGCACTTATTTTTATCTATATAGCTAGCTAGATAACTCCTTTTCCAGATATAAACTGCAGAGGCAGATTTTGCTGGGACCCTAAATATGCACCCTCAGAAGTTCCATTGATTTCAATGGAATTTGCTCTTATTTGGGTTTTTTTGGGGGGGTGGGATTCTATACCGCCAACCTTAAGGGAGTGGTGAACAGCATTCAACAACAATAAAAATGTAATTTATATGACAAGTACAAAATCCATCACAAATTAGTAGATCAGCTTAATACATCAACATAGCTGCATCATGCCACAGTGAAAGACTGGATAAAGAGATGAGTCATTTCTAAATGCCACCACTATAGCTGTTGATTAGGAGTGTATTCAAAAGGACACGTACTACCACAGTAACACCCTTGGCCTTACTGGACATATGAAGAAGATTGAGGGCATATGATACTACTAAGAGTGTCTCTCCTTAGGACTGAAGTAACCAGGCAGAAACACATAAGGTGAAATGTTTCCAGCAGGGGTGCCAACTTGAATAAAATATTGGAGGGGGGGAGAGTTTAGCCCCACCCCACATAATCAATCACATGATGTGGTGCACGCACACCATTTGAATGGCAATGCCCATCAATTTGGGGCCCCCAGTCCCCTCAAATATTGTATTGTGGGGGCAATGACTCCTTAGCCCCTAGGAATTGGCTCCTATGGTTCTGGGAGCTATCCCATTCCCACATTTTCCAGGGCTTTACATTCCAATAGCAAGGCCATAAACCTGGCTCATCAGTATTCTGGCAACCTGCGCGGCTTTTTTTCACCACAGGTCTTATGCGCAGGGTTGGCCCAAGACATTTTGGAACCTGAGGCATAACCACAAAATGGCGTCCTCCCTGCCAGGGAAAAAGGGGTGGGTGAAGGCCAACATCAGGAACAAGGGGAGAGTGAAGATCAACATTGGCAACAAGGGGAGGAACAAAGATCTAAATTGGGAACAATGGGGAAATCAAATCAACCTCACCTGATGATTGAAGTAGGAATCAAAGGTAAGTCAAAGGCAGCGGGAGGAGTTAACTCTGAACAGGCTGGGCAGGTGCAGAGGCCACGAGACCGCAGAGGGCAGCCCCCACTATTTCTTCCCTGGGAGTGGGAGGAGACCAGCAGAGCTTCCTGTTTGCTGAGAGGCTGGTATAGAGGCAACATGGTGGGGGGCTGCCAAGGAGGCTGCAGATCTGAACTCCAAGAAGCACACCACAAGTGTTGTTATCGCTGCAGCAGCAGGCAATGCATTCCTGGAGGCCAGACCTGCTGCCCTGGTGGTCATCTCACCTTGCCTCATGGGTGAGCCAACCCTGCTTCTGTACTGTTAATAGGACCCCCCCCTTCTCCAGGACACCCTCCAGACTTCCTGTGCCATTCTGCACTAGCCGTAGCTTTGAGACCAACCTTAAAGGAAGCCATACACAGTGCCATGGCAGCAATCCAGTCTCAAGGTTACCAACACTTGGAGTATCATAGCTAAGCTATCCTGATCCAGGAATGTCCATAACTGTTACACCAGGTGAAACTACCAGAATCCGCTGTTAGCCATTGAAGCCATTTGGACCTCCTCCATTGTGGAAAAAAAAAAGCATCCTGCAGCAGCCGACAAGTTATGTACCTGCTTCCTCAGTGGGAATGCAACCCAGCCCAGAACAAGCAAAAAAACTATTTCCTGGACATGGGGGAACTGCTCACCCACACAGACTTTGATTTACAATGAGGTTTTATGCATATTTATGTAGGATTGCCTTTTTTGGTTTTAAAGAAGCAGCTAAAGTACACTGGGTGTTGTACACAGATAGATAAAAATAGTCAGATCCCTGCACGTTGTTTATTACTTTTTCTCCAACAGTTTCCTATTATAATTGGATCTTGCCTCTCATACTAAAATAATTCCTTCTCTTTCGAGGTAAGCATCTTCAAATGTAATAGTGTTTAAGTGTCCAGTACATTATCCATGCCTGTAGACTACATTATCTTCTTTAAAACACACACACACACACAGAATTCCACCCTATTTGTCAGACAGGACTTACCCTTTATGAAACGATTCTAGCTGGTTTATTTCTCCAGATGTTTTGTGATCTCATCCTTTATTAATGCTTCTAGAATCTCGCCTACCACTGAGGTCAGACATACTGGTCTATTAATTCCTAGTTCTTTTTCCAATCCCTTTTCTTTCAGGCCAGGGCTGTATTTTCTCCTCTTCAGTCCCTTGATGTCTTCCCTTTCTCAGAGGAGTTACGATAAAATCTCCATTATTGAACCAGTAATCTTTTCAGTGATCTTGTTAAAGATTCCCCAGTACATACCCTCTTCCATCATGAAATTTTTAACCTCCAGTGAATTTAACTTACACAAGACTTATTCTGATATGGAACTATCATGTCCTAGAAACTTTACTTCATTCAGCTTCATGAACACAGAGGAGAAAAATAAGCTAGGCTATGGGGATTTTGATTTTTGCCATCAAAATTAATGGGATTTTGCCATTATGGGGTTTGACATGTCCAACATAAATGCTTCCCTCTTGCTGATGTCTACTGTGTCCAATCTGTGTGCATCCACCTGCCTGAGAGAAGGTCAGTCTTTCCAGTTTTTACATCATATTTTGAGTGGGAAGTTAGATTCATTCACCTGCACCCCTTCAAGCAGGTAATTGGTGGTGTCAAAGCTGATTGCGCAAAGCATGTGTTAGGGGATGGGCAGGCAAACTTGGCCCATGCAGATTCTGGGAGGTGTTGACTGTTTGATTAAAAATAATAATAAACCCCACACATTCAGCACCTTTTTTTGTGATGACCACCATTCTTACTGAGGGCAATCATATAAAATACACAGATAGCAGCTTAATATGAAAGAAGTAAAGAGATACAGAAAAGCTACATATCAATATGTTTTGTAAAGGCTTCTATTTTAATTGGGATATGAGTACCTCCTGCAAGAGATCGAAGGATCTGTCAATTTCGGTCCACTTAGCTTCTCAGTTTCTCATCTTAAGTTACATTCTTCAAATTTCTGCAGCAATTTGTGATTTTTTTATTTTTTAAAAACCATGAAAATTCATCAACATGTTGGTGTGATATTCTCCTAATGAATATGTTTTCACACAGAGTTTTGACCAATCAACCCACTTTTTGCAAGCAGCTTTTCACAACACAATTCATTTTGTATGTTTCCCCCCCACTTTTCGCAAACATGCATTTTTGTAAATATTGATCGGTCAGAGAACAACATCACAAAATTACAGTAAGTGTGAATTTCAAAGAATATCTGTATTTCAGTTTTTTTGAAAGCATGAATTTGGTAGATCATCCCTTAAATGTGACCTGAACCAAATTTCTCACCTATCCCTACCTCCTCTAAACACACACCCCCCACTACATCTCATGTGTGTGAAGTGAGCTGGGGTAAGAATCTCTAAATGTCTTAGGTTAGTGCTTCATGCATTACCACACTTATGATGCTCATTGAATTAGGAAGACCTTCTGGTCAATGGAGTCCATGCTATAAACAGAGGAGGGTATTACTTCCTTGTTGGGGTGAGGATCTCATCCCAGCCTCTCACCCAAATCAGAGGGCATCAAAACACATTGGGACAGTGCCATTCAATTTCTTGAGTCTCTTAAGCGTGGAGAGATCTGCTAGGAGAGATACGTTGCTATTCCATAGCATTTTAGCCTGAATCTAATTAGAAATTACAAGAATATCGGACTTGCCACCAGTTATTTCAACCTGTCGGAAAACAAATCTTTAAAAGTCATTATTTGAACAGCAATCTGAGTTGTTTGTTACAAGAGGGTCTCCAATGACACCACCAACTCACAATTAAAAGCCTGCAGGATATTAATATTAACAATGTAAATAATGGACAATTCTTCAGAGGGCAAAAGAAACTTGTCCCTAATTTTTCAAAGGATATGCTTTAGTTAACTAAGGCTAATTAGCCATGATCCTCGCATGAATAGCAAAAAATAATACATTTGCTTTGGTAATTTTCTTAAATAGCTGATAAATGAACAAAACTATTTTCCAGATTACACTTAGAGGGATAATAATATGTTAGCAAACGTGTACAGATTTTTGAACTTTTTTTGTTGAAATGATAAAAGTAGCTACGTATTTGTCTCACTCCTATGAGATGAAAATTCTGTTGGGACAAAACACTAATACTGTACAGTCTTTTGGATGATCCCTACAGCATTCTGCTGGTATGAATATACCTTTTATATATATGTCTTCCAGTCAATCAATACATACATACATACATACATACATACATTGCACATGATATTATTTATGTTGGGCGGGGCCTAGTTGAAGGTATATTTTACACAGGGTTTGTAGAACGTGGTTGCTCCCTACTATATAACATGTTCATTTACAAAATAATAGCCAGTTGGGATAAAGTAGCCATTACTTACTGTAAGTTTTCACATTTGTTAGAGGGACACTGCAAATTGTAATATGGACTTCTGCATATTTCTAATAGCAGTGGCAACCGAAATCCATGGTGGGAAATTAAATACTAAATGCTGCTTCTCATCTGTCACACATACATTTCCCTCCTCATATATGTCCACACTGTATGAATGTTTTTCCTGTCGGTAGGAAGAATAATCCTTCTCTAACTCGTTAAAAGTTCACTTTCTCACTTTATTAATTGCATACATACTTCATCGGAGAGAAGGGAGAGAAATGATCTCATGCTTTTTTAGTAGCTTGGCTAAGACATTACGGGGTTTATAGCCTCACTAAACCAGGGGGTTCCTGCAGCTCTGGTTACAAGGTTCATACACCATCAAATCCATTTCATGTTTTATATGCTTTGCAGACTGTCTCTCCTTCCTGGATGATTGTTGCTGTAATTACACAAATGATCTGCTCTACTGCCACATCCAGTCAAAGGTGTCATCTAAAATTTAAAAAATCATGTAAAAACTATAGATGTTACATTGCTGCTGCTTCTTTTTTTTTTTTAAGCAGACAGTTAAGACCAGATCTGATTTCACAAATGTTTGTTCCATTTCTAGGGTACCTTTCCTCTTTATCAGGAGCCATCTAAGCCAACAGACAAGCTCTAGAATTTTGTGGGACTGCTGCTCAGGATAAATAGCTTTTGGATGGAAGCCATATGTTGGGATAAGGCTGGAAGGGATGGTCATGTGGTCAGGTGATACCTTTAAGGTGAAATCAGATACCATAGTAATGCAGACCAGCTCCTACGTCTACGTGTCCTAGAGACAACATGTGGCCTATGAGCCACATCCAATGTACTTAAGCATCACTCTAGCACACTTCCCTTCTCACCCATCTGTTCTCATTATTATGAAGCCTGAAAAATGGGAAACTGCAGAAAAAACGCAGACTGGAGGCTGTGACAGAGAAGCTTTTAAAATTGATTGCCGGGGGAAACCCGGCAGGAGCTGAGGAACATCTGGATCAGGAGAAATCATCCCTAAGGGATGAGGGTGAAAACGTTTGTGACTGTCCAAATTGGGGGTGGGGGGGGGGAAACTTGGCAATTAAAGTGCAGTGGGACCTGATAGGTGACAGAGACATTTGGAAATACACACCACGTATTGGTGTTTATATGCTGATGTTACATGAAGGAATGCTTGTTGCTGTTGTTGTTTAGATGTTTAGTTGTGTCCGACTCTTCGTGACCCCATGGAGAAGGAATGCTACCCTTGGACTAAAAAAGAAAGCTTTCCTTTTCAGTCGATATATCCTCTACTTAATTAACATTAGTGGACAGTGTGGTAGGATGATGGCCTGATCACCTGACCCCCTGACAGCTGAGTTGCTCCTTAATAGAGGTAGAGAGGAGGGGAGATGTAGGGTGGAGGCCAGCATGCTAGAAATGCACTGACTAAGCCAATATGGCACTCCTTCACTTCCTCACGTCTCCTGCTTTGCTTCCTGGTAAGCGACAGTGACTCAGCAGTCGGGAGGTCAGGTGAGTGTCCTTGTCTGCTCCTGTTAATAACCTTCAGGTTCAGACAAGTTTTATCAAAGCTAGATGAAAGCAGTTCCCTTGTTCTCTCTTTAATGCACTTTTCAACGCCCCCGCCCACCTTGAAGACCTTCCAGCAGGAGCAGTAAATTCGGCAAAGGAGACAACATTTGGCACTACGCAGAAGTACATTTAAAAACTAATACATTGTTAACTTCCCCTTGCTTCACTCTTGAAGAACTGGCGCAAGTAGATTATACTAGGGAATTGTTTTCGGAGACTATCACAATGCAGTGACGTGAAATCTGTTATTTTGTCACAGACACTGGTCTTTCCTAAAAGTACAGCGGGAGAATCCTTTCCAAGCTACAGAGCTTTGTATGTCAGTGGCAAGCTTTCAATTTCCCGTAGCATGGTTTTGTCAACATTTATCAGAATAAAGATAGTATGCATTTCTTCGGAGACAGATTTCTACAGTTCAGCTGAATTTTGAAACTGGATGTGTCCGCTGACCCATTACTAGCATGGGTGTTTTCATACCCAACCAGTTAATTGCCCATAAAGAGTAATAATCTAACATGACGTGAAGAACCAGATGTGACTAGTTACAACTGTATGCATTGTGCTAGGAAATCTGTTGGATTTTTTTTCTTTTCTCAGAGAACAGCCAGCATTTCAGCTTTAAATCAATAATATATACCAATTATTTCACAGGGTGTCTTTGACAAAATTGTCAGAGAAATTATATCCAGAAAGGAGGCAAATGTCCTCAGATAGGGCAAAATACAACAAATGAAAGGGGCCCAAGCCAGTTGACAGAGGAGAAGAAGTTGGTAGTGGACAATGATGGGAGAATGATGAAAGCAAAGGTCTCTTGAAGGGATGTGTTGAGAGATGAACATTTATGTGAAGCAAGACTATAAACAGACTTTGTGGTAAGGACGAGCTATATTAAATACAAAGGAAGAAGAAGCTAGTGAATAACACTGATGGGAGCCTGAACACCATTCTGGTTGACATGAATGGATTCAAAGTGATCAATTTAAAAATGTACAAGAGGTGCCATCATGCTTCTGGCAAAGCCATCACACAGTTTGTGTGAACTGACACCTGCATCTAAGTGCTATTATTTCTTTAAAGATGGTGGCTTTAAAAAGCGCAGCTGATCTGAAGAGAATTGTGCATGTACAGTAGCTACACACAGTTGCCAGTTTCAAAAACTGTCACATTTACACAAACTTATCAACTTGGCAAGCATGACACAGAGGCCTTGATGACTCCTGCAGTGGGCAAAGTATCATAAACAGGGGTCTGAAAGAAGAAAGTTGCCAGAGTTGTGGGAGATGACAGGGAGGAAGGAAGAGGGAAAAGGTGGCAGCTTATCATGAGAAAGGCAGGACAAATGGATATGGAAACATTAAAATGATTTATTTTTAATAGTTCCTCTGTAGCAATGAAGCATAGAGGGAAGAGCAACAGTATTATGCAAGAGACTGACGAGAAAGCAGGCAAACTCAAGAAATGTGTGAAAATATATGTTGTGCTTTAGGAAACAAAAACGGGCCCATCCCAGGATTTATTTATACTAAATAAGGAGAAAGGAATGTGCGGGTTAAGGAAGCTTTCTGTATGAATGAATTAAGGGGATATTCTTCCTGCTGCCAACTCCACCTGTTGTAGTGTAAAGATGACTGTATTAATATAACAGTTTGGTATAAATTCATCATTTGAAATCATCTGCAAAAATGCTGCCTGTACTCTGTACATAACTCTCAGTGCAGAGAAGAAATGTGCATAGGTGCAAATTTTGGATATTGCTCTCACTTTAAGCGCAGCTGATTTTGTTTTTATGATGCTGCAACCTAAAAATCAATGTCACTGAATGCCAAGCCAGGGGTGAGTGGGGAGAAACTAAAGCCTATTTTTCCTCAAATTATAATATAATAGAAATTAGGGTTTTTTTATTTTAAAAAATCATTAATTGGGAGAGAATTTAATGCTTCATAATTAAAAATGTGTGTCAGCAGCATTGAAAAAAACTTATGTTCAGGAAACTCTTCTTTCTTTGGCACCTAGCAAATTATTAAACCCAGAAAAGAGCTCCTGTAGCAGAAGCAAGATCTAAAGAATATAGAACACGAGTCATTCATGATGGGAGAGGTCTCAGTAAGAATTTAGTGCTAAATGCAAATTTCAGAAATATACTTCATAAAGAATTTCATTCTGAGGAGATGAAGGAGATGTTGAAAGAAGAATATATTCACCACATCATGCACCCATAAAGTTAGTTGCCCTAAAATTAAAATTGCCCTATCTCAAAACTTGCAGAGAGATTCCATTGCCTCTCTACCTAAGCACTTTTCAGAGAGGAGTAGGGAAAGTGAAAAGTTTAGGTCTCTGCTGCCTGTAAATTGTTATTTTTTGATATTTTAAATTTTGCTCTCTATCATTTTATCTTATTAAGCTGCCCAGACAGCTTGTCATTGGACAGCCAATATAAATAGTGCTAATAATAAAATAAAATTGTAATAATAATAATCTTAAACATTGTCTGATCTAGTTGCTGGGTGTAGAATAATGAATGCAGAGTTTATGTTATACATCTGATTCCTCAGCCTGAGCCTACAGCTGGGGCTCAACTCTTTGTAAAAAAGCATCCCACTGGCTGCTGGGAAGCAGGGCTGAATTTAGTCCTCTCTCCACACTCTTCATGCACCTTTTTTATTAGTTGTGTAGAAGATAAAATTTCAGCTAGTGTAGCTTGTATGACAAGCTTCTATGTAACTGCTAAAAGTGCATGAGCCCTGTACTCTTACATTAAATGTGTTCTTTTTACCGTAGCTTTCTGAAAGAGTTTCCTAGAAATTAGTTTTGTGAGTGCTCAAGATTCTTTGTCAAAAATACCAGTACAAAAGAGGCAGAGTGCATAGCTGGACTTTCAAGCCGACATATCCACCTGGACTTGTGAAGGAGATAAATTGCTGAGGCTCAGAAGAGGCAAGCCATGGTTTAGCTTGCAAGAGCATAGCAACAGGAGCAAAGGGGCCACTATCTCCTCACTGGGAGCTTGCAAGTTTGTCTAAACAATCCTTTGGCTTATTGTTATGTGTGAATCAAGTGGAAAATACATAGAATCTGTGTCCTTAAGTAAGGTACTTGCTGTATTGCGAAGGGTCTATTGATTGACAGAGATTTGTTTTCGAAGGCCTCTGGAAGGCTGTAGGAATTGCTATCATAAACGCCATTTAGGTTTATGTATCAATTGGAAGTGCTCAGTTTCTTGAATTCTAAGGATATCCGCTGAGTGAGAAAAGGCATTTCAATCCTAGACCTTCTTTAGTATTCATCACTTCTAAATGAACTGGATGTGTTGTACAATGGAATTACTAGATTTGTATTAAATTGTAGCTTTGGGACCCATCACTGTGTGATGCTATCTACTTTCAACTGGCTTTGTTTATCACAGAAAAGGGGAATGAATTAGCATAAGATACTACAAAGTAGTAAAGGGATTTTAGCACCCTGTCTGTTTGACCTCCTATTGACCTGGGCTAATTCATATTCTCTTAGGGATGTTTTAACAGGTCATTTTCTATTGTGGGGGGGGGGAGGAAAAACAGATTATGGAATAGTCAGTAGTCTGCTGCGCAGTAAGTGGTGCTTCTCCTAATACACAACAAAGAGTGACTGGTTTGTTTGTTCCTTCTTCTTCTTTGCTTTGCTTTTTTACTCTTTGGTATTTCACAAGAAAATTAAGTAGACCTTCCCACTTTGAATGCGGTAGGTTTTATTTGCCTTACCTCTGATGTTCATGTGGCCAGTGTTGTTCAAATGTATGATTACTTTACAACAATCTATTATGTTTAACTGAAGTCTAGCAGTCCCCACCCCCCTAAAAAAAATCATGCCCTTACTTAGCATACATTTATCCTGGATAAATCCTGGAAATCAGCCCTGAGTGCTCACTGGAAGGACAGATCGTGAAGGTGAGGCTCCAATACTTTGGCCACCTCATGAGAAGAGAAGACTCCCTGGAAAAGACCCTGATGTTGGGAAAGATTGAGGGCACAAGGAGAAGGGGACGACACAGGACGAGATGGTTGGACAGTGTTCTCGAAGCTACCAGCATGAGTTTGACCAAACTGTGGGAGGCAGTGGAAGACAGGAGTGCCTGGCGTGCTCTGGTCCATGGGGTCACGAAGAGTCGCACACGACTAAACAACTAAACAACAACATCCTGGATAAAATGAGATGCTTATAGTCTTGTATGTATCCATAGGAACTGAAGAAGACCTGTCTGTATTCAAACAGTCCGAGGTGTGATTTCAAAACACCCTAGTAAAATACAATACAATACAATAAAATGTTTACGTGTGTGCAAGTAATCACATCCTGTAGAACAGGGACGGGGACTCTGTGGTCCTCCCAGATGTAGCTGGATATCAGTTCCAGCTAGCAGGACGATGGGGAGTCTAGCAACATCTAGAGAGCCATCCATTGTTTACCCCTGCTTCTGCTAGAGCTATAAGCATTAATTAATGAACCCCGGGTAAAAGCTGGATTTTAATTCTTTTGTTACTCGACTAGTGGTCTTTGCTGAGTTATCATCTTGAGTGCTTTTCATCTTCCATGGATTCTCTTGGTTTGTGCTCTGTGGATTGGCTCACTCCGTTGACTTATCTACTTTATGTGGATTTTCAGTTCTCCACAATGAATTTATCCATCTATTTAACCGTTTCCATTTGCAAAAAAGGATTCACATAATTCTGCACCTTTTTTAGTGCTAGTATTGCCTTCATGTGTACATATTCCATCCCTTTATTGCTGAGTTCTACCTTCACTTGACCAAGGTCCAACCTCTTTGTGCATAGGATATGCCCCTGGACACCCCCCCCCAGGGTACCACAGCCTATATTCACACACAGTAGTTTCCCAAGCTCTCCATAATTCAATTCCCCTGTCATGAGTGTGGACACAACAGCAACTCCAAGGCCACTTTATTAATTCATTTGCACCTGAAGAAATTCCTGATAATCAGTTTGCCTCTGGGAAATGTAGCACCAGGGGGCAAGCTAGAGATAGTATCGAGAAACCTGTAGTATATTGTGTAAGGCAATATATTTAACTGAGTAGTCAGTAACTACACACATCACCAAGTGCACTAACTCTCCCAGTTGAGAGAGTTTGAATCCCTCTAACATTATATCAAATCTACATGCTGTATCTGAGAGAGTCTTATATGTACACAAGGACTTGTGTGTACCCAAGTACCTTTTTATTCTGACAGCCACTTCTTTGTGATGGTGTGGGAGGTCACTATTGCAGACCCTCCAAGTGTCCCTGTTTTCCAGGGACGTCCCTGATTTAGAGAGGCCATCCTGGTTTCTGATTTGATCCCAGAACGTCCCACATTTCCTTAGGCTGTCCCTATTTTCATTGGAGAAATGTTGGACGCCCGAGCCATTTGAAGGCAATCCTCTGTAGGGAAGGGTTTTTTATGTTTAATGTTTTATTATGATTTTATATACATTGGAAGCTGCCTAGAGTGGCTGCAGCAACCCAGTAAGATGGGTGGGGTATAAATAGAAAAATTATCATTATGGGATGGGACGTTGCTATTTTCATTGGAGAAATGTCAGAGGGTATGCTGTTGGGAGTAGAGGACTTGGAAGCTCCAGTATCCATATAGAGTTCAGCGCAAGTTATGTTGAGTTTTTGTGAGTTGTATATAATGGTTTTTACATAGTTTTTGCTTGGAAGGGGAAAGGGCGAAAATGTTGCACTCTTACTAGTTGTTGCAGGAGGTGGCCAAAAACAGTGCCAAATTCTCTGAGTTGTGTATGTGCTTGTGTGTGCTAGGCTTAGCTTATAGAAAGCCAGCAGTCTGGAAGAAGAAGGGAGACTACAACCTGCTTTTTCCTACTATTTGTGATTATAGCAAACATTCATCTGGAAGCCAGATGTCTGCAGTTCAGTACCTTGGGTCCAATCCTCCAGGACCTTTTACTGCTCAAGCCTCTTTCAATGTAGCTTGTGCAGAGGAAACTCCCAATGGATTGTGCCCTTTGACAATTGCCACTAGCCTATAGATAATTAGACCAAACATGAACTGTTAGGGTCAGATCCTAATGCTGAGCAATTGTAATCTGACCCTGTAGATCACATTGGTATTGCCACTAGTGCAGAAACTACTGCTCATCTCTTTTTAGACAGACTTCAGTGGAAGTGACATGTTAAAGTTTTAGTTTCTTTCCTTTAGATTCTCTAGCTGATTTCCTCAGGTTGGAGTAAAATTTTAACATGCTTAAAATTAATCATAGCCTCAGCTTAGATCTGTAGACGGAAGCAATTGAGGAACTTTAAACATATTCATTTTTTGAAGTGGGGCGAGGGGGAAAGAAAGGCATTTAAAGAATTTTAGTAACAGCTCTCCTTTGCTGTTTAACTGCGTTGCTATTCTTTTTTATTCACCTTGGAAATTAGACCGCAAAGGGGATTTAGAAATATTTAAATATTTTTGTTTGAACGACTGCAAAATGATGTTGAATTATATGATTAAGAACAACTGCCTTTTACTTAATTAAGCTTTTTAAACTTTAAAAAGTGTGTCTTTCTGTCCTTAATAATGGAGGATTGAAGAGCTTAACCTCTTTGATATTAGTGTTTGTTTTTCCTTTCTTTTTTATATTGCATTATTGATAGTGTTTTCAGGCTGTGAGGCTACTAGCAATGGCTTCATCACTCACTAATTTAGGCAGAAAGTGAACAGTTAATTCAGTAAATCAATTAAATATTAAAATTTAGCCCCTTGGTTAACCCATATCCCTGGACATGATAATTTAATTATTCACCAAGATTCCATATTATATATACAGCTTGCAAAGCACAGTTTAGCAGTGTGAAAAATAACGCCAGTCCCTGAGAATAAGCTATTTCAATACAGCATACTTGAATATGTTTCTTTTTAAAAAAAAATAAAAAAGAGGCAGCCCAATTCATTTCATTAAAAAGCAGGAGGCACAGTAATATACTGCATCTTGAATAACTTCTGAAAATCTTTTAAGTCAACCTTGTGTTATAGTCAACAGGGAAGGTTTGACCTTTAACCCCTCAACAACCATCTGTTTCATTATTTATCTGAGGGAATCAGAGAGTTTTTGTTCTTTCACAAAAGTCCCTGACACCAGGATATTTTTAATAGCTGAGATTTTTCATTCTTGTCACTATTCCTTTTGAAAATACAGGTATTTTCATACAACACGTAGCTAATGAGTGAAACTTCAGAATCCAACCTTCCTCTATAATCATAGGAACAGGGATTAAAGAGGTCCCACTAGTGAGGAACATGAAAATTAATTATTGAGCTCCTTGTTTTATCCTCCCCATCTGTCTGATATTCTCTAGCACAGAAGGAGTTAGACAATTAAATTACTCCTCCTTTACCTCATCAGAACGTTCTCTGTACCTTTTTCTCTAACTCCAGAGGCCATACAATTCTGTCCATTTAGAACAAGAAATGGGGGTAGGGGAGTAATTTTCCTAAACGTCAAGAATTCAGCTAAGCCCTTCAAAAAAGAAAAAGAAATAACACACCACCATTAACCTGCACTGCACCAATTTTAAGTTATTTTAATGCTTCCCTTCCCCATGTCCTTTAGGATACCCAATATATCTTTCTAAATCTAGTGTTGTGAGGAATAAATTAATACTCTCATGCTAGGAACAGGGGCTGGGGTGGGAGAAGAATGACAAGCATAATACTATGAGTCACAAAACTAGTCTCTGATGGATTCAATCTGGAGGCTCACGGCGCTAATTTTGCTCTATTTAGCAAGAGTAAAAAGGGTCACAGTGGCAGTTGGGCAGTACATGCATTAGCTACATTTGGCTCAATGTTTGTTTTTGCTTTTTTATGATTCCCAAAGCAAGATGGTACCAAAGGCTATATTATGCCAGCCTATTTCAGTCTAAACACTGTGACCTGATTCATGCATGAATGCACGTTTACGGCTTGGATTACTTCAACATCAAGTGATAACTTGCATGTATCTTTTTCCCTCCCTCCCTCCCTCTCTCTGTTATGAGCAGCAGCACAGACAGAAATTTCCTAACAGCTGATGGCTCCTCAAATTCTGTACTTTTCAATGCATTCAGTTCACGAATCCAGCTGTCAACAAGTGTTCAGAAATCAAGTGATGAAAAATCAGGCAAATGTACGTGCAAAAGCAGTGCTTTTCTTCTAGGGGAAAAAAGGTGCCCGTTCTGTGTACCCTTCGGTACTCCCATAAAAAAAACAAAACCATGCATAAGTGACCCACTAGCCCTCTGTTCCTTATTCTTTTGGAGTATTATAGGTTCTTTCCACTGACGATGCTAGGAATAGTTACTGGCATATCTCCCCAACACAGAACTATCCTTTTACTTTTAAAATCATACTCAGTCATATAATCAAGCAATCAAACAATCACACAATCATACTCAAACTGTCTACTCAACAGCTGAAACAAATAGTTACATCAGGTCATATGAGATGAATAAATGGAAATCGTAGCATGGGCTTTTATTGTCTCCTTTGATTGGAAGAAATCATATATGCAAGTCATGTGATGGTACTCAGAAGTTGATATTCCACCATTAGGTCTAGGGTCAGCCCTGATGTGACTACCAGAAGCATACGGAAGAAAAAAATATATACAGCAGCATTGACATAAACTGTGGGCATGCAATTGCCTCTGCATTGAGTGAGATATTGGAAGGTGTACTCAATTTATACCATTTGCCCTCCACAAAGGCTGCCTAGTTTACCCAGTGCTGCAGAATACATGATGATGATCAAAACAGGTAGATGTTGGAGCTCCAAATCTATCTGTGTTGGTATAGACAGATCATGTGCAAGCTTGAATACATGGAATAACTATTTTGAGTGCAGAGAGCCTTTTCAACCCATGCAAAGAGATCATGGATGGAGATATAGTTCATGAATCATGAATAGCTTTTCTGTTGTTCTAAATAGTTTTAAGGGTCTTTTAGTCATAGAAGAAGTAAAACAAAATTCTTTTGTTATGTATTGTCAAAGGAAATAGTTTGTTATCTGTACAACAATATATCTGTCATCCCAAATTGTTGGGAAAGAGACTCCTAGTATATTTCTAGTAAATCCTTTTCTCTGCATGGGAAGTAATAACTTCATAACTCTTACTTGGTCTGTGTGTTTAGTATCACTTTCGGATCATTTGATACTGTTTTGCTTGAGGTGAAGCCATAGGATAAAAACTGCAGAGGTGGACCCAAACTAAGATAAACACATGTCTTTGCTGAGAGATCACAGTATGAATAAGCTATAATCCTTAAGCTCTTCTCATTCGTTTTAAAGGGCTATAAGCCTACGTTGTTCTTCCTAGGAAATTGCAGTCCAGTTTGGAATTCATAAGCATGCAAAAGGTGGACACTGAAAGCACAATATTTAGCTGCCTACTGCATCTACATACCTTCTGAAAGCCCACAATACGTAACAATGCCTTACACTTACAACAATGCTTTCTAAAACAAATTTGGGTAAACTTGCCGTCTGCTTCAGAAAAAAAAGTTCCATGTTGTTTTCAGAGTGCTTATCTAATCTAAACTTATTTCATAAAATGGAGGAGGAAGATATATAGTAAATTTCTGATTAACATACCCCCTACAACTAAAAATACTATCCTTTCCATAGCTATGGCTCTCTTACAGATAATGAGCAAAAATGCTGAATTATTGTTATTTTTTTACATCTCGATGAGGAAGGTCCTCCTTCTCCATTTCAAAACAATATTCTTCAATGGATTTTTACCCAGCCTCCATCAAGGGATTTTAAATTCCACTGAGTAGTAATGTGAAAGAATTTTTAAATTAAAATGAGAAGAGACATAATTCAGCAATAGTACACAAGCCCAGTAGGCAAGTCTACTGTACAAAATATATAATGGATGGTTTCAATTCATTTCAGCTGCTTATATCCATGTAAAATATAACAATAATTTTATTGTTTGTACCCCGCCCATCTGACTGGGTTACCCCAACTACTTTGGGATGCTTTTCCTCCCACCACAGTTGTTGAAATGCTAATTGGGTGCTACATATCTGCAAAAAAAGGAATTTCAGATAGTATATTTTCTCCTCAAAAATCCTAAAGGGATGACCCAGTTCCCTGATACACCATCAGTCCTTTTCCTGCATGCATGGAAATCTCCAACCATGCTGACAGTCCTGGCCCAAAACATTTTGCTGCCTGAAGTTGAGTCCAAATTGTGTTCTCACCCAATACCACCTAAGACCAACATTTGAGTCTTTCTCCTCCTTCTCCTCCTTCACCTTGCTTTATGGCAGGGCCAGCCCCTGCATACAGGGAACTGCATTTGCAGGAAGTCTGTGCCCTACTCATGGAGCATATATAGTTAAAGACACAATCAGGCTTTCATTTGTATGATATGTGCATCTTAATTTTGTGGTGTGTCAATCATGTGGTACTAAAATTGGTTCTATGTCCACTGAAAGTTAAGAATATGGATTCCTATACAAATGTGCACTGCAGTGCATGAAAAGCATGAACAGCAATCTATCCAACACATTAGAAGTAAATGCAATCAAGTACCGTACATCACTTTTAAAAAATATATTCATGGAACACTCTGGTTTCCATCAATATGTTCCATTGTGCCAGAAGCGGTTTAGTCATGCTGGTCACATGACTCAGAAAGC
>NC_138509.1:42662229-42682229 GCF_964252035.2 Podarcis erhardii
CTTTTAGTACTTTGTGTGCAAAGCAAGCAGTCCATACACAAGCTACAAATCTGTTTCATACTGTAAGCTGCCCACAGTCTTACCTTTGTATTGCTATATTAGTTCTTTTCTGTCCCCTCCCCAGAAGCCATAAGATAGTTTACATTGGTTCTATATGGGGTTAAACCAGGGGTAGAGAACCTGGAAGTATCAACCAGACCTAACATACACAGCCATTTTGGAAGACCTGCCCCTCTCTTTTTGCTTTGTAAAGTATGAGTTCTCCTTCTGGCACAGAATGTGGCCCTCTGGCTGAAAAGGGCTAGTCATCCCTAGTTTAATATTAGGCAAAAGTTTAATATCAGGCAAACAATAGAAATAAAAGCTTGGAAAGAAAATAAATTATGTTTGCTGCTAGAAAATTGGGACAAAAATGCTGGCTTTCTCCTTTGTTCAGATTTGGCAGGAATGTATATATATTTTATTGGTTTTGCCAGTGGTCCAACTTTTCACATACTCCTCAACCCAAAACATCTGCAATACAAAAACAACACATTCCAGAAGGCATTGCAAAGTAAACTGCATGCAAGTTTCAACTTATGACTTACAACCCCGCCTTCAATGGTGAAATATGTCACAAAGATTATTTTCTTGTTACCACCACATATTATTTGACAAAGTGGATAAAGAACAGTTTTTCTCCCATTTCTCAACACTAGAACTCATGGACATCCAATGGAACTGAATGTTGCAGGATTCAGGGCAGATAAAAGAAGGTACTACTTGGTTTAATGGTAGTAATGACTACCAACTTGGATGGGCTTAAAAGAGGATTAGACAAAGTACTACTAGCCATGATGGCAACGCTCTGCCTTCGTGGCTAGAGGCTAAATGCTCCTGAATTCAAGTTGCTGGGAGCTGCAGGAGGAGAGACGGCACCTGTGCTTGGTTAAAAATGAAATAAAATCCTTCTGATCTCTTCCTTGGGGCTATACCAGCGGGGGAGATGGGAGCACATGACCATGAGGCTTTCTCAGGCTCACTTCTGTGGCTATGATCTGTGGCTTAGTGTTATGTCTGAATGAGACCACAGTGTATTATTATTATTTTGTGACATGTGATGTAGGCTTGAATGGAACCTGAAATGGTTCCGCTATAGCATATCCTTAATCTTAAAGGAAGGTATACGGTGTTGTTTTTCAAATGAAACAGCCTGAACTAGTAGCAGTGGCAAGGAAGCAAGCAGTTAACTCATAAAGAGCTACTACATTCCATGTTTTTCTCTGCAGAGCTTGGGAGTTCCCATAACTAATGAGCTCAGGCGAAATTTTACAATCTAGTCCTTCTATAATAGAGATGTGAAACCTCTGGGGGTTGATAAAACTTTCCTTTTTTGAGTAGAGTGAAGGCCCAACTTTTTCCCTCTTTTCTGAGAGGGCAGACCTTTATTAATTCCCATGTCTTTTAACAATGCATTAGGTCCCAGAGTTTCATTGTTCTCTGGGCAACAGTTCTTGACCACTGGTTTCTAAATAGTGGATTTCTCTTTGAACTTTGGAAAGTGAAAATGGCTACAGCTCAGCTTTCAATTAGAGCTGCGGGGATTGTAAATGCTGCAGGCTTTCTGAAATGGTTGAAATTCCTGTCTCTACAGATGTAAATTGTTTGTAAGGGCCAAGAAAGCCAATCAAATGCAACAGCTCTGCAGTTTCCATGCAAGTGACTCATAGAATTCTGAAAGAGTGCTGCCATTTTTTTAAAAAGCAATGTGGGAATAAAATAATTACCTCTTTAAGAGAGTCAAGATAAAGATAAAATAATTTTCAAGTTCAACAGCTATGAGTCTTTATTAAGTGATTATCCAAGACCACCTGTGTATGTATATCTAGGATAATACATCTATGAATATGAATATGTAAGCAAAAGTACAGGGTTTGTTTCCTGGGTGATGTGCTTATGGGTAGATTTGAATTAGGCTTGAGACTTTTGTGAGGATGAGGATGAGAATAATATTTGTACCCCACCCATCTGACTGGGTTGCCCCAGCTACTCTGAGTGGCTTCCAACATATATGAAAACATAATTAAACATTCAAAAACTTCCCTATACAGGGCTGCCTTCAGTTGTCTTCTAAAGGTTGTAAATAATAATGATAAATAAATTAAGGCTAAATTGTAGCTGACATTTTAATGTGTTTCTGTGAATTTAGTTCACTATAATTCAGGTATTGGGAACCTCCATCCTGTGAGACTGAGGCCCATGAGGACATTTCAGTCAGGCCACAACCACCTGCCCCACAACTGATGTCATATATGAAATCTGCAGAGATTCTGTAGTAGAACTACATTGTTCAGTACACAGTGGGGCAGGCTCAGCCTAGTTATTTGTTGTTACTTGAGAGAAAGGTCTTTATATAAAATTACTTCAAAATATTAAACAATACAGTATTTCCATAAATAAAAGAAAACACAATAAAGGAAGGCAGTGAATGTGTTAAGTTAATATAATGAGTTTAGTACATGGTTGGTTTAAAATACCATTGTTCCACTTTTTGGGAACTCAATCTATGCTCAATCACCTACAGCACTAAACATCATTTTAGCACAGTACACATTTTTGGAGGATATAGTAGCTCATTGGCAGATGACCCCTGTCCTTTCTAGCTGGCAAGACCAGTGGTGATGGTGGTGAAACCCAACTGAGAGTTTAGAGATCCCAAATAGCTGCTTTATGTCAGAGGAGACTACTGGTCCTTCTAACTCAGTATTATGTACAATTGTCCACAGGTAGCACTCTCCAAGGTCTCAGCCCTACTTGGAGATGTTAAGGATTGAATCTTGGATCCTTTGGATGCTCCATCGTTGAGTCAATGGACAGTGACTTCCTCTTTAAAAACAGAACTTCAACAATAAGCTTGGTCAGTACTTCATTAAATGGAATAGTAGTCTGACAAAACACCTCCCACTGACTTCTCCCATGTCACCAAATGTAGCCTACCCACTTTGTCTAGTGCTCCTCAGCCTCCTTCACAGCACAAGGTACTTTTTTGTATTTTCAAAGGGTGCTATAGTGTCTCCAACGCTCATCATTTAGGGAACACCCATATTAGTATGTGGATTATTATCCACAGAGTGCCATTTGATGCTGAGTCAATGGACAGTGAGCAGAAGACAGTGGCTGTTGCAGCCTGTCCTCCTTGATGGGAGCAGATCTTTCATTAGGGGGAAGATAATGATAATGAAGATGATGATGATGATGATGATGATAATAATAATAATAATAATAATAATAAGGTGGCTAACACCAATAAAATTATGATAAAACATAATGGGGGGAAACAAAAAAAACCAAAAACCATTTTATTAAAATATGGGTTAAAATACAATTTAAAATGCAGCCTCATTTTAATAGTAGCCCATAAATCAAAACCACAAGGGGAGGGAAACATAAGGGTTCCAAACCAAAGGCCAGGCAGAACAGCTCAGTCTTGCAGGCCCTGTGGAAAGATGTCAAGTCCCACAGGGCCCTAGTCTCTTATGACAGAGTGTTCCACCAAGTCGGGGCAAGTACTGAAAAGGCCCTGGCCCTAGTTGATTTTTTTTTTATAATAATTTTTATTGATTTTACAACATAAACAAAAAACGAACAAACATAATGCGACTTCCCCAAACCTCCCCTTCACTGCATCCAAATTTCAAAATTTTTAGCAATTCTTCATCCCATTTTTATATTTAGTTCTCTTTAAAAAGAGTTTCTGCTTTATAAATTTCGATTTATAGCTGTAATTCTTTGTGTCCAATCCCCTGACATCTTAACATTCCGAAATTTTACAACAATTTTTAAGATAGATTTTAAATTTTTTCCAGTCCTCCTCCACTGTCTCTTTCCTCTGGTCACGGATTCTGCCGGTCATCTCTGCCAGTCCCATAAATTCAGTCACCTTGGTCTGCCATTCTTCCAGAGTAGGTAATTCTTTAGTCTTCCAATACTTCGCCAAAAGGATTCTTGCTGCTGTTGTTGCGTACATAAAAAAGGTCTTATCTTTCTTTGGTACCAATTGGCCGACCATGCCCAGGAGAAAAGCCTCCGGTTTCTTTACAAATGTCCACTTAAGGATTTTCTTAATTTCATTATAGATCATTTCCCAGTAGGCCTTAATCTTTGGGCAGGTCCACCAAAGGTGATAAAAGGTTCCTTCACATTCATTACACTTCCAGCAATTGTTATTGGGCAAATGATATATCTTTGCTAGCTTGACTGGGGTCATGTACCACCTATAGATCATTTTCATTAAGTTCTCTTTCAGGGCACTACATGCCGTAAATTTAATACCTGTGGTCCATAACTGCTCCCAGTCAGCAAACATAATATCATGGCCGATATCTTGTGCCCACTTAATCATGGCTGATTTAACCGTTTCATCTTGTGTGTTCCATTTTAGCAGCAGATTATACATTCTAGACAAATTCTTAGTATTGGGTTCTAGCAATTCTGTTTCTAACTTTGACCTCTCCTTCTGAAATCCTAGTTTTCTGTCCTGCTTAAAAGTTTCATTAATCTGGTAATAATGTAACCAATCTCGGACTTTAGGTTTCAATTTCTCAGGCCCTGGCCCTAGTTGAGACCAAGGTGGTTACCTTGCGGCTTGGGACCTCCAAAGTGTTGTTATTTGTGGACTTTAACATCCTTCACAGGACATACCAGGAGAGGCAGTCCCGTAGGTACAAGGGTCCTAGGCCGCATGATAAGCCCTATCCCTACACTCTGTTCAGTATATTGGTTAATGGATCAGCACAACAAAATGCATGATGTAAAGAATATTAGTAATGACCGATTCAGTTTCTGTTTTCCTTATTTCTTCTATCTAACAAGGCAACTGGCCATTTCTAAAAGCACTCCAGACAGTCATAAGGTAGACCCACTTGTAATGGCAGCTATCAGAAGCTTCAGCGTCTGTTAAATCATGTGCTCTTCCTCTTATTATTTATTGATGAGTTAATATTGTGATAGGTCATATTGGGAAAGAAATCTCCTCTTTGACAGAATCCTACTAAATATTCAAGGCTGAAGGGTTTACTCTTTTAAATAAAAATAAAGGTTTAGAGCATTAATAGTTTTGCTTAGAGCTGTTTAAAGTGATGACTCCAGGATTTTAAGGGAATGTAGCTTTTTTTAAAAAAGGGAAACCAAACATGACCTTGGGGAATAAATGTCCCTTTGACCCATATAAAAGTCAAGATGCAGTGCCAACATATGGAAATTATTTTCCCCTTGAACATGTCTTGCAAAAGAAGGTTGGAATTATTGCACTGTGGCTTAGTAACCACTCTCCCTCCTAGCTGCAATAAAACGATGGCATATAACTACACTGCTGCACCATGATCATTTCATATATGGCAGATGTCCATGGAAATCCATCCTTGCTAAAATGTCACAGTAGCGGTACGCGAAAGGAAATTCACACTTTCAGAGCCAATTCACACAACCAAACTGGCATGTGCATATAGCAGGTTTAGTGAGACTGTGCCAGGTTCAGCACATGCTGAAGAAGTCATGCAATTGCTTCAACTTGTGCGTAGTTTACAAGTCCACCCAAATTTACCGGAATACCAAAGGGAAGTGTTCGTTCTTTTTCTTTTTGGTGGTTTGCTTGATTCTTTCAATTCTTGTTTTTGAAACTTACGGTTCTCCAGAAGAGAAACTTGTGGTTCTCTCCCTAAACTCAAATAATATTGTCATAACTAACACTAAATCTGAAATTCTACTTGATAAACTTGGTTGAAAATTTCAGCAGTGTAAGGGGAAAGCAGGTTCACAAAGGGAAGGAGAATTTCAGGACAGGAATTTGCAATGTTTTAGAAGAGAGTTATTTGGCAACTATGCTTTTTAAACCTTCCCCCTCCCTTTAAACTTAATTTTACCATCACCACCTTGGGTGACTTGTATCCTCCTCCACCCACAATGCACCTTGGAATGACACTTGAGGAAATGCACTGACACTACTCAAAACAAGTCCCCCCAATTATATGCAAACTTTCTCCCCACCCCCTGAAAAATAGCCCCTTCCACTCTGTGCATGTTCATGGAACCCTCTTTCTTATTACCATTTTCAAGATACCTTATTTCAAAAGAAGTTCAGAAATTGAGGTTTGGCCAATCTTGCTCAATCTGGGCATGCTTAAAATATATGCAACTGTTTAAATGTTCTTTCCCCCCATTCGAAAAGCCATGGCTCTGACTTCCTTAGTTCTAGCACCTATGAGTAATTTCTTGAAAGCAGTGTGTGTGTGTGTGTAAATGCAAATATATATTTGCATAGGGAAAGGTGATAGATCTATGGTGATTAAGTAGTTATTCTTTATAATGTGCTAAGATTATACAAACACTATCCAAAGCTTTATATTGCTTGGGAAACCTGAACAGCCTCACATTTTTACATGCTTTCTGTACACATGCCTTATAAAAAAATTTAATGCCTTGTTGAGATGTGCCAAAAGCTCCAGGGCTTCAAGATCAATTACTGAAACTGTGTTTCTGCAAACCTCCATGCAGATGTGGTTTCCTAAAGTATGGAACACACTTAACAATGCAGGGCACCTGGAAACCAGTTTGCACAGATCCTATTACATCTGGATGGCTCTTCTGCAGTAATGGATTGGAAGGCACTTAAGAATCACCATTACACAGATTTACATTATGGTTTGCGTGAGGAAAACAAGCCCATTAATAGCCCAACCCTGTGCATGCTCACTTGAAAGTAAGCCCTATTGTGTTTAATGGGATTTTCTTCTGGCTCATTATCTAGCCATCTTTTTAATCTTCTGGTAAAGGTGCTGGCCAATGTTAATGAGATACAGAATGATGATGATGATGATGATAAAGAATATGTTTTTGTGATTTCCTCTCCCATGGCCACATGGATGAAATAGAAGTTAAAAATCCAACCAATAAAGATAGAAATCTAACTATTAAAAGCCTGCTGAGGTAGGGTTGTTTGATAGGATGATAGGTCTTACACTGCTTCTTCTTTGTAGTTGCTACAAGGAAACTTCTATCATATCCAATTAGTCCTTGATTCCCTTTCAGGTGGGAGGTACCAACTGCAGGTCCAGCCCAAACATTTGCTGACTGCCTCAGGTGGCAGGTGCAAGGGGGCAGTGGTGGCAGGCCCCTCTGATCCTTTTTATCCCCCTATACAGACATGCGTGTCTGTCACATGGTTTGCCCTGTGTCCTTCAAGCCAGTCTGTTGCCTTCAGGTGTGGTAGAAGACACTATCCTGTTAGCAGTATGGAAATAATTTCCAGTTCTTTACATGGGACTGTGGTTGTGGGTGCCATGTTGTCCTTTGCCTCAGGAAGCAAAATGTTTCAGTTATTGGTGCTTACCTATAGCACCAGCCACCATCTGATGAACTTGCATGTTACAAAATAAGGAAATGGACACAAAAGTGGCATTTATCTTAAAGTGCTGTGCAATCAGTTTTTAATAACGAATAACTAACGATGATTCCAGATCTGAAGATGCCACCATTCCAGATCATTGCAACCATTTAAAACAACCCTAAGTAATTCAAAACACTAAAATCCACATGAAGAACTGTAACAAAACCATAGAGTCAGAGCTCAAATCCCGAAACAGTAGAAGCAATGCCCAAATCTCTCTCTCTCTCTCTCTCTCTCTCACACACACACACACACACACACACACAGGCCTTTCCAAACAAAACAAAACAAAAAATCTTTCTCCTCTTTTTGGTGAAGTCTCCTAGGCAGGAACCTCCACCATGATGGTATGCCATTGGTAGCAGTCGTCCAACAGTTTCTTGTTCTACGGCAACACTGGTGTCTGACGTGCCATGCCAGAGAAAAATACCCCCAAACTGAAACAATAACAGTTTATTTCCAATTGTTGTGCTTTCTCTCCCCCTCCCCAACAGTTCTTTCTCTTCTATAAACCGAAGATGCTGCTTCACACTTCAGGCTGCCTCCAAATTCCTGTATTCCTTCCCATCTCTTGGCCTTTTCTCCCCAATCTATTTTCAGATATGAGTCCTCTGCATCTACTTTAAATTAAATGCTTAGACTAGTCCCTTTCCTTCTTGCTCTGCCCCCTTTGAAGTTGAACAAATGAAGAGTTACTGCTTAGAAAGTGTGTGTGAGGAGGGGAGGGGGGAGGGGGAGGCCATTGATTAGCTGTGGACATGCATAATTTATAGGTAGCTTGGGCATCCTGTGAAAATGGGCCAAAGATTTTTTCCCCCCTAAATTGGGCTCTATGAATTCTAAATGATCTTTAGCATTTATTATTGCTCGAGAAGTTCCATCCAAGTGATGTGATTATTTATATATTCTGACTCAGTTTCCTTCCACCTAGCCAATTTGAATTTTAAGCTCTCCTACACTCGCTTTACCAGTGTCTTTTAGCCGGTGTTAATCATTAGCCGGTGTTCATGTACTGCCTTCCTCTTTAATGCTGTACTGTCTTTCCTTTTCCTGTTTTGTTTATTACAGTGAAAAGAACAGGGTTTTGTTTTGTTTCGAGATTCCAGGCAACTAATTTGCAACAGTACCTACCGAAAAGAACTTAGGCAGAGCTGCTTTGTGAATTTAACCTTTTTTATATATACAGGTAGCATGTTGGGTGTGCAAACCCTGCATGTGCCTTTAAGAAACAAAAATTAATGCAAAGCTTATTACAATCCTGGTGCTTGCTAACGCTTTCTCTCTTCCACTGTCCAAGTGTCTGAATTTCAGCTTCAGATGAGTGTGGCCTGCTGGGATTTGAGCTGCCAGTTTAATTAGTGTTCAGTAATTTCAATAATGAGTGACAATTCATTGGGGCTTTTAGGTTGGTCTTCTGTTCAGAAGCAAATCAATAATCCACAGTTTTTCCCCTTCTTTAAAGACAAGAAAGTGGCATGTGAGTTACATCAGATGAGAGAAAATAAATGAGGAAAAGCACAAGTCCCTCAGTAACTTGAGAGGCAATTGGCTTTAATGGTGTGGGCAGCCTCCCTGGTTTGTTGATGTTATTGGATGAACAGAAAGGTCATTAGTATCTGGAAAGGGGCTCCAAAGATTCTCACAGTAAACAATTTGCCCTGGCTGTAACCATAGTGATTTGGGTAAATGAACACAGGTATGTGGATTACTACTGTATTCCCCAGACTGCCTATATTATTGCCTCAGAAGATATAAAAACAATTGAGGCTAATTGTATGAGAGTGAGTTTATTACAAACATAAATGGAGGGGGGAAAGAAACCAGATATATTGTTGAGAAGCTCAAAAAAAACCACCCTCTTAATTTTCTCTATAAGTCTGTACGTGCATATTGCTTTAATTTCCACAGGCTAGAATGTGTGTGCATACATTCTCAGATTCGTATTTGCGATACATTGATGCCGGGTGCTTCATAATTTCAAAAATTGGAGGCGGTGGGATTCCAGAAGATCTGGAAGGTCAGACTCACTGCAGAGGGGATTGACTGTGTTTGTTTGGAAGTTGCTCGACCAGGCTGGCGGTAGTTCTGGAATTCTATACATGTCCAAAGACACACTTTTTCTAAACCCAGTCCTTCTGAAATGCATTCCAGCACTAAACCCCACTGAAGCTTGGCTCAAATGATGCCTGCTTATGTTTTGTGGAGGCTCTCTTTTTGCTGTTGGCAGGTTTTCTTGCACAGCTATGGTCACCCTGCCAAAGGTGGTGCCATGAAGAAACAGCCCCTGTGCTCGCAAATGCATTAAAAAGTCTGGCAGAACTTATTTATTCTACTAATTGTAGTAGAAATGGCTCCAAGAGGCTTCCTCTCAAACGTTGTCTCAGATAAGGCATCGTCACAATCTAGATTGCCACACGGGCAGCAGCTCTGAAAAGTTACCCGCATTACCACTTGTATCTGACCAATTTACAGTAGCTGCAGATTTGGGGTGGGGTGGTTTTTTTTTTTTTTTAATAAATCTATTGCTCTCTTCTGTTATTGCAACAAAGAGCCAGTCTTCATGAGGTGTTATGATTTGCAGTATACAAATCCATTAAAAAAAACACAAATGAAATCCCCAGCTGGGAAGGTCAAGTCTAATGAGGTGGGCTGTTGTGAGGAGTGGTAACTCACAGCATCCCCCATGTAGGCCAGAGGTGATTCCAAATGAACAGCTGCTTATAATTATTATAATCTGACACTTTTCATCCACCTCAGGTGCTATTTTTTTTCCTCACAAGAGAACAGATTAATTGTATATCAACTGATATACATAAAAAAGGGTTTGATAGAAGGCTTAATAAAGTAACATTAAATAGAAGATCCCACTGAAATTCTAATGTGTATATTCTTAATTAAATTCTCTTGTACTGCACTGTAATTTGGGTGCAATCCTTTTTCTTTTCACTTCACTGAATATACCATTTTAAATTATTGTTACTATAAAAGTGGGAGCGGGGAAGGGAAGTAAGAAAGACTGCATTTTTGGCCAGCCATTGGTGGTTGGAATGGGGAGAAAAATAAAAATCTATTTAATCCTACCATGATCATTTGGTGGTATATCTATGCAGGCCTTTGGTATTCCAATGTCAAACAATAAGGTTTTCCCATTAGAATTTAGTTTCCAGGTGAAAATAAAATAGCCCTATTAAAAGGAAGATACAAGTGGATGGGACAGTGTTATGCACAGGAGACAAGGGGGACTTCACTGATTTGTAAGAAGAGATGTAATGGAAGATGTGTTGGAATCAAAGAAGGCAGATTTCTTGAGAGAAATGGCTGCCTTTCTGTGGTGAGGAGAGATCCTGGCTCTTCTGCCAAATATATCCATGGAGAGAAAAAATAAACCTGAGGACAGATGTCACAGGTCATGCATCCAATTCCCTCTCCCAGCATGTTACTTTTAGCAATGATATTTTTTTTACCAATGATGCAGTGCCCTCCCTTCAACTCTGCCGGGCAGCCCCCTCGAATATTTTATTGGGGGGGGGGGAGACAAGGGACCTTGGCCCCTAGAAGTTGCTCCTATGGGAAGAGAAGTTTTAGCCTTTCTGGCCAGCTCACATGAGATCTTGCAGGAGAATGTGAGATCTTCTGAGAGCTCTAATGGGCTGAGGCAGCTGAAAACCTAAATGTCTCAGCCACCCAACACATGGGTCCATTTTGCCCACTGAAAAATAGAAGCAGATATTTCCAATTTCCATAACCCCCAGTGGCTACAAGGCTAAGAAACAATTCTTAGGACTCAGTTCCTTGTGGGCGGTAACCTAAGAGTAATCTCAGTCGAATACAAATAGGACTCATGCAAATAAAGCACATAATAAACAGGCCAGAATAACTTTGGTTGAAGCAGAAAAGATGGCCCTTTATAGTACAAAGATGCATCACACTGGTTAATAGAACCAAAATCTGATACAAGCTGAAGTCCTCTTTCTGCAGCTATTTTATACCTCCTTTCTATATCTTGAAACCGCCATGTGAGGTAGAATCACAGAATCGTAGAGTTGGAAGGGGCTCCAAGGGTCATATAGTCCCACCCCCTGCAATGCAGGAATCTCAGCTAAAGCATCCATGACAGATGGCTAAGAGTTGGTGATTGGCCCAAAGCAGGAAGTGAGCAAAAATCATGAGTTTAAAATACTAAACTGTGTAGGCTTAAAGTATCTTCTTTTTGTTTATCAAGGTTGTCAAACTGCTTTTTGTTTGTGTTTTGCTGATGGTTGTAAAATCCAAAGGCTCCACTGTGCCTTTTTTTTTAGTACAGAAAAGCTCGTGCCATAATACATTGGTTAGTCTTTTAAATGCCATAAAACTTATTTTATGGTACCTTATTTCATATGTTCCTTTTGGGGGGAAGGAAGGGTATTTTGGAAACAGCAGCAGGAACCCCAACCTCCTTAATCTGGTCTCACCTAAAGTCTCTTTTCATCCTCTGCTATAGTCTGAAGGAACAGACAGCCCACCAGAACATGCAGCTTTGCTATTGACAGAATCTCCAAAATCTTCCCAACTACCTTATTTAATGGTCAAAGCCCAGGAAAACATAAGCAAATTACATATTACGATGTATTCTTGTGCTAGTTAAAATGACACACTATGTTGTTTCAGTATTAGAAGTATAAAAATTGAAGAGTTTTTAGAGCATTATTATAAATCATGTCCTTTCTCTCTCCCCCCCCCCCCGGATATTGAATGCTGGCTCTGGGGGTTGGTGGGGGGGGGACCCAAACAAGTACAGCCTACCTACAAATTCCCTTGGCATTTCCTGTTGAAATGAATAAGACACTCTTGGGGCATGCAAAAGATTTTTTACAAGGGACCTATAGAGACCTTTCTGTCGTATAGCATTTTGCACCAGGAGTTTTAGTTAGTATGTGTAGGTACGTAGCAGTGAACCTTGAAAGGTTTGGTAGGTTTGTTTTGCATAAGACGCCAAAAGATCAACAGTTCATCTAAACTATATTAGTTAGAATAAAATATAATAAAATGAGATATAAAATAAGGACAAAATTGTTATAAAAGCTATTAGCAGGTTGTTCAGACTTTTTTTTAAAAGGAAATTTACAGTTCAGTGGGAGTTTAACCTCCATAAGAACTCCAGTAACAAGTCCCGTTTCAGTTACTGTCAGCACACTAGGGAGTCCTTATAACTGAGTTCTTAGGACACACAGCATTTATATAAGTATGAATGCATAAGATTTTGAATTCACTATCGCAAATTCCAACAGACCTAGACGACAGCGGATGCTTCCAAACTGGGAGCTCAATACTGTAAATGGGTTGTTGTGCTATAATAAATGAGTTGCTTGCAACAGGATTGTTGTTTTTTTAACTTATCAGATTTGTCCCAGAAAGGATAAATCCAAATCAAATGAGAGGGGTAGGAATAAAGAGTGGGGGGCAACACTAGAACACAAAGCAGTAAAACCTCAAAGTAGGTATGGGACCAGAGAATGTTTGAAGGATTGCCCCGTCTAATATAATCCTGCATGCCCAATGCATTCAACCACACAGGCATTGCTCTGCCTCCCTTCCTTGAGAGCTTCTATTGGCTTCTTCACTATAAAGCTTTTAGCAGCTTGTGAATGCTTTATTTTAATTTGACCTAGCTTTTAATCTGAAAAAAAATCATTGCCTCCCATTGCTGTTTATGTCTTATTAATGTTATCACTTTATTATCTTTTAACTGGGTTTTGCTGTAATATTTTTTTTTTTTTTTTAGTTTTTGTGTGAGTTGATTCAGGGGTCCATTTTCCAGCTCAAAATCCATATGTAAATATCACGATGAAGAAGGATTGTTATGCAGTCTCCATTTCTCTGAGCAGTGGGAAGTTCTGGCGCAGGGCTACCAGGATTTGGCAAAGAGAACCTTGAAGGCTTGGGGCGTTTTTTAAACGATTTGTTTTCTTTAAAAATGCAAAAGTGGCTACTTACACATTGCCAGAAAGGCATCACCCAAAAAGAGGGGGAAATAGGGTACATATTCACATTAAGCCTGCATATGCTAATTTATATGCCTAATGCAAATTTAGACATTGTAACACCTCAGCTGGCTCCCTCAGCCAATAAATCGAGATGAGCGCTGCAACCCCAGAGTCAGTCACAACTGGACCTAATGGTCAGGGGTCCCTTTACCTTTACCTTTAACACCTCACCATATTGCGGAAGACTGCAACTAGGTCACCTGTGTGCCTACTAGGTCTGCTGAACAAATTCTCCTCTTGAGGGCAACTTCAAGGCCCCTTCTACAATTTCTCATGGTTCTTTGTCTTTAGAATGGCCTCGAATAAGGCAGCCCTTAGAACAGAGGACTGCTCTCTGTAAAGCAGGACTTGTGGCCGCCCTCTATCAAGCAGGGCATAGGTAGAGGGCTGAATCCTCTCATTCCCTGCCACTCTTTCCTCACCGGCTAAAAGCTTCAGATTTCCTGCACTTCAGTATACTCACTTGCAATAATAATAATAATAATAATAATAATAATAATATACATAGCTTGTTTTTCTTCCCATTTTCTTACCATTCAAATATATATGAAGTATGTACTTATATTTCATTTCTGAACTGGCTTATGCATTTCTTTCATTATGTATGTATAGTATGATGATTATCGGATTTCAGTAACTGTTGCTGTTCATTAAAGTGGATTGTTGTAATAAATTTAAAACAGAATGTTATGGCTATTTCTCTATCAGGGCATTTTAATGACATAACATGGTCATTAGATACTCTGTTCACAAATTGGGCACAAGTTTGGGCAAATTATCAAATTACATTCTTTGAAGCATATTAAAATCATGCCAGCAGGTTTAAAATCCCAGTAGTTCATGAACTTTTTTTTTTTAATATCTGCCAAGCTGAACAATGGGACCCTTTTAAATCCCCCAGTGAGCACCTATTAAAACCACAATTTACAACTATACGTATCATCTAACGTGTTAACCAGGTGTTCCAGTATTATTGTTTGAAATTCTACCTAGGTTCAAATCAAATGAAGAAAAGCCAAAAGTCCAATTAAAATCCCACATTGCCTCTTTATCGTGTGTAGGTGAGAGACATTTGTTGTAGATTTAATGGCAGAAAATTTATTTTAAAAGTGTAGGCCATCCTTCTCCCCCGCCCCCATGCTTTCTTATTTTTTTGCTTATATTCTCACAGCTTACTGGCATTTCCTGTGCTTAACTGAAGAGAAGAAGAAAAAAACCAGAATAAATCTACGACTTTCTGGCTTAATTTTAGTAGCATCCTGGACACTCTAGCTGAATTTGACAATTGAGTGTTGTCATGGGATATTAAAATCCTGCAGAGGGGCCATTTAAGCTATTATTTCATAGGCTGTCCCTTAATCAGTTCCATCCCTGCGCTGCAAACTCTCTGCCAACATGTGTCTTTTTTATTTAATAGTTCAGTGACAACAAATTTATGTTGCTAAGCTCCAAAAAGTAAACCTTACCAAAATACCTCCTCAAACTGCCTTTACAGACGTCCACCAAGGTAATATGGAATTCAGTTGTCTTCACTTGACCATAATTACTTCCAGATTTTGGTTTCCTATCTTTGTCTTTTGGTCATTTTTCTCATTCCACCTCAGACCAGAAGTCCTGGTGTTTCTTTACATTTATGGTTTTTTACTCAGATTTCATTGCCACCCACCCCCGTTCACCTTTGCTTTTTGCAGACTCTTGACATTTTGCCACAGCATCCTAGCTCTTCCTCAAAACATGTTTTCTCCTCAGCTTGGTAACAACATGATAACAATTCAGAGATAAAATGTTGCATTCAGATTATTTGCAATGGGCCAAATACCTTTAAAGAAAGAAGGCCAAAAAGAAACATCAGTCATCACAACATCTGTTCTCTCTTATGTTTTACTTAAGGAAATAATATGTGCCAGGTTTTTTTCCACCCACCCAGAATAATTACCATTTTTTAAAATGATGCATTTGTAACAGCTTCAGCTTGGTCCAAAACCTTTAGTACAATTTGTAATTAATTTATTTCTTGGCTTAGGCTGTGTTTTGGGGTTTTTTTGCAAGAAGGTAACTGAAGTAACCATTTGTTTTTCCTAACATTATTACAAAACTAAACTATCCATGTTGAAGTTACGGTTGTTTTCACTGCTTCACTTGTTATTGCAAATACTAATAACATCTCAATATTCCTTTAACAACAAGTATTGTACTAGTATGGTTCATTTATGCTCCTTCCACCCAGTTGAGGCGTGCAATAAAAAACAATGTATAAGGCTGTCCTATACTGGCTGTGTTTGCAGGTAACACAAATTATGGCATAGCATGAAGGTTCTGGCTCCCAGAAAAGAAATTGCAACTGCTTTGCTCCTTATTGGCCCTTTCTGCTTGGCTCCACTTCAAGAATCATCATGTTCACATGCTCCCAGTAAGACATAGTTTTGCTTACCATGATGTGCAAACCAGGCCACTAAGTGTGGGTGGGGCTGCGTTGCTCTGCTGGCTTCCCAACACCACACATTGCTGCTGTTTACTGAGAGAGGGGCAAGGCAGCAGGGGGACTGTTGCAACCACACCAAGCTTCCTGCTGCCTTGCTTTTCGCCCTCAGTAACTGGCAGTGATGTGGGCTGTTGGGGAGACAGAAGAGTAATGCAGCACTTCCGCACTGTCGCTCTTTTCAGGTGGATTGAGTCACATACTGGTAAATTCAGGTTGTACAATCATAGTTCATTGTGAGGTCTTGCACAACCCATCTGCTTCCTTGAAAGATCACTAAGAAGTACTAAGAAAAGTGATAGGAAAATGCACTGGAAAGTGTGGGATAGATAACGCTTGCTGTGAAGCAAGGTCATCTAACCTGCCCACAAACAAATCAAAATTAAGACTTATCTCCTGGTAGTGTCATAATCATATGCCACAGTGAGAGATAGGTAAGCATTGGCTGCCTATTCCTTTCTTTTTCACCAAAACCTGATTCACTACATGGTCCTTCAGGCTTTCTTAACTGGTGCCAATGGGGAATTTCCGCCCAATGCAAATAGGAGCTGCAGATGGGGGGTTTTCCTCAGGACTTCCTAATCAGCTGCTACTCTGGCAATTAACAACTTCCTCCAGTCGATGCTATTTTTAAATGTGCTGTTTAAATGCAAATACATATTTAATGCTGTGTCTAGTTTCACGCGGGTGGCGCTGTGGTTTAAACCACAGAGCCTAGGGCTTGCCAATCAGAAGGTCGGCGGTTCAAATCCCTGCGATGGGGTCCCGGCTCCTGCCCACCTAGCAGTTCGAAAGCATGTCAAAGTGCAAGTAGATAAATAGATACCGCTCCAGTGGTAAGGTAAACGGCGTTTCCGTGCGCTGCTCTGGTTTGCCATAAGCGGCTTAGTCATGCTGGCCACATGACCCGGAAGCTATCTGCGAACAAACGCCGGCTCCCTCGGTCTATAGAGCGAGATGAGTGCCGCAACCCCAGAGTCTGTCACGACTGGACCTAATGGTCAGGGGTCCCTTTACCTTTACCTTTAGTTTCACCTCTAGGACCCAGCCTTCAAATACGTCTTTCAGTCACACAAACAATTCCTAAAATAAAATAAAAAATCTGGTATCTGGGGGTGGAGTTATTTGTGCTGGGGGAAAGAGTGGTGGAGACAATGGTTTTGGGCACACCCATGACACAGACCAGCAGCTTGGGTTGGTGGGTTTGTAGTGGGTCCAGAGTGCCAGCCAGGGTGGATGTACAATATCCCCCCCCCCCAAAAAAAAAAAACACAACTGTGATAGCAAAACAGCTTTCCTCATGCACTGATATTGACTTGAAAATGAAAGGGCGAAACCTGTTTTCTTAGGGAGGCAGATTGTTTGAGAACCATACCAACAGTAAAACACAGATTTTTAATGGATCTGGGCCTCTAAGTGAAAAGGGTAAGTGGGGTGGGGGAGAGAACCATGGAGATAAGGCTGAGTTGAACAGTTCCAGGACTGTAGTAGTAACAGGAGGAAGAAAGACTTGTATCACAACCTTAGGCTTTTATTCAGAAGCAAATCCCTCGTTGTTCAATGGGTCTTTCTCCCACTGAATAAGGGTACCTAAGATTGTGACCTCTTTGGGAATATGTAGGCAGATACAACCTAGCAACACATAGTGTGAGTAAACAGAAGAAAGACAGACCCACTAAAGTGTATTTATTTGATATTAAATACATAAATCAGCTTATAACTTCATATCCTTTTTAGCACACTTTGAAGCAAACCCCTGTTTTGAATACCTGCGTTTACTTTGAATACCTGCGTTTACTTGTTATGGATCTGTTATGCAAAATGAATATGATTGTTGTAATTCATGGCATTAACCGAGACCAAGCTCTACTGCTCCATGCTGCACAACCCAATTAAGAGCAACAGAAACAGCTAAATTTAACAGGTCCAGTGACATGATAATGGGTTCAAAGGAGCAATGCCCGACATCTCACATCAATGGCAGTTGGCACATTGTTTTTTAATAATGCTGTTTAAATATGCATTACAGAATTAAAAGCCTCTGTTGGAATAATGAGTAGGGTTTGACTTAGATTTATAAAAGTAAGTAAAAAGTGACCTGTAAATACAGCCAAGGATGTATGTTCTTGTCTCCCTCTCCCCATCTCCCCCATTTCTTCTTATAAACCCAGCCATAGTAGCTCAGCAGAATAATGCTGAATTTTCTCTACAATTCTCATACCTGCTAGATAGGTCTCATTACCATCAAAGTACTTATTTATTTCTGACAGTTTTGTCTAACCCTTCTCTCGAGGAGTTCAGGACAGTGAACACTGTGACCCGCCCTTTTACTCCTCACATCCCTGTGGAGGATGAACCTTGAACACTCAAGTCCCTGTTGAATTTACCAACCCCAGAGATCAGGATCCTCTGGCAACACATTGGAGAAGATGTTGGACTTTCCATCTCTGCCCACTGAGCTTGTAAAAAAAGGACACAACTGTTTAGCGGTGATAGGACAGCCATGTTTTGCCTTGGCTGGGTGTGGGGATGGGCAGTGCTCACTTGGGGTGAGTGCATTGTGCAGGTATGGGAGATATTGGATTATGACCATGAATCAGGTGGGAGCTAGGAATGGGGGGCTGATGACTAGGGTGAGAGTGTACTTCCTCAGCCATACATGATACCTCTACGTAAATGTGAATATTTTAATGAACTTCATGCCAATTTTTATTGGAGTGGGTGGAGTGTGAGATTAAATTTGGTTTTAGTATTTGCCTGTCAATGTTTTACAGCATTGTTTTGTATATTACCTGTGGGTGAATGTGTTCAGGTTTAATATGGCCAATGTACAAGTGTGCAGTTTGTGTGGGTATTGAATGAGTGGGAACTTATTGGATGTGGGGAACCCTATTTTATAGAGTTGATGTATTATATATGATATTATTTAATTTTGGCCTTCTTTGTAAGCCGCTTTGCAGTCTTTTCTGATGACAAGCAACATACATATACCTGAAATAAAGTAAGTTATAGTGGCAGGCTTAAGGACATCCAGTGAGCCTCATGGCTAGGTGGGAAATTAAACCCAGTATATCCATTATGCCACATTGACCCTTAGGTGCAAGTCACTACCAGGGATGGTCACTTTATTTTTGTGATAAAGGTGATAACATTTAGAATTATAGGGAATCCTGCTAATTATATGCTGCATTGAATAAATTAATATGCTGCATTAATTTATTGTCTATATGGGACCATCAGGAGGCAATTGTAGTCTGTTGAATTTGAGCAGTGCCATAAGAGATTCTGTGGCAGTTTTTCTTCTTTATACAAAGGATGACCCCAGCCAAATTTTAGTCAACCCTGCCATTCTGATTTGGCAATATTTTACACTCATTCTCATTTTCTGTTTCAAATGATGTACATGGGCCCTATGCAAGACTGTGGAGTATCATCTAATAACTCAGTTCTCAGTTCCAGCTGTTTGATGTTGGACCACATTGTCAGACCAATACTGGCTTGGTACTGTTACTGGGAGTAGGTTTATACAGGGAATTATCTTTGTTGCTAGCATTAACCATTGCTCATTCCCCCAACTCCGTCTGAAGGAATTCTCTATTGGAAGGTTTGCCCAGTCCACGTCCAGTTTAAAAATTAAGAACCATAAAAAGTGAGAGCAAGGTCCCAAACATTGCCAGTCAGCAGTTAGAACTTGAACAGCAGGCACACAGGTTATCTGGTCACAGTCTTCCCCACTGTAGTGAGATGTACAGTGGACACTTGGGTTGCGAACGTGATCCGTGTGGGAGGCACGTTCGTAACCCGCAGCATTCGCAACCCGCAGCACCACATCTGCACACGCGGGGGTCGTGATTCGGCACTTCTGCGCATGTGCAAAGTGCGATTTAGTGCTTCTGCGCATGCATGAGCACCAAAACCCAGAAGTAACCCATTCCGATACTTCTGGGTTCAGCGTGGTGTGTAACCCCAAAAACGCGCAACCTGAAGCATCTGTAACCAGAAATATGACTGTACTGTATTTCTATTTAAATTATATTTATTGCTACATCTGTATCTACACATATAATTTAGCGTA
>NC_138509.1:42687229-42759729 GCF_964252035.2 Podarcis erhardii
CTTTTTAATGAAAGGATATAATTAATTAACATTGGTGAATGGTGTTACTGATGATCTTTGAAGGACATACTGAACATCTTGCAAAAACTGGCATAGATAATACTGGGACTGCATCTGCTCTTCACCTTATGTTAACATTCCAGTCTTTTAAAAATATGTAGAGGTGTGCATTTGTGAGTGTTGCATTATTATTATTATTATTATTATTATTATTGGCAATATTATCATATCGGCAACTAAGACGATGGTCTAAGTGTTACAAATATCTCCCTGCCCCCCTTGTAGAATCTAGTGACCACATAAGCAGACATGACATAGTCCTTTCTATTCACATGGTGAGTTCTACTGGACAATCTTATTGTAGGAAGTGAGGATTGCCATGGAGAAGCTAATTCATAGCAACTGTAGCACTGAGAGAGCTGCCTGCCATTTTAGTATTTCAACTCAGGCACAAAAAGTTTTAAAAAGTGAAACATGAGTTTATCCTGAGTCAGAAAAGATTGATGATGATTTTTTGGGTGTTGGTCTCTAGTCCTTTGTCCTATTACATAACCATCTCATATGCCTAGGACCTATCAGCACTAAATCCTTGTGAGGGTGGGATTGTTCCTTTAGTTTTCCTAGTTTATATCAAGATCAGGAAGCTGAACTATGACTGTGGCTCCTGTATCATACTCAACTGAGCCAACTCCGGCCTGATTTGCCTTGCTTTCACCACTGACCTCATGAAAATGGATGTGTTTAAGTAACTGTTCCTTCGTCCTCTGTGCAGCATATCTTGTCCTGAGCCTAGTTTAGGAACTGCACAGGGCAATCAAGTACTTCCTGCTTGTGGCTATTAGGATTTCAGAGATGTAACCATGTACAGTGGTACCTCTAGTTATGAGCTTAATTCATTCTGGAGGTCCGTTCTTAACCTTAAACTGTTCTTAAGTAGAGGCGTGCTTTCGCTAATGGGGTCTTTTGCTGCCGCTGCGCCGCCAGCACACGATTTCCGTTCTCATCCTGGGGCAAAGTTCTCAACCCGAGGTAACTCTTCCAGTTTAGTGGAGTTTGTAACCTGAAGTGTTTGTAACCTGAGGCGTTTGTAACTCGAGGTACCACTGTACTTACTATATTTCTGCAAAATTCATAGAACATAGGTGTTAGATACTGCAGCCACAAAAAAGTTTTGATCAGTGAAAGATGTATCAGAATGTATTTTGAAATCTTTGGGGCATTCCTGGGCTGTGACTCCACTCCTCCAGCTATATCCAACTGGTGCCCTTGCACAAACTGAAGGTTTTTTGATCCAGCCAAAGACATCTGTTAACCAATGAAAATTGGTTCTGGGAGGTCCTCCAACTAGGGATGGGAGATAAATTTCATTCCGTTTGCATTTAATGTTCACACTTCCCAAAACAATACATGACCTGAAACACACCCATTCTTCAAAATCTGCACTTCTCCAAATTTAGCAATGCAGTTCTCCAGCCAAGAAATGTCTACAAAAGTGTATATACTGGGTCAAAGTGTGCATAAATAGCATACAAAAATGCATTACATGTGTATATTTGGCAAAATTGCATACAGACATATATAATGAGAATTTCTCTCTAAAATCCTGATCGATTTTCATGAGGACTTTTTGATATAAAAAAAAATCCAACTGAATTTAAGATTGGAAAAATGAGAAATGGAGAGAAAATGCAACTGACTGATTCTCCCATCACTACCCCCAACCTTCCTCTTTCGTCAGTTGCCTTCACCGGATCAATAGCACTAGGAGGACCAATTGCATGAGTTAGTTGCACCATCAGTATAAGAAGGTTCTGCAAGGCAAGAAGTGTTTCATATTGAATTGTATTACATATAGTAGAAGCTTGCAATAAAATAATTGTCTAGTTAGTTTAAATCAAACTCTGCCTTGGCCCTTGCTGCTGTCTTAGAGTTAATGTATCATTGTATGTATGTTCGTGTATTTCTGAAAATGATATGGACCTGTTACTCTGGTCTCACTGTACCCTAGTTTCCAGAATTCTTTCCCTTCCTGCCAATACTTCACATCCATGGCAATAAATAAGGCTTTGCCACTTTCCCAATTTCTTCCAGCTCACTCCATTCTTTACCACTATCAGCACAGTTTCTCAAATCCCTCTTTCCCAATCCCCCTCTTATTCTCTCATGACACTTTCAGCTAGCCTCTTGAACTGTTTTCCAGCCATAATAAATATATTCCCCATTCCATTGCTTGCCCAACTTGATTTTCTCAGTTTTCTGCCTTCTATGTTATTTTCTTCAGCTCTCCTCCTCTTCCATTTTTTCCTTCTCTTAGGTTCCCGTTTTCACATTTGCTGCTTTTCCTGTCTGTTCTTTCAGCGACCAGAGACCTTATTTATAGATTCTGCAGTGATAGTTTCTCTACCTCCTGGTTTAAATTGCTAACCCCAACCTCTCCAATAGCTCCTCTTCTCCCTACAATTTATGTAAAGTTTTAATCTCAGACAAACTGGTCTCTCTGTTCCCTTGCAGAAAAATACTGGCCTTGTTGATTCTTTAAGCAGTTGAGATGTTTGTGCACATTCTATGAGATCACATCAGTTTGGGCAATTGCTTCTGAAAACTTCCAAGCCCTTTAACTGAATGCAATGTGACTAGATCTGTTTATCTTCCTAGGAAGAACCAGTATCTATCTGCATTTTTTTGACATGTAATTATTATTTCATTAAAGATTTGCAGAAATGGCTATAACGCCCTGCCCCTAAAATCCCAGAATTTAATCCGAGTCCTCAGTGTACACACAGGGATTATGCTATGCACACATACTTCTGACACAAGTAAAGATTGTCTAATGCACTTGAACTTTAGCAACAGGCTTTGCACATGCAACAATGATGTATTCAGTGATGAAGTGAATAAGAAAGCCCACCTACGTTTGCACTCAATCTCATGTGCACAATGTAGCTCTGGAGCACTTTGAGTTGGGATGCATGTATTCAAATACCACCATGCAGTTGTTGATGGAAAGAGAGCAGAATGAAGGGGAAAGTTTGCTTCTGATCCTTCACTCTCCAGACAGAAGACAGGGGTAGGGGCCATTCATTCACATGTTGAGCATATAGGACAACAGCAGTCTGAATCAGCATTTCACTTAGCTATGCCACACACTAATTAAGTACAGATGTAATCTGAAGCAGCACTGATACCTGACTTAACCTGTGACTGTAGGCAGACACTGGTTTGCCTACTTAGATGCCAAATAGCAATTGTTCTTTTGTCAAATTTTTTTTTTGGGGGGGGGGTTGTTACTATGTTTTAATGATTGGGGTAACTGGAAGCATTTTTTAAAAAACTATTAATTAAATTAGTTGTGGGCTATTTAAATATGTTTTTTCCTATTTTTCTTCTGCAACACATGATATCATGCCAGTGTGGTATAGTGGTTACAGTGGTGGCCTAGCACCTGGGAGATTAGGGTTCTAATTGCCCCTTTGCCATGAAACTCACTAGGTGGCCTTGGGCCAATCATTACCTCTTAGCATAAGCTACCTTACAGAGTTGTTGTGAGGATGAATTGGGGCAGGGAAAAGCCATACAAACCACCTTAGAGTAAAGGTGAGATATAGATGCAATGAAACAAACAAGAAAGATAGACAGGCAGCTGGACAGACAGAACAGCTGTTCACATCATGCCAAACCAGGGTTTCTTGTTATGTGTGAATTACCCTGAAAATAAACTCAAAGTGAGTAATATGTAGGTGTGAATTTCTAAAAAGTACTTGGTTGAGGAGGGGGTGGGAAGGAATAGCTTGTCAAGATTTCTTTTTAGAGTTCTGCTTATCTTTTTAACAATTATTTTTAACATAATGATATTTAATATGAAAAATGAGTCCCGACTGATTTCTCTCTCTCATTTAAGAAAACAGTATGTTTCGGATTAAAGCATATGTCTCAAAATGGGGTATGTTTTCCTTACACAAACTGCATAGCAGTGTGTGTGTGTGTGTGTGTGTGTGTGTGTGTGTGTGTGTGTAACTTATCTACTTTAATGTTTAATTTCCTTTCAAATATTCTAGCACTGTGAAAGTAAGTATCAGGAGACACAATGGCGTTTTTAAGGGAGCATTGCGGCCAGCTTATAGGAAGAGGGTTTTTTTTATCAGGGAGGAGGGGATTAAAAAGGGGGGAAATTTTCCACATCTGCCTTTCAGTACACATCACTGTGCACTGCTGATATGCATACAGTACAACTATTGATGCACACCAATCTAACCCTGCCCCATCTGAGGCAGCAAGAGTAGAATCATCCCCCTTTGTCTCGGTGCTTACATATCTTTGTATATTCTGCATATGCATGAAATAAATGCCTCTCGGAAGGTGTCTGGTGTGTTCAGTACTGATCATATTTGGGAGCCTCCCTGTACATTCACAAAAGGACCTTATGTGCCCTTGTTAAAGATGCAAACTAAGCTCTGAATGTCAAAAGTATGCACTCCATGTTTGAAATGGTGTACATTGTGAGTTAAATATATATCCCTGTTAACCATATTTCTTTGGCTATCTATATTCTAGAAAAGATAGTTCCCACTAGCATATATATATATATATATATATATATATATATATATATATATGAATATAAAAAATAAGGGGGGAAAGTGGACTGAGAGCTGTCGGAAGGAGTTTTTTTAATAAAAAAAATATACTGACAGTTGGGTATTGACTGGCTTTTTAACACACACTCCTCTAATTCTAATTCTTAATTAGAATGGCATAGCTAATTAATAAGTTTTTTCCAATTATAAATTAACTTAGGATCAGAACTCTGGCTTTGCATGTAATTTCCTATAATCGCTAAAGCTACTGCAAAAACATGTCTCCTACCAACCGTAACTTTTTTTTATTTAACACAGACAGACAAGTTCTCACTGGGTTTAAATTTTGCAGCAAATTATCTCTGTTGGGATTTATGGAAGAATTTTCTTTTCTTTTCTTTTTTAATCGCAAATGTTTTCTTCTCACGCCACCCCCACCCCCCTTTCTGCAACCTTTTCCAATCTTAAACAAAATAGGCTACTGAATGGACAATTCCTTTTTGAGATTTTTTTTTTTAAAGAAAAGAATTCATCTTAATGTTTTAATGTTATTACAGAGAAGGAAGAAAGAGAGCAGGTGATAATTCGTCGTCCTCCCCCCCCCCCTTCATAACCGTTATCACCTTTTCATGGTTTCTTCAAAAATGATTTGGGAGGTGCCCTCATGGTGTTCATTTATAGAATCTTAACTGGAGAGACACTTATCTCTTTAGTAATGAACCAGTATAATTAAAGGTGGGAATGTGGAAGAGTTCAGGCTCTGGCAACATGTCACATAGTTGGCTGCTGCAATTCCTCCGTGGTTTATCAAAGACTACTCCTTTAATATGGAGATTACACTTATGTACTTGTCTGAACTTGAAAGGCATTTGCCTAATTTACTTATTAATGAGATGTAAATCTATTTGTATGGCACGTCACAAGTTTCCTGAAATCGCTGCTACTTAACTGGCGATAAACCCTATGATTTAAACGAAAAATAATACATTTAGCTTCCACATTCATTCTGTTAAAAATTGATATAGTCTATGTTAAATTTATTAATATTGCTTGCTGTCATTCAGTTTGCAGCTCTTACTGAAATATGACTTGACAGCGGCCGCATTAAAGATGTATGCCATTGTATTCAACAAAGATTAATGAAGCCCGGTAAAAATAGCTGTAAAAGAGAAAGTGATCCGAATGTAAAATCAGTGAATTAAATGAGGCCTTGCATACCATTTGTTAATATGCATGAGAAGGGAGGCAGCGAATGAAAATGTCTCACTGCAAAGTTCATTTGGGAATGTTTCAATATTGTCTGAATACCACCAAACTACTGAACAGCAGCTTAATAGAGACCCATGTTCCACTAAGGTCTGTCCAGATGCCCTGTGAAACAGAGGCAAACACACACACACCAGATTTGCTTCCAAACAGAATTGGAGATATGCAATCTAAATAACATGATCCATACCAAAGGAAATCCATCTAATACACATACGAGCATAGATGTGTCTTCTCTGCCTCCCAGACTTCTCAGGCTGTCTATAAGTGTTGGCTTTCAGTAATAAAGCTACTAGTGATATGGAGCTTTAATGTTATATATGCCTCTTTTATGGAAGAATTGTATGAAGTAATACTTACAGGGATTAGATGCCAAGGATTTATAAAAGGTTAATATGTCTGTCTGTCTTGGCTGTCATACCTTTTCATACACTGAGATCTATGAAGTGATTTTTCTTTTTCTTTTGCAGAGTTCCTTAGGATATTCTGCTGCACCCCCCCCCTCCCCAGATGCTGATTTATTTCAACATGGTTCATTATCAAATGCTGCTGAATTTATAACCTAACAGGTTAAGAGTTCCAAATAAATTAGCAAGAACATAAAATACTATACAGTAATCACAGGGTAAACATAGCATATTTATCATTCAAGATGCAGGGTGTTTGTACAGGGCTTGAGCTACCACTGGCAGTCTTGCTTAAAGATTTGAATATTTTCTGCAAGGTCAAAGGTGCCTCACAATAGGCCATGTTGAAAGTCCCCCTCCTTTTCTTTTTCTTTAGGGATTATTTTTAATTTGGCTAGGTAGATCTTCGGCAGCAGAAAAGATTGCACCAGAAAAGATTGTCAGCTTGGAGGCAATTTGGAGGTATAATATGCACACATGCAGCATGAAGCCTTGTAGAAAAGCTCTGCCTAAAGCATAAATTGTCCCAAAAGGATGAAAACCAGTGTTTAAATTCAGAACAATTTAGATGGATTTTTGTTCTGAGTCTCAGCTTATGTCACCCCCAGATCTTAGCACTGGAATTCATAGCCCATGTTTCGTGTTTACTGTATTTTTGGTTTCTATGGAAGCCGCCCAGAGTGGCTGGGGAGGCCCAGCCAGATGGGCAGGGTATAAATAATAAATTATTATTATTATTATTATTATTATTATTATTATTATTATTATTATTAAAAATTATTGAAAATTATTGAAAATTATTGAAAATTATTATTATTTCACACTATGCACTAATGCACAGTGCTCAGGTGTTGGAGCATTGTGTATTGTTACTCACTCCCAAGGGACTCAACAGTTCTGGGATTGTTGACACAATCTATAAAAAAAATCTTTGGATTAGGGTGGGATGGTCTGTCCCTGTTAATGGCAATCTAAGTTACTGTGTATATCTGAGATGAAATAAATTTAAGGCTAGTTGCGCACTCTTCTGCGTTAGTGGTAATTGTGACGTTCACTCAGGGCAAATGGAGTCATATTCACACATAGGTTTATTTGGGGTGTGAGGGATGTAATTGAGCAATGCAGAATTTATTTCACCATACCCAACATAGCATGACTTCTGTACATCAAAGTGCATTTAAAAACAAACTATTTTCATTGCACTGAAGTTAATGGGAAAGAGAGTCCAACCCTAAGAGACTGTTTGAGATGCAGGGTTGCAAAAAGAGGTTTGTTTTGCCAGAGCACCAGTACCAGAAATGGTTTGTTCTGATGACTGGCTCTCTTGTAGATAGGGGCTGCCAAGTGCTGCGGCAGGGATGTGTTTATATAACTTTAGACGTTCCGAGGCACCACACAAGGTTGTGACTGTTCCCAGTAGTAAATGGTGGGCTAAGCCACTGCTGCACAGCTAACCTCTAGTGATTTGGGTCACTGCTGCTTAGCAGGAGGTGGAGGGGTAGAGAGGTGAGCTGATGCATCTTCCCTTTCCTACTCTTGAGCAAAACTAGAGTTATGCTGACCACAGCAAGTAGAAGAGAAAATATAAGAGAAGTGGAAGAACCTTAGCAGTCTCATTTGCAGAGGAACATTGGAAGCCCTGTGCCCAACACCCTCCAAAGCAACTTTTGATACAGGTGTGCCACACAGGAGCAGCTCAATAGCTTCTGTGATGCTGAGATAGATGCACTTTTCCTCTTGAGCACCCAGGAAATTGTGGTTCCAATTCTTAGTACAAACACCTCAAATAATTGGTCTGTACCTACTTTTGCACTGACTCTTGTGTTTTGTGAGTTGATATTGTGAGTTGATTGTTGGAGCTAGGAGGGCTAGATTTCAACCTGTTCTGTAGTCAACCATTATGCAGGCTAGCTTGTGTGGGCTTTCAAGGGATCAGCAACACAGAATTTTAGGGGTTGAACCCAAAAAACAGATTGAGAATACTGAGTGCACTACCTCTTTAAAAAACAAACCCCAAACCTTGCCTACCATTATATTGCTGAAAAGCCATCAGTCCAAATTCAAATATGTAATTGGAAAGTGAGCAATTTATTGCTGATTTTGGGAGAAATAACCAGTGCCACTGGTGCTGTTGCTCCTACTTCCCATTCTCTTCTGAGTCTAATGCATCTTACTGCTAGTGGAGCGCATGAGAGGCTTTAGTATGTAACATACTAAATGTGTAAAATACTAATAGTTCCCCTTGAACTCGCCACCTTGTTAATCAGTACTCTTTCAGCATTGACACCTTCTGTTACTTTAATTCTTTAACATTTTGGTCCCTTATGCTCAATGCAATGCATCTTTCCTGAGAACTGGCTGGTTTCCAGTTGTCAAGTTGCTTTTCTCTAGCTTTCTAAGATGTCCATCTGGGCAATCGGAGGTAGGGAGGCAGGCTAATTTCTTAGTAACATACTGCCAGATAGCATTTGGAAGGAATAAGATAGCAGAGAAAAATAGAACGCTGGCAAGAACCAGAGCTGTCAAATTGCCTGTAAAAGAGCAGACAGGGTTGGCATAAATTTATCCACATTTTAAGATCAGAAGCATTTTGAGCCATTAATTGAGGAAAACAGATTCTGACAAGAAAACAATGAAGAACTAAGTCAACATGGTCTCCTTTGTTGGAATGCATAGATTTCTTTTTTAAAACAAGAAGAAGAAGCGGAAGCACTTTTTAAATCCCCAGGACTAGAAATATGAGTTTATGCCCCTTGCTAGGGCTGGATTGATTATGGTGCTTAGTATACTATACAATAAGAACAAAATCAGTGACTCCACTACACTGCTCAGTTGCAAGAAACTATAGCATTGGCATGTTGACCACCATAAGGATCACAATGACAAGATACTTCCATCTTAGCTCTTTGTGTAAGAATATGTATATGAGACTGCCTCTAGTATTGCTTTGAATTCCCTCTGAGAAAACTGTTCCTGGTTAGTCTGGCACTTCGAAATTGATTTCCTCTAGAATTTTGGAGTCAACAACACGTTTGGCAGATCCAGTAATATGCAGAGGGATTCCCTGTGCATCCATATTTTGTGCATGTGTAGAATTTAAGAAACTGAAGCAAATGGTTTTGCGTGAGCATTTGATTGAACTTTCACAGCACTCTGAAGTACATACTGTTGGGGATGTTTAGCATGACCATTTCACCAATTTTAATTCAGAAATTTATGTACTGCTGAATGTTCAGAATTTCTAAGCGGCGAAGTCTATGGCACAATTGCTTTGTATTGCACAGGACATTGTGCTGCCAAATATGTTAAAACTCTAAAATACTGTGAGAACACCAATGATCATTAATACAGCATGAAAATATCAGACATTTCCTTGATGGTTATGTGACAGGTTCAGCCGAAACACTAAGGATTTTAGCAGAGGGCCTTCTCAGTAGTGGTGTCTGCCCTGTGGAATGCCCTCCCTTCAAATATCAAAGAAATAAACAACTATCTGACCTTTAGAAGTCATCTGAAGGCAGCCCTGTTTAGGGAAGTTTTTAATGACTGATGTTTTAATGTATTTTTAATCTTTTGTTGGAAGCCACCCAGAGTGGCTGGGGAAACCCAGCCAGATGGGCGGGGTAGAATAATAAATTGTTGTTGTTGTTGTTGTTGTTGTTGTTGTTGTTGTTGTTGTTATATTGTCAGAATGTTCAAAGTAATATTTTGTATTTTCCTAGAATCACAGTACTCAGCCATTATTTCCATTACTGCCTAATTTCAGGAACAGCAGTGTTACTAATTGTCTCTGCATGCTTGTTTCAAACTGGTAGAGGAGAAACACAGTTTATGGCACGAAGACGGATGCTGCAAGGCAGAAGGTCAAAGTCATTATTTGTTGTGCTCCTCATATTATCCTCTAATGCTATCGGCATAAGTTACCTGAATTTGGGAAGATCATAGTTTTGAATCTGGGAAGTTCTTTCCATAAGCCTTACAACTCGTTCATTAGGTGAACCATGACTCATTAATAAAATGGTGAAAAACTTTAGAAACAAAAATTAACAGGATAATAGAAGAGGTGGAAAGAGATGTATAAGTTGCTGTGCATACCATTGTGAGGACAATTTCGCTCCACTTCTGTCAATGGTAGCTTTTTCATTGCTATGACGATGAGGGTTATTGCAACGTAAGGTTCCTTTGAGGGTTCCATCCCTTTTTAAGTTTTCTCTAAGCCAGCAATCCCTCGTGTTAAACAGTAGTAGAGGCTAACAAAAGGACGAGAAGGGGGAACAGTCATCATTGTATCAAGGTGAAATATGTGGCACTGATGCAGGAAGGGGAAAAATTGAGCATCAAATTACTATGGCAATGACTGAGAAATGAAATAGCTATAGAAAGAGAGTCAGCGGGACTGCAAATTGGCACATGAGTTCTCAGTACTGACTTTACTGGTAGAAAGCCAAATTCAGAGTGCCCTCCATCATCCCCCTGTAGCATTTTATAGTCACTAATGACATTTTATTGCTCAAGGAGTCATTCAGCCATATATAGGTGGGAATTTTCCTTGACTTATTTTACTGTATCTCTGGTCTGATCTGGTGTGGAGTCAGTCTTTTAGCTTCTGAAACTTCTGTAGAAGGTGTTATGAGCTGTAAAGGAAGTGAAGTGGCCAGAGGCTTTGATTTCTTATGGTTAAATAATAATAATACATGGCACTTTGCTTCTTCAGAGCTTGTGCTTTTTATAGCCTAGTGTTTACCTAAGAAATCATGAACAATCAGTTTAAGAGACTGCAAAACATGCCAACTGAACAAATTTTCCTATTCTTGATGGTACAGTGGCCACAACCTTTGGGCCATTATTAGAAACAATAATACCAAGGTTGAAGGAACAAGTGAACATGCTGCTTTGAAATCTGGCACAGGTTGCCTCCAATGTATGGTTTTCTAATATTTTAACTTGGAATAATCCCTTTTTGTCACTCTAAGAAAGCTTGCATTTTTTATTGCTGTACATTTTTTTTAAAAAAATGACATTAAGCAACCAGGAAATGAAAATTTGGTGGTCTGATTATCCAGTTACACAATCTGTAGAATTGTGCTTTGTATAGTTAATGTATTCCAGCTGCAAATATCAAGGGTTTTTGTTTTGTTTTTTGTTTTTTGTTTTAGGATTTAATTTCTTTATAACTTGGAGATAAATGATATGGTGCTAAAGGGATAGCTGGAGCACACAGGGATGATTTACCTAAAAATAAGTTATGGGGATTTAGGAAACTGGAAGCCATTGGGAAGAACAGGAGGCACAGAAGCCAAGGGTCATTTTCACATTTAGAAAATCATACAGCCCAATAAGTATTCCCTGAGGAATTTGAAATACACAGTTGCCTGGTTCACACATAATGCTAGGTCACGGTTTGTTTATCCTAACTATTGTTAGTTTGAATGAGTGAACCATGCCCTGCAGAATGTGATTTTTTTTTTGGGGGGGGGGAGCATAAATCACAATTTGAAGTCATGGTTTAGTGTTGATTTATGAATTATGGCTTGTTTTAGTAATGGCTCAGCATTATGTCTGAACCCAACAGTCTTGCTTAACCCATGGTTTGTTTGGCCATTCCACCACTTATGTTCATTTTAAGCTACAGAAGCACAAGGCAAGAGCAACTGGAAAAGAAATCAAGCTTTGGAGAAACAAGCCTTGTCTATGAGACAACTCATTGTTTGTTACACAAACTATGGCTTAGTGTTATGTGCAGCTGCAGCTGCTATGATATAGCTGGTGCATTCCAACTCCATGTGCAGAAACTGAGTACCATGTATGAATCAGCTGCACTGGATGTGCAAATGTACAAATAGGTCACATGGCTAAAAAGAGATGGGATTCTCCATCTGGTACGCAGGCTGAGACCCTATCTGCCTGTGGACTGCCTCGCCAGAGTGGTGCATGCTCTGGTTATCTCCCGCTTGGACTACTGCAATGCACTCTACGTGGGGCTACCTTTGAAGGTGACCCGGAAACTACAACTAATCCAGAATGCGGCAGCTAGACTGGTGACTGGGAGCGGCCGCCGAGACCATATAACACCGGTCTTGAAAGACCTACATTGGCTCCCAGTATGTTTCCGAGCACAATTCAAAGTGTTGGTGCTGACCTTTAAAGCCCTAAACGGCCTCGGTCCAGTATACCTGAAGGAGCGTCTCCACCCCCATCGTTCTACCCGGACACTGAGGTCCAGCACCGAGGGCCTTCTGGTGGTTCCCTCACTGTGAGAAGTCAAGTTACAGGGAACCAGGCAGAGGGCCTTCTCGGTAGTGGCGCCCTCCCTGTGGAATGCCCTCCCACCAGATGTCAAAGAGACCAACAACTACCAGACTTTTAGAAGACATCTGAAGGCAGCCCTGTTTAGGGATGCTTTTAATGTTTGATGTATCATAGTATTTTAATATTCTTTTGGAAGCCGCCCAGAGTTGCTGGGGAGGCCCAGCCAGATGGGCGGGGTATAAATAATAAATTATTATTATTATTATTATTATTATTATTATTATTCTGTTTCCAAACCATGCAAAAGAGGTGGATGCCTAGAAAAAGTATTGAAGCCAAGGGCTGTGATTTCCCTTTTGGGCTATTGTGTTTCACACCGATAAGCCAAAAGTCTTCCACCTCACCCTATGGCTCACTGTATTATGGCTCATCCCATGAATAACCTGAGCCTTACCAGTAATAGGCTAAAAGCTATTGCCACTATTACAGATGGGTCTTGAACTAGAAGAGAGAGAAAGGGAAAAGCTGGCAAAGAAAAATATACATCCCTCCCCTCTAGAGAGGTGAATGTTGCTGTAGGTATTGCCCTCCCTAATGGATTCAGAAGTCTCAAGTTACTTGCATGAAGGGAGCAAAGGAGAAAATGAAGACTGCAATGAGACTTATGACTGCTTTAATTTTGCCCCTACAGTATAAAATGGAACCATTTAAAAATTACTCTCTAAACCCTGCATAGGAGAGCAATAAAACTAGTTTTCACACTTTCCCCTCTAAGTGTTTTAGTCTGAATGCATGAGCCTCTGGCAAACACTGGAACATCAGACCATCGCATCATTTTTCATTTTGTTGTTACTGTGGTGGTGGTGCTGGGGTGTGTTTTTTTTTATATATAATGTTTTGCTTCAGGAGGTTATCATTGCAGAATGCATCATCCAAGCAGAGTTGTTGTTGTCTGTGCTAAACCATGAATGTGCAACCATAGTTACCTCTTCTGTTTATTCTGTTCCAGCAATTTCATTAATTGTAAACCTGTTCGCTGTTTGCTAGTGAGCTATCACTGTGTGTTGTTTCCTAATAGCTTTAGCTCTGAGGATTTCTGGGTACATATGAAGGGTCTTCTGATAGAAATGATGTGTGTGTGGCAGGGGGGGGGCAATCTTCCAGGGAGGAAAAAAAAGCAATGCAATTTTTCAATATGTGGCACATTTACTATAAATAGTGGGAATCCGTCAACTCAACTAAGCATTTCATGGGAACCTCCATATCAAAGAAGACCATTTGGAAAACAGCCTTTGTCTTAAATGTGTCTGTAGACAGTGCATTTGTTGGTTTTTGAGTAAATCCAAGCCTATTTATAAGCTCATCTGTTACATGAAGGGGATATGGAAATAGCTCCCTGTTGCATGAAAATTATCTATACTCTACTAGAGACAATACACTTAGCCTACTGAAAGTAATAGAGTGAAGTCAGCTTCATAGTTTATTTTAATGGGCAAAGGCTCTGCACATCATAATATCAAATAAACTCCCCGGAAAACATCATCCTCGTATAATTGTATTATACAAGAGGAGTGTCACTTTTTCTTTGGAAGAGCACCATTACACTTTTATGATATACGTTAAGGGGAAACTAGATGGTACCATTGATTCCTGCAGTAGCATTTTTACATCAAAAGACCTATGTCTGCCGTCCAGGTCACTGATATCACAAATGAAGGGGATTTAATGGTCTAAGTTTGGTCTCCTGAGAACAACAGAATAGTTAGTACCACCATAAAGTCTGACAATGTAGCCCCTTTGGCAGGTTTTTGTTGATAATAGGCTTGAACTGCAATCTTTTTGCCTTGGTATAAGGGGATCTTTTACAGGAGGCTTGAGATGCATTAGGGGAATAAAGCAGGGGTAGGAAAAGCTGCTGAGTACACGGCTGCTTTTCACCTGCACCATACCTAGGGTAAGGTTAATGCAGTAGTATCCATGTGAAAACTGCCTCACCCTCGCATTAAAAGGAGCTTATCATTAGGGATTACTGAGCGGCTGCACCAGCTGCAAGTCTTTACTTAAAGACTTAAAGGTAAAGCTCTTTCCATTCCCTATCCAATGACATTTGCAGCTCACTATAATTTATTGAATATCTTCCAAAGAGCAAACACAGGATTTCTCCTGGCACTGTTTTAGTTGGGTTGTAAACGTTTGCCATTTACCAAGAAAGGGGAAGGGGGTGGAGGGACACATTAACACTTTTGCAAAACATGGTGTAATATTTTGAACCTACCTTTTGAACCTTAAGCTGATTCCTGTTTCTCTGAGTCCAGCCTGTACATTATTTAAAAGTCAAAGTCTTATAGTAGCTTTGCAATGAAAGTCCTGTGTCTCCCTCCCCAAAAAAGTGGCCATTGTTTTTGCTTTGGCTGACACTCTATAATGGCAAAAGTATGAAAATTTTAAACTTTATGCAGAAGAGACAGTTTTTTAACACCTACTGTATTTCATAGCCACATTCTCTATGTCTCAGAATCCTTGAAAAGAATCCAAAGAGAATTTAGTGAGGTTATCTTCATTTATTAAGGCTGCCAATTTATTGATGAAGATGATAAAAAAAAATAGTTAAAGAAGGCAAATTACATGCCTGGTGATGAAACATTTTCTTCGCCTTCCGGGTAACATGCATGCAAATTATATTAATAGGCTATAATTATGTAAACTTTATTATGTGTGTTAAAGATAACATTAAAATTATAAGACAAATGACACTTAATCACCAAAGGAGGATAATGACAAAAAAGTCAGCAAAATGAATGGGCATCATAAAGATTGTTGTGCTTCTTTGCACAATGACCCTTTATATTATAATAAAATAAAATAATAATAATGAATAATGTTCCACTCACTATGTTTCACCTTCAAATCACTCTACAAACATTGTCTGATTATTATACAAGCATTTGGGTTCAATCAGTCTGTGCAAATTTGTGCACTGTGCGTAAGACCTTTCCCCAGTCAAACACCCAAATTGCGTTTCTTTCTTCTTCCATTTCATACTGTAGGATGCTAGATTTAACAAGTTAGCAAAAATGAATGATTGTAATATGAAATACAGATGACTGTGGTGAAATAGATGGTACCTTTCCCCCCAGAACGAAGTACTTTAAGAGGAAACTCAGAGGAAATGCCATCTGGGTTATTCTAATTACTAACTAACTTTATAACATTTGCTAAATATTATAGAAGGGTTTTCTCAGTGGTTTATGGTTGTTAAATTAAGATAGCACCCTCATCACCTCATACTGGTGATCTCTGATGTGAGTCCCAATGCCTCCACCAATTCAGCTGCAACCCCACATGTTGCTGCTTCAGAAAAGCCAGAAAGCCCATAAAGAGGGTAGAGCAGCATATGAGAACACGGAGGGGAGAGGGGAGAATGACCACTAGCCATGCCCTTAAAGGCTCACATTGCATCTCTAAAGCTATTAAGAATGGGACAGCTTTGTGCTGGCAAGGATTTACCATTGCTTATAAACAGGACCATTCTGCAACTATGCTGGGCCGGTCACTGAATGCATGCTCAGATGGAAGACTCAGAACATGTTCATTGTAGACCTGATACATGCAAGCCTTTCAGGATAATTCACTGGGCAACAATTTTTTACTTTTTGAATGTTGTCTAGATTTCTACAACTGATTTAGGGTAGTTTTGCACTGCTGAATCAGGAAATGGCATCCGTTTCTCTCCATCAGGTCAGGTTTACTGTAAACTGAATGGTGGGCATTGATAAAGGTAAGTACACGTAAAATGCATGTTGCTTCACTATGTTTCAAACTTCAGGGCTTCCGTTTCTTGGAACTCCTGGAATGCTCAGTGGCAGGGAGGTCTCTCTTCAGAGTCCAACAGTAGTCAGCCATCATGACTGCGTCCCAGCGACCCTGATACCTGGTCTCCATCTCTTTCATGTCCTGATGGAATCTCTCCCCCTGCTCGTCACTCATTGAACCCAGGTTCTCAGGAAACCGGTCCATATATGAAAATAGGTAGTGCATCTTGACGCTCATGTTGCAACCCAGGTTTCTGAAAGCAGTCAGCATGTTGTTGACAAGTTCTGCATAGTTTCTGCCCCATTAACTTAGTTTTGATCCCCCAACTTTATGCTTTGCCGCACCAATTTATGGAAGATTTCGAGGTTTTATGACTTCAAACTGATCCCTTTTCGACATAATCACCCAGAACTATCGGACCTGAATACTTCTTGTCATTAAAACAATCATTTCCAATCAAAACAATTATTCGACATGGCATTTTACCCCCACCAACTTCTTCTAAAATGCTCCACACAAGCGTACATGTGAACAAAAACGTAAAAAAACGACATGCGGCCATAGCTCAAAAACTTGACCTGATTGAGTAAAACCAATGTGATTTTTGGATTCAGCGCATCAGATTCATCCTAAATCAACTGAAAAAACACATACAACAAATTTGTTGTTGACCAGTGTAATCCTTTCAGCTCTGCCTTGCTTGCTTTGCAATAGAGGAGCATGCGAAACAGCAACAAACGGAAATTATTTCACAGGACTACTACTAGTCACATGAAATTTAAGCACCTTGGTCACATCTGCATGCCCTAGATCCACTTGTATGAATGGATGCATACACCATAATGCTGCCACTAGCTAATTTACATCTGTTGCAATGGTTGCATCGATTAGCTCGTGTTAAAAGTCAGCACATTTTAGTGTGTGTGTGTAGATTCCATCTTCTAACATTATTTTTAACTAGAAAAAAATCAAAATTGCAGTTAATCTCATGCAATGCTTAATCTCTAAAATGAGAGCTAGCAGATTTCAAACCTGCCTGGATTCTCAGCTCCTACCCTAGAAATTCTCACAGATGTGTGCAATCTGCTTTTGAAGGAACGGCACTCTGCAATTGCTACAAGGCACTTTTCTCTGTTATCATTTCACATATTCCAGATTTCTTCCATGGCGCTAATATCTAATGAAGCCCTGGTCTTGTTGCATAGCATGCACTGGTCCCCACAGCCTGGTATGATCTCTCCTAAATGATAGCGACATTCATAGAGTTTTTGTAAAATGGACATCATGCACATCACTACAGCCACTGTCTCAACCCCCTTGCCCCAAAGGGGGATATTACTACAGAATGCAGCATCCTCACACTAGAGCATTCTCTCAACCTTGGGATGGCATGGGTTCAAGGCACAGGACAAGTGGGCCTGAGATTCTGGAGAACAGGAGGGAGCAGAAAAACTGAGATGTAGAGGGAAATGATAAAGTCAGGTCCCAGGCCTCAGAGGGCTAAGTTGGCCAAAGACTCCCATCAGGGACAGACTGATTTTTGTTTGAGTTTATAAATTTATTCTAACAAGACTCCTGCCCCAGGCCTCAGACAAGTTCTGGATAGAACTTTTGGTCCATCCATCCCCCCAAAAAACACCCATTATTACCAAATGTGCAGGCTATAAAACATTCAGCAATACTGGAATATGACATCATAGAATTGTGGAGGGCTTTCCTTATTCGAACCCTTGATGCAAATGTGCTAGGCCATGGGAGGGAAAGAAGCGTATTTTGAATATCTTGTTTAACATCACAAACCTGTATGGGAATCTTCCAGAGCAATGCTAATTATTCCTCGTCCATCATTAGAACATTTGGCTTGAATGGTGGTGGTGGGGAATCTTGCTGACCTTAATCCCACCTGAATCATAGTTAATAATAGTACATGAAGGTCATTTTCCTGTCAGGCAGGTGTGAAATATTTTGGCTCTTTGCCATTCAGCAAGTCATCCAGCTTAAACTTATATGTTTAGACATGTTCATATTCTTTAATGGTACAACATTTAGTTGAGCAGGATGAAAGTGACAGAGCTGAATCTTCATACCTCTTTTCTTCTATCAGGACCAAGACAGTGTAGCAGCAAATTGTGCCCCCACCCACCCCCGAAGCCAAGCATTCGGGGCAGCTGTGAAACTCCACAAAACAGCGCAATGACCTTCCTTGCCATTATTTATTGTCCATCATAGTAATCACAATAATATTGAAAATTAAAAATCTGGTGCCTTTTCATGATAGCCCAACCAGCCGTCTTCCTCTCCCTACTGGTAGGGCTGGCCCTGACTAGACCACTTCAGTTTGCAGCCCTGATGAACGCCTGACTAGCCTCCCTTGATCCCAGGATATTAATCATTATGAATGATTCCCAATGCAGAAAACCATATTGCTGTCTATTTCCCATATGCAAAACATAAATTGTTAATGGGTTTACTGTCCAAAACACTGCTCCAGCTCTATTATGTATGTATGCACTGAAGCTGTGAGAGTGATTTGCTAATCTGGAGGCTGTGGTAAATATTTCTTTGTGTCAGTCTTTCATCTGCATTCCTAAACTTCATAACAAAACTTCAAGGAGCGGGGGAGAAAGAAACTATTAGCTGCGAATTAGACATTCTCAGGGAAGCCTAGAATTATTTTTCAGGACAGAGGGCTCAATTTCTCAATCTCAGGTGTATGATTAAAATCAATTAAATCACTCTTCCAATGTCAGCGTCAAGATTCTCCTGACAAATGAAATTATGCGAGAAAAGTGTTCTCTTCACTCTTCAACCCTTTCTCAGTATCGCTCACATCCACAAATGAGATCAAAATTTTCAGCTCAGGGATTTCAGAGATATTTTCCATAAGAACATGAAAAATCCCAGGAACCCTATGTAAGTAGACTTTATAGTCTCTAGTGGCAAGATTTTGATGGCCTCTGTATGGTTGGATATATTCATGACTAACAAAAATGAAAAAATTACTGAGCAAAATTTAACCATTTGGCCACCACACTTGATTCTTCCCCCCACCCCCCAATAAATTAAAGTTTCAAATGTAGCACTATGTACTGTGCTACAAGGGTACACGAGGTAACCTTTGCGTCTCTCTTTTTATTCACAGAGATGTCCCTGATGACATTCTCTTATTGAAAAACTGAATTTTATCAGTCTCCTTCAGTTGCTTCCCAGATATAAGGACAGAAAGCAGGCAGACTCAGCTACAAATGACCACATCATTTCCTGGGGCCCTGAAGGGTTAATAGTAATTTACAGTAGCATTCATCAAAATAAAACCATATATTGTGCACTCTCTCTCTCTTTTTGTCTGTGCAGGAAATATAATTGTTAAAACGCAGATATATCTCATTTCCAGAAGTGCTTTCATGTGCCTGGACTATAATACTGGCAAATTATTTAGCTCTTAATTTGTTAAAGCATGGACTTAAGTTTAAATTTTACCCATGAGACTTGTTGTATATATTATTTGCTGGTTTGCTTTCCCTCTGTTTTCTTTAGAGACGTAAACAAATGTTTTCTGCATTTCAGAAGTTTTCCTATTCCCTATACTTTTTCCTCCACATGCTTTGGGGCAGCAGCATTACACATAGTATTTTGAAATATATTATTTTGATTCTTTTGAAGGAAAACAGCCTGAATTCTACAACAGGAAGAAAAAGAACAACATTTGGGGGTGGGGAAATATGATCTGGGGGGCAGTAAGAGAGAGAGAAAGATGTAGCTCAGTGACAGAGCACATGTGTTGCATGCAGAATGTTTCCCATTCAAGATTTGGCATTGCTAGGTCGGGCTAGGAATGCATCCCAATGCTGGCACATAGCTGCTGAATAAGAGCCCTGTTTGCAGCTAGGAGAGTGAGGAAGCAACACACCCTGATACCTGGTATGTAGCCACATGTAGGGGTCAGTGTGGAAGCCGGACATGTTATCTCCTTATGAGGAAGTTCACAAGGATGTAGGAGAATTCAGGGGTGCAACTGACAGGGGAGGAGACCAGGGGCCTTCTTACAAGAGTTGCCTACCTAGGCGCTGAATAGGATGCCTTGAACTGATGCAGTCACCCACCTGAGAAACTGTCAGAGCTTCAGGTGTGGATGAGGGATTTCTGGAGATGGTGGGGCACTTCATTTTCACTTGCCAAGTTGCTGCCCACCAGATGGGTCTTTCTGAGGTGGCTTTGTGATATCACAAAGGGTCTCTCCAAGCCTCATCACCATGTATGAGTCACACAGGATGTGTGGGAGGATTTGCAGGTATGGGGAGACTTTTTGAAGCATTTCCATGAGGTTTCATTCTGGAGGGACAGCCACAGGCTCCAGGCTGAACTCCAGGTTCCAGTGTCCCTGGCTCTTTGGTGTATTTTTTTCCAGAATAGTTGGTACACTGATCCGAATCTTGGCAAACCAAAGGGTTAACTCATGATTGGACTGTTCTGGAATTTTCCCTTACTGCAGTTTAATATGGTTTTTGTCTGAGCAGCTTGCCAATTCCACTGTCCATTTTTGGCATGACAACCAAGCCAGGTCCTTAATTCACTCACTTCTAAGAACACTTGGGCGATGGAGCTGGCCAGGGTTTTTCCTGCTGTCTCCACTTCTGGGTCCTTTTTCTTACACACCATGAGCCAGGCCTTCCATGGGAGTAGAGGGAAGGTGAAATCCTGTTGTGTCGGTGGAAGCATATGGGAACAATGGTGGACATTGTTCAAATACAATAATTATACAGTGGTACCTCAGGTTACATATGCTTCAGGTTACATATGCTTCAGGTTACAGACTCCGCTAACCCAGAAATAGTGCTTCAGGTTAACTTTGCTTCAGGATGAGAACAGAAATCATGCTCTGGGGGTGCGGCGGCAGCAGGAGGCCCCATTAGCTAAAGTGCTTCAGGTTAAGAACAGTTTCAGGTTAAGTACGGACCTCCGGAATGAATTAAGTACTTAACCTGAGGTACCACTGTATGTATTTTTGCGAGGCCAGCCTGTTTTGGTTTTAAATTTTAAACGTTACATTTTATTTTACTACTTTGAAATCATGTGAAGCTTTTCCGGCCCCAGCTCTACTTTCTACAATCCTGTCAAACCAGTTATATTGCCAACTCTGTTTTTTCAGGTTAAAAGCACCCAAATACAAATTCTGGAAATATACTCAGCCCTGCTGAATACAGTTAAGTCTAAGTGTATGCACTGCTGAGTACAAACAAAGAGGCAATACTGGGACTTATCAGGTATCCTGTGCTTTATTACTAATCCACGTGTGGGAAAGACTGAGCAACGCCAAGCGCTTGAGTGTTTAATGGAGTTATTTAGGGTCCTAGATGCTCACTGCTCGTGATACCTCCAAAGCAGTGTGACACATGGCGACAATAAAGAAAAATGGGGGGAAACGTGAAGAAGGCGTTTTTGCAGCCCCCGCCTGAGCCCAGCAATGAGGATGGTGAAGCAGAGTTCTGATAAGATCAATTACTTTTTAATTTTATTGCCTCTCTGGTCAAGTTTCTAGTGTCAAGATTCTCAAGCCCTAATCAGCATTCACGGTGTTTATAGCCCACAAGGAAGCTCTCACCAGGCAAAGCTAATTCAAGGTGGGATTTACACAACTCTGCTTAGTTCACGTATCTTCTTTTATTATAGTATTATTATGGTATTGAGGAACCACAATGAAATTTTATTTCTTTGGAATTGACACACAATGATTGAAACTCCCAAGAGCAAACCATGGAAGAAATCCACCAGAGGCAGTTATGCACTAGAAGTTATCTTCTTTCTCATGTGTTTCCTTTCCCCCTTTTATCCGCGCCCCCTCCCCTCCGCACATACAAAATCAACACCTCAAAGTGCTTTTTGGCTTTCATTTTGTTTATTCCAGCCATAAATATTTTATTACTTAAAAAGGGAAGCAGTGCTTGCTCCTAATTGTTTTTGATTAAATATGCTAATTACATTTTGGAATATTAATGACACATACGGTACTAAATGTTTTAATAATGCAATGAAATAAGCTGGCAAATATAACAACAAATTAACCTGAAACTGCTACATGATTTTCAGAATTTTATATTATACAAATAAAAGGGTAAAATAAATAGCCAATCCATTCTGGGCTGGACACCTAAAGTTTGGGTTTTAAAAATAACATAAAATTACAATGTGTTGGGTATGCTGTATGTGAACTTCTTAGACCTGGTAGTAAGCTTTGTGTCTCTCTGAATATATGATCCAAGGCTGTGTACGACTATTTTAATTTTGGATTGGCTGTAGTAGAGTATTTGGTTCAGGTGTGGGGGAAGAATTCTGCCTTCTACCCAACATCATTCTGAGAAGCCCATCTGTCCCCCCCCCCCAGCCTAGCTCCATTTCTCCACTGCTGTTATTACACTACCATTCCCAGTGCTGTTCTACCATCTTGATTGCAACACATATTTGCTTATATTCAGCAAAATGGCTACCTTACCTAGGAAAATATTACAGCTTAGCAACAAAGTAGGTAGTGTTGCACTGCTAGAAGCTGCAGGAACCAGATAGTGAGTATTGGGTAGCATCTAGCATGAAAGATCTTTCTGGTGGGCTAGTTTGCAGACCCTCTGAGTGTCTCTATTTTCCAGGGACAGTCATGGATTTATAGAAGCCATCCCGGTTTCTTATTTGATTCTGGAATGCCCCACTTTTGCCTAGGATGTCCCTATTTTCAGCAGAGAAATGTTGGAGGGTATGAGTTTGTAGTCTTGCTGGGCAATGCTGGTTGAATGATAGTGAATCTAAAGGTCTCTGTACCTTATTTGCACTGTCCCCTCTCACAGTTCCCTTACATGAAAAGTTTTTAGACCTGAGTATAAGCTTTAATGGAAGGAGGGGCTGATGGGAATTATAGTCCAAAAGCATCTAGAGGACACCAGGTTGGCAAAGGCTGTACTATAAAATATGGCACAGATACTAGAAGTTCTCTTCTGCCAAGATGTGCTACCCTTATGTCCTAGAAACAATCTAGGACAAAAATGACAGGGATAGAAGGCTTGGTTTGAGAAATGTGTTTTTGTCTGTGTGGTAAAAGAGATTCATTTGCCAGTGAGAAGGATCAAAGATTGTGTTTTGAAACCACTGGGAGGTTACCCACTGAGTTCAAGATGAATAGGACTTGATCCTTACCCCCAATCTAGGAGCTCAGAATAAACATTGGGTACCCATGTAAGCCAAAAATTAAAGCATTCTTCTTTTGTGGTAGAACAAAATTGGATATATCCTTTAAACCTAATGTGTGATTCCTTCATATTCCTGCTGCAAAGGAGAGTGAGTTTTAATTGGCATCAATTAAATCTAACTTTCTTCTCCTTCCTCTTTTAAACTTTTAGTTGACTTCCATTGCAGTTTTGCTGTAAACCTATGCTTGTTTGCTTGCTTTTTCATTGTAATTGTTTTGGATGGAAAACTTGTTTTCATTGCCTTAATATCTATGTGGGAGAATCTGTAATATAAACAAAAATCAAACATAGCTTTGAATGAACACATAGAAGATTACCAAGGCCTATCAGATCAACCTAAATACAAAAGGACAAGGCAGTTTGTTCCAGCAAAGAACTAAAGCCAAGTTGAGAATGGAACGGAACTTAAAACCACACACACACACACACACACACACACACACACACACACAAAAACGCCTCTTTGATATAAAGGGGAGAGGAATCTCACCAAGGCCACATTCACACCAAACGTTTAAAGTGCTATGATACCACTTTAAGCAATCATTGCTTCCCCCCAAGAGTTCCGGGAACTGCAGTTTGTTAAAGGTGCTGAGAATTGGTGGGAGGCCCGTATTTCTCTCCCAGAGCCTCAGAGTTACCAGTGAAGAGAGACTTATTGTTAAACCACTCTGGATTGCAGGTAGGAGGCCTCAGTCTAAAATATTTGGGGGCAGGCGTGTCCCCCTCCCAGATCCCTTTTAGATCAGATCCCCTCAAGTCCAAAACATATCTGGAAGCTCTCCTCACCACCCTACCTTCCAAGGTGATGGTGCATAAAGGAGGGCCTGTGGCAGCCATAGGGCCTTATGTTTCAGACCTGGATTCTGGCATAAACATACATAGCTGCATCCCAAACTTGAGCACTGAAACACAACAGTACCCTGTATAAATTTGTTGCTTTCGCTTTCTGGTGTCCCTAGACACTGTTGTGAGTATGCACTGGAGCATGGCAATCACAGCAAGGATACAGGCTGCTGAGGTCAGCAAGGGCAGCTGTCCACTCAGGAGTCAAGCAAGTAAATGGAGCTAGCTATGGCACTTGCCACCCCACCAATCAGCATCTAACAGTAAGGATGGGAATTCCTCTACACCAGGGATAGGCAACCTAAGGCCCATGGGCTGGAAGCGACCCACGCAGGCTGTTTAACCAGTCCACGAGTCGCCCCTGAACCAAGCCGCCCACTCGGGGAGTCCCCGTGCACTACCCTAAAGCAGCACAGCATGGGGACTCTTCCATGGCTTCTGCACATGCCCAGAACCTGAAAATCGCTTATACGCAGGCGCGATTTCCAGCATCTGGGCATGCACAGAAGTGATTTCCGGCACCACGGACATGTGCAGACACAGTTTCCGACATCGCGCTGCACCGGTCTAGCCCACGGAGCATCTCTGCGGGAGTGATGTGGCCCATGCCCGGTAAGCCTTACCTTCTGTTGCCATGCAGTAGCTGCCAGTCAGCTACTTCATCGCCCATGGCTAATGCTAGCATTAGGATTCCTCTTTCTGCTCTGCGATTCAATCAGTGTACATATGCAGAGTGCAACAGTACTGAAAATACCCTTCAGACTGAAAAGTACAGCCAGCTATAGGTATGCAGCAGTCTCAGCCGTGTCCATACATCAAAAACAGAAGTATGGCACATTACTAACTTGCAGGTGCCAGTTCAGAAACAAGACCAGGTGACTTGGAAACTGAAAATCGAGATAGGCCAAAAAAAGCGCATCCTTGCTAATAATAATTGCAGATTGGTGATGGTGGTAGTAGTAGTAGTAGTAGTAGTAGTAGTAATTTTGTTATTTATACCCCTCCCATCTGGTTTAACTTAGGTTGTGGGGTACAGTAGTAACACACTATAAGGCAACCATTAACTCATTAAGACAAGATTCAGCAACATTACAGCTTCTATCCATCATCTCTAAAATTGAAATTATATTGATTTGCCTCATAAGGTTATGAATATAAAATATCTGCCAAATATGGCAAAGAACTTTGTACATTAGAAGTGTATATATTTTATGTACCCTATAGTATAGTCTGGCACATTTTTAATTTCATTAGATATTTGATTTTAGAAGTGCCCTCTGCAAATGAATTCTAGGGTCTATTGGTTATGTGAAAAGTAATTTCATTTTTAATACACTATTTGCTATCTATTAATTCACTATTTTCTGCCTTTTAATTTAATTGAGCATCCATTAGCCTTACATTAAACCATTTCTACAAAATGAACTTAACAAAACTTTTAGAAAGACCTGCTCACTTTCTTATTAAACCCAATCATCTCCTTGTATGCCCACTCACAGGTTCTAACATTGTGAAAGGAATTCTGCTCATATAAACATGGTCTGCCTTTCCAAAATGGATCGCATAAAACCCATAGACAATAATTTATTAGAGTGATTTTCCTCTGGGCTTAATTGCTTATTGATTTTGGGATCTTGAATGGTCAAATACCACTATATAGTTAGCTCACCATTGCTATGCAGGTACAATAAAACCTTAGAGTTACAAATACCATGGGAAATGTTCATAAACATGAACATTCTGCTGCTTCTCTTGAAATCTCAGTGTGCCACTCACTTTTCCTTCCAAGCACACTGAACACAAACAGACATTTTCCTGTATTCCTATTAACTTCAATAAGCCTCCCCAACTTGGTGCCCTCCAGGTGTTTTCGACTACAGTTCCCATCAGCCCCAATCAGGATGGCCAGTAGTGAGGAATGCCGGGTCACATAGTCCCAACAACAACTGGAGTGGACGAGACTGGGAATGGCTAGCTGAAAGACAATCCCCTCATTATTTGGTTTCAGTCTCATTATATCCCAAAAGGTATGTGGTTGTTTTGTTAGTTTACTTCTTCAAGTTTTCATAGTCTGTTTAATAATATGGAATGTAATCTAGGCAATCCAAATCAGCCTGTTGAAATTCTAAAACCCAATCCCCAAATATCTGTTTTTTGTTACTCACATATATAATTTCTTTTTTTCAAAGGCCAGTGAACTTTTGCAGTATAAATAGTGGTAAGATCTGCTCTCAACAGGTCAGTGGTTCAACACAATTCTATCATAAGCACATGCAGTAAGTTCTCACTGTAAATCTAAGGAGGGTAGGGAAAAAACCTTCATTAAGGTATCAGGATATATAAAAAATAGTTTTCATATGATTTGCAGCCTTGAACATCTTAAACAGCAGCATTGCTCACTGGTGAGGAGTAATGAAAGGATAGGAGAAACAGGTTTTATCCTACTGCTCTTTTAGTGGCTTTTGATTCCCACCCAAGGGACTACCCACCTCTTGGGCTCCATCAATCCACTCTCTTTCTATGAACCCTCTGCCACCTCTCAAACCTGAGAGTGATGAATTAGTAGAGGCAGTGTATTGCTGTGTACATGTCTGCCCAGGGATGAGTTGAGAATATTCATCTCGTTTCACTTGTGACCTTTTTCTGTTCTGCAAACCCAAAAGGTCTGTGCTGCATAATAGGAACTCAAAACAAAAGATAAGCGAAGTAACCTATGCATTGTTGAACGTTTGCTTGACCTTATGATTTTAATAGGCCCTGCTAATTTTTAATTGCACAGTCAATATCTATTATACAAATTAAGTGGTAATAGGTATTTGTATTTTTTAAAACGAATTAAGCTGATTACACAAATCTTTAACCAAGCAGCGACTAATCCGAGGCACAAACATTCCTTTGATAAGATACATTCAAGCAAACATTTCTGTGGCAAAATGTTATCAGATAGCAAATAATTAGGTTAAGATGCTCCGTTCAGATCGTTAAGTGATGGTATTGGGAGCACTCCAGAAGGGATTGGTGTACAGTAAGTTCTTTAGACTCCTTTGTGGCTTCTGGCTAGGCTGCTGAATTCCTTGATGCTTCTCAAAGCAACCACATTCTCACACTGCAATTTAGAGGAAACCTTTTATCAATAAAGTCGCAAGCAAAATTATGGTGTAGCATACGTAATTCTTGACAGTCTACAATCTGTGTGCTGCTGCGCTTGTGGAGGTGCGATTTTTGACAAGCAATGGGATGACATAGTTAATCCTATAAGAATATCTAGTATGTCTATTCTTGCCTGATGTGATTAGAAGAAAGGAAGAACGGAAACATTTGTTACCCACCATGATATAGAAAGATGACTGCAGAATGTTCCAAACCATGACAGTGTTCCATCAATGACATTCTGCCCGAGGACTTTGGAGAGGTAATCGGGTAGGAACTGTGCCCAACCGCATTTACATAGATGTGGGAAGTGAAATAGTTTTCTGGCCCATATTCCAACAGACAGCTAGTCTGTGGTCATCGAAATTCCTTCACCTTCACTTCCGTTCTCATGGTAGGCCAAGGTCATGCCAAAAACCATTTAAGATATGTACTCCCCTTATTTCTGTTTGTCCTTTTGCGGTATGTGGTTCTGTAGATGTAAACAGTTTGGTAGAAAGACAGAATGGAGGAATATGTTCAAAGGAAGAAGAAATGCTAGGGTGAAGCATGTTTACATTTTAAATGGTGAATTGTGCAACATTATAATTTAAGAAATAACTTTTGAGCAACTCTTGGCTTCTATTCCTTTTTCTTTCTTTCTTTTTAGAGTTGAGCATGCCCCTGATTTTTAATTTGCATTTAGGAAAGTGCTCAATGCCTGGATATCTGTAGAATGTCAAGGGTTAAGTAACCACATTTCTCCATGTGGTAAGTGTAGTTTGGAAAGTTCTCAATTGTTTGGCTTTCCACTTTCAGTGTTTGGTTTCTTGTTACATGAAGCATGGAGAGTTTAACTAAGCTGTTTTTCATTGTTGAAAGAAAAGTAAATTGCAAATCCCCTGGAGAGGCTCTTCAGTTCAGTTACTAACATCACTATTTCTAGTTTCCACATTAGATATCCCCGACAATAATATTGAAGATCAGGGATCCTGTGGAGCTTCACTGTTCTGAAATATATTTCATTCTGTAGGGCTGTCGAGCTCTGGAATAAGAACAAAGCTTCAAATTAAGTGCATCTCTTTCAAAAGACAGAGCGAGTCTTGCTGCATGGATACATATTGTTCATAGGGATGGGTGGGAAATGCAGTTCAGTTTCCATTTTTAGGTGAGCCTACTTTACTTGCACCAAAAGAATGCAATACCCAAATACTGCCATGTTTCTCCAAATGTGGTATCGTTCCCAAACAAAAAAAAGTGAGTACCCAAAAATGTTTAATAGGGGGAGAGTGAGTAAAAATGCATATACTAGTGGGAATGTGGGTAATAAAAAATGCATAACATTGAGGAAAATGTCTTGAAAAATCTCTATATTAGACAAAACCCATATTACTAAAATTAGAAATCCTGCATAAAACAGGCACCAAGACCAGGCCCCGTAATCAGATCTCCAGCTGTAAGCTAAGGAAAGAATATAGGGTTCTTAAAATATGTTCTCTTTGAAAATTTAAGTCACCATTTCTAGCACCTGCTACTCTTCGGTTGCTTGAATGGCCACAATGTAATATTAATTCTTCACATGAACATTTGCAGGGCCTAAGCAGTCTTTCTTCTCCCACTAAGGATAGTGTGTTGCCAGATATCCCTTTCCCTTCTCTTGCAACAATGTGGGTGGTGATGCTTCTCTCATACATGAAGGGGAAGCTGCATGTTTATTTACTGTATTTATATTTCACTTTACAAAGAACCAGGGTTGCCACCTTTGGTCGGCCAAAATAAAGAACAGGTCGAGCAAAGTATGGGACAGGTTGGGGAGGACTGGGGAGCTAAAATTATTTTACCTGGTGCAGCAATGACTTCAAAGCAAACCACTGCAATTGGGTTTACAGTGCCATCACGTTTTAGCTGCTCTGCTCTGCTCTGCTCTGGACATTAATAATAATAATAATAATAATAATAATAATAATAATATCCTGCCCTCCCTAGCCGAAGTTGGGCTCAGAGCAGCTAACAACAGTAAAAATAACACAGTTTACATAAAATCACAATCAATTAATTGAAATACATTCTAAAATCAATTCACTCTAAAATCAATTCAGAGCCAAATTAATGGCAACCATTGGGCTAGAGATCTATGAGGATTACAGAAGGAGGGGGTCAGACTGTGCCTTGGCCAAAGGCCTGGTGGAACAGCTCTGTCTTGCAGGCCCTGCAGAAAGATGTCAAGTCCAGCAGGGCCCTAGTCTCTTGTGACAGAGCGTTCCACTAGATCGGGGCCACAGCCGAAAAAGCCCTGGCTCTGGTTGAGGCCAGCCTAACCTCCCTATGGACTGGGATCTCCAAGATGTTCTCATTTGAAGACTGTACGGTCCTCCATGGGTCATACCAGGAGAGGCGGTACCAAAGGTACAAGGGTCCTAGGCCATATAGGGCGTATAGTTGCACTGAATATGCTCCTTGAATTTTTCTTCTTCTGATCTTGCTCTTTGGTCACCTGTCCTTCCTTACTGCCCATGCCCTGCAAACTCTTCCACTCTCCACCAGAGAAGGCCCATTTGTAAACCCCGCCACCCACTTGCTTTCCAAGTCCAACTCACCTGCCCCCTTTGCAAGGGCAAAAAGAAACCTCTCTCTGCCGGCACCAGAGCAGGCCTGTGCCCTGCAAACCTCCTCCTCTCTCTCTCTGCAACCCATCCTCCCTGCACAAAAACTCTCTCTCAAACTCGTCCCATCCCCACCCCACCTTTTGCCCACGTCCCACAATAACTCTCACCCTCATTCTTGGCTGTCCTCCTCATTGTTCCACCCTGTCTCACCTAAACTTCTGCTCTCCTCCTCCCATCAGACCCATCCTCTGCCCACACAGTTTGGAGGAGGAGGAGGAGGAGGAAGACCTTGAATACATGAAAAAGACATCCCGTTTGGAGTCCAAACAGGACAAGGCACACTTTTCTCCAAAAAACAAAGAGGACGATTGCATTTTTCTAAGTATCAATCCTATCTCCTATTCTGTGCAGTCTGATTCTACAGGTTTTGGTTCTGCAGACCCTTGCCCACCAATACCAGACAGAGTGGTTTCAATTTCTGCTTCAGTATCAGCAAGCTGGTGCAAGTCCCCTACTGGCTATAACGCAGTCTCAGACGTTTTGCACTCGGTAGTGCAGTCTCTCCTCTTCACCGTGAGCCGCAGCCAAGGGTAAACCTTGGGAGTCAACATGTAGGCAATGCTGGGCTAGATGGACAAATAGTCCGACCTGGTATAAGGCAGCCTCCTAGGCTCATTATCACCTTAAAGGCTAAGGAATGAGGAGGAAAACCAGGTTGTGTTGCATTGCATGCAGCTAAGAAATCTATGACACAGGTGCACAACTTCCTTAAGCCTACACAGCAGTGTCAAATTTAGGAATCTGAGCGAGAGCTGCCAGTTCTCCCTTCTCCCTTTGGAAATCAATTTTGCAACTATAAAAATATGTGTGTGTTGCATGTCTGCAACTTTGACTTGCATGATGCTGCAATTTGTTTAAACTGTGAAACTGTATGTATGAAAACATCGCTACAGTTATTTTCTATATTCAATTCCACTAGAAGAGTAATAAGCAAACTCCCCCTACAGGATTTATCTGTCAATTGCAATATAAATATATTCTTGCAGGCTCTGATTTGTTCTGCTAAATATTTGGTAATCTGTAAAGACTGCTCAGAATAAACTCAGTTGCTTCACAAAGACAGAAGTATCTTCATCAGAGTATTGTACATTTCATTTCCTTTGCAAGATGAATAATGCAATAAGAACACCCACTCCCTTTTCCCTGGTCCCTCAGGCCAAAATAGACAAGTTCAACTACAAATGCTAAAGGGGAATTTTTTTTTGCAAACTGCTATCAATTATCCCACTTTTTATTAGCAAGGTTCCACTGGGCAAAAAAATAAATAAATATGTTTTGATTAGGGATTTGGTGTTTTGTTTGTTTTGGGTTTTTTTATCTGAAAGGAAAAAAGGGTTTCAGAGAAGAAAGAAATGAGATCAAATTAAAGCAAAATCATTTTCTTATATTTAAAAAGCTTGATACTGTTTTATACAGCAAATGCCTTTTGTCTTAAGCCATTCACCAGGAACTAACACTGCAGGTTTAATGCCAACAAATTCAACCGCTGCAAATGCAAATGTAACAGCCCATTTTTCTCGCACCAAAACATACAATAATAATACTTTTTTTCAATGCTCCATACTTTTCGTATTGCTGCTCTGAAGTAGCTTGGGCATATTGGCCTGAGGTTCTGAAGCACCTCAGGCAGTATTGTCGGAGGTAACCTGATGTAAATAATGATCAGGAGCAAAAAAATAGAGCCTAAAAGAATCATAGCCCAGTAGTAGAATATGCTTTTCACAATGCTGATTGGGTCAGATATGCTCAACCGGTAGCCTACTATGTCAAACAAAGTCCAGCAATCATTCTGAAAGTGGTTGGGGTAGATGCCCCTGAGACTGGTTTGGTTAGATTCTTTGTTATACCAGCAAGGCATGTCTGGCAAAGCAAGAGCAATAGGAGCTGGTCTGAGGCAAAGTATTCTCAGTTAGCAAGGGAGCCAAGAGTTCAGGCACAGGGAACTAATCAGAAGAAGCTGTTGCTGCCAAAGCAGCAGACAAGCAGCAGTTTAGTGCTTTTAAAGCTTTTCCTCCACTCCTTCCTGGAGCCCTGGGCATGCTTCAGTCCTTGCCCCATCCTCATGAGTAGGACTCAGAAATGGCAGGTTTTAATTGGGTCTTCTGTTCTGAGCCTCAGCTCAGCCGAGTCACCATCTCTGCTCCTTAGGTGTTCAGGGTAATGCTGGGCAGAGGAACAAGCTGTAGGTGTGAAGTCAGGGATCATAGATTCCCTTGATTCTGTGGATTCCTGGGGTAGGTGGATCACTTGGGGCTAGTGGCTTCAGGGGTTATTGCCTCCCCATGGTCCTTTTCCATGGCAAATGGTGGGATCTTTCTCCTTTGAGATGTTAGGATAGTTCTGAGTTGAGTGTGGGCTAGTTCTAATGCATGGTCAATAACTCTTCTGGATTTGTTCTCTGCCTGAGACTAGTTCTGTGCCAAAATATTTCTCAAAAGTTTCCTTCTGCTGCAAAAGAAGCTGCCATTTTTTCCCTGCCTTATTCTTTTTGCATTTGAGAATTTCTTTAGAACTTTGGTGGGTGCGGGATTTTGAGCTTACTATATAATTGTAAGTTTGCTAAGCCTTTATTTCTTTAGCACTCTGCAGCCTCCCTGGCTGCCTGCACTTCCTGATATGAAAAAGTCCCATGGGAGGATTTACTTCTTGACATCTTTCCCTGGGCACCTGAGGAGGCTGCAGTGTACAGATTTGTAGTATAAACGGAAGGACGCTCACCCCCTCCACCATCTCAAAAGTAAGGTTAGGGCAACAGGAACACCGCACACCACCCATGAGAATTCCACAAACATTTCCTTTTTCCTTTCATAATTTTTGGATGCAGTTTCCTTTTTCATTAATCATTGGAGAATGGTAAAGCCTGATAATCTTTTCTCAACTAAAGGAAGCAGTGCTCAACCAGGCCCCTGTGAATGTGACCTCTGTCTGGAAGAATACCCCAAGATCAGCACATATCCATTTGCAGGTGTTATGCCCTGACCATGAGTAGGAGAGCGTTGACAGAATACATTGTTTGAAGCAAGAAGGGAGGCATGAAATTCTGAAGAGCAGCATCATTCATCTGATACCACAGAATCACTCATTCCTCCTTCTATCTCCTTGTCACTCTGAACTCCTAGACTGGCCATCTAGGAGTCCTAGTGCTATACCCCTGCAGAGTATGCGGTAATGTGTGTGTGGTGTGTGTGTGTTGTACATTAAGGTGTGTGTATATGAGAGCTCTCAACTGCTTTCTGAACTGTATTCAACAAACACAATGTCTTGCCTTTTCTCCTCACATAAGACTCTCCCTAAATTAATTCAAGTTTTGTATAGATTGACTATATGCCCAACATCACTAGAACATCAGGCAAAGGCTTTATACAGTTCTGAGCTTAATAAATTTGTTTTAGCCTGTCCTGGGATGGGACAGTTGTAACAAATGTGTTGCAGACAGTTTGGCCTCAGTGCTGTGCAGACAGCTCTTTAGCATATACTGTTGATGCCAGACAAGTTTTGCTTTGCCTAGGCCAAGATTTATAAAAGGTCTCCACTTCATAAAATATTGCGGGCAGATTGAATTGAGTACTTTTTGTTTACTTCTGACCTTTGTTTGAAAAGCATTGGCCTACCAACTAGAGGTTCAGAGAAGAAGTGTATTAATAGGGTTGTAGAGTGATATTTTCTGGGCTGCCTTTTGTGGCTGTTGCCTGGTTATCATCATATTCATTGAAAATGTTGTGAAAAAAGACAGGGGAATTGATTGAATTAAACAGAAACAAGCAACATTAACCATTATGTTATATTGAATTTTAAACTGGGAGTCAATATGCATTTGCTCAATAAATTGTTGCAATTATAGCATATAAAAAGTATTATTTGCATATTTGGAACTATATCTGGCCTTGGCTCTAGGAAGTTATTTACACAATCAGTGTTCTGTTACCACATGGCCTGCTTATTTTACTTGGTCTCACAGTGAATCCACATGGAAATGAATTGTGCCAAGAATCCAACACATATGAGGATTTCATGTCCCTTTAAGTTAATCCAGCCTCAGGATAATCATGCATGTTGACCTCATCCTAAAGCATCTTGGATCTGTCACATAACTCAGGACTACATGGGTTAGTTCCCATCCTTCACTGGAGCAAGGGAACTTTTAGATTCTGTGCAATGTATGTCAGTCATGAGATGACTGAAGGAAAACTCCCACTAATTTTGGATAAAGTGTTTCTGTGAACCCATACATACAATCCTACAAGTAGAACATATTGTTCTAATGTATGGTGAGAAAAAAATGTGCCCTACCTATAAGTGTGAGAATCAAAGCATCAGTATAGTTGAATCTTTCAATAGTTTCTTTTTCACAATATCTTTAATTTCTTATGCATGAGGTCAATGCTGAAATGCTCAGATTACAACAGAAGCCACAATCTTTGAAATACAAACTGGTATCATGCACATTAATCACAATGGCTGGGGTTGACTCACACATACGTTCAATAAAAGTCGTTTTGCTGATTCCTCAGTTGACTTTCATTCTCTCCTCTCCTGCTTTTAAACAGCTGTGAGGTTATGCATCCTGCAGATGGATGAGCCACAATGCTCATACAAACTTGTATTTCTCTTTTGTCAGCTTAAATTTTTTGGCCCACCGGCCAACAACTGCAGTTGGGGAGAATATCTCAGCTGGAGGGAAAACAGATTAATGTCTCCTCATTCTGAAAAAATGTGGCTTCCCTTGGTCCCTGATCAAACTTATCCCGAAAAGTGTTATTTATTGAGGAAAATAGATAACCGTATAAAGGTTTCATAATTGCCTTTTGAAGAACTAAGATATTTGTTGCACTGTGATGCTTTTCAGTAAAGTACCTGCTGCACATTACTCAGTTGTTTAACTGGATCAAAACAAGGAACTTCCTTAATAGCAGAAGATGTGGCATCACTGAAATATTCAGTCACTGACGTGCATGGAACTGAGAGCTTGCATTTATTACACAGTAATAATAATACATGGGACAACAGTCTCATTTCTGCATGCAGGGTTTTGGTAGGGTGTTTCTAAACATATGATTATTATCAGGCTTATAATGGTGTTTGGGAGGGGCTGAGTTATAGGAACATAGGAAGGTACCATATACTGAGTCATACCATTGCTTCATCTAGTTCAATAATGGTTATATTGACTGGCAGAGGGTCTCCAGCTTTTCAGTCAGGGGTCTCTCCCAGCCCTTCTTGGAGATGCCAGGAGTGGAACCTGGGACTTCCTGCATGCAAAGCAGATGCTGTACTACTGAGCTACAACCTTTCATAGATGACTCACTCATATACTGTATGTAATGGAAAATACATTTTCATCTTCTCATCCACAGCCATCTATGAACATGATAGCATGAGAGTCTTTAGGTTTTTTTTTACACCCATTGCATCTAATGTTCATTTTCATTTACATGAAATGGAAGTTATTGCGGTGGTGGTGGGTTTGCAGAGACATGCAGAGGAATATGGTTTCAGAATGCAACATAATTTATGAATGGGGGATTTAAAGCATGGCAGTCTCAGCTGCAAGGAGATTACTAGGGTTTACATTTTCTGTGTACACATTTTCTGTGCCGTCTTCTGAATGCAGTGTCATCAGGAAGCCCATTCAGATTTGTTCAAAGAGTCTTGGTTAGGCATACACAGTTCACAAAAATATTCTCTACTCCAGGTAGGCCTGTGAAAACAGCTAAGCAGGAAAAAGAAAACATAACTCATTCTCTTTCAAATCACATATGCACACAGAAGCACAAATTGGGATGATATGCCAAAATTCAGAAGGCACCTTCTTTTTTAGTTCCTTTCAGCTGCTTTGAATTTTCAACTTTTATTGCTCAGGATAGTCCATTTTGTTGGTATTCATTGCATACACACACACAAACACACACACACACACACACACACACACAAATGTCATGATAGGATATTGGAGACAAAAATGCTCAAGATGCAGACACTGTCGTTGAAAGGAATGCACAAGTATCTTTACAGGAAACTATTACCATAAAGACTTGCCTTTCTTTACCCTATGATTTCCTCTGGAAGGAACATGCCATAATTGCATTCTTCTAGGATAGGGCCCTTGATCCCAGAAAAATGTTACCCACAGACTAATTGTCTTAGAAATAGGCATGCTTAAGTGAATATTCTGAATTAGGATATGCAGCCATGACTTCTACCAGTGTCTGTGGCTGAGCTGATGTTTGAAATGTAGTCTTTTCAGAAGCTAGTCTTGCATTGCTACAGAAAGTGGTCTGTTTTTGCATTTGACTTTTTCAGAACTCTGCAAGATGCTGAATATACAATGGAAAGTTGCAAGATTGGGAACAGCTTGGATAGCAGCAGGTTGAGCACAGCAGCACACATGTAGCAGAACAACTTTACATGTGCTATTATGGTTGATGTTTTTATTAGATCTGTTTCCATTGACCAGCAGTGTGCCAGCCACTAGGGGAAGGCGGGGGGGGGGAATCCCAAGGCGAAGCCTATTGGGTACACTTAGATCATGAAGCAAAGGAGATGAGTATGTGACATGAAGCATTTTACAAGGTGCTTAACAAGAACGTGATTGGGGGGGAAATTGAAATCCATGAAATCAATGCCATAAACTTATATTGTTTATTCTTGGCAGTTAGTGAAGCGCAACAAGATCAATGTTAGAACAACATTATTCACTTTAAATATCAATGGCTTGAAAGAAGGAAAATGAATGGATGAATACTATGAGTCCCGTACCAATGATACTAAATGGGGAAGGGGAGGAGGTGGAGATGGAGTCAATACAAAAAGCAAAGAAGAATACATTTTAAAATTACTTGGTTTGGCGTACAGGTAAGTAGATTAGTGATGAGTACAGTTCAATATGACGAAGAGGAACGTAATGAGATTGGGGTAGGAGAGTAACTTGGTAAAGAGATGGGCTGACATTTCATTGCGCATACACAATTCAAGTCACTTATTGGAGCTGTGAAGAGTCAGATGGGAGAACTAAGTGCTTACCTGTAAATCATCTTGCTACTGTTTCCGAGTCCACAACTGGGAAAAAAATCCTATTTCAGCTGAGGGGCAGTCCCATTCCAAAATTCCTTGACTGAGGAAGTAGCATTTTCCTCTGACACCTGGCTAAGTTGATTACTTTCAAAGGAGGGAATCCTGCTTACAAAAAAATACTGATTGGTATTATGACGACACTGTAAAGCCAAAATCAAGTCTCATGAAAATTCTGTCTTTTGACATTCAGTGTAGATTCACTTTGACATCTTGGCCAAGATAGTGAAATTATTGCAGGACTTCACTCTTTGATGGAATGACTCATCATTGGAATATCTAGACACTTGCCATTACCTGGCTCCCCCCATATGCTATGTGCTTTCCAAACTGTAATTGGGATGAACATACCAAACAATTTACTAATTTGTTAAAGTGATCTAATGCCCTATCAAAAGCAATGGGGAAAGGACTCTATTGGGGATGGGTGACTTCTTCACAACTCACATAAGATTGTCTTCTAAGATAAGCTTTGACAATAACACCCATTGGCCATAGCTCAACTTAATTTCTAAACCAACCTGACTTTGAAAGCTGCCCACTGGGCCTCTCTCTCTTTCACTACTGGTTTCACCCACAGCATTGTGCAGATGGGCTAGCCTCGCACCAACGTTTGTGTGGTCATTCTAGTAGTATGGAACCTGTATGCATGAGCAGCTGAAAAGCAAGGGCTCCTTTTCAGATGTGTATCCTCACTGCACAATGCCAAAGGCAGGGGCAGCGGTGCAGACCAACTCCCAGCTCATTGTATAGACCCCTCTCTCTCAGGTAATCCATGAAGGGGGCTTAGACAAAGTGAATTTGATGCTACATTCCCCCACTATGGACCCTTACACTGAGTTTATCGTTCTATTGTTACTAGCTGCTCTTCTCCCTTTCCAGCTCTGACTTACATTAGGGAATGTCATAGGATTTCAGGCAGCATGGAGTGCATGATGACAGACAATTAATTGATTGACATGATTTGTGATGTCACCCAAGTCAGTATTGCTGCTCACACCTTTAGAGCTGCATGCATCAAGTTGCCCGTCTAGCACATTATTGAGTGAACATTTTTATATTAGCCATGTTTATTTGACCTTTGTTTTCTCCCACTGGTCTGTTTACAATTCCACCAAGCAGCACACTAGGAAGCACTTAATTTTGTTAGCATTTCAAAGTCTTCTTGATTTCATACTACTTCATTTGTTCTTGCTTAAGATTCTTTTGGAGCAACAAATGAAAGAATGATTCATATTTGTCTTTGACACATATGGACTAAATGTAGCATAAATGGCATTCTTTCATTTGGTACTTGTTACTTAAATGAATATTTGTGGTGGTTACACAGCAAGGCTTCAGAATAATGTAAGCGTTAGTAATTGATTTTCTTTTTAATTAATGAAATTATATGATGTATTATGGCTGTGCTGCATGTAATACAAGATCTCACAATACAGTAGATTTACTTTAATAATATTTTTTTATTGTATTAAGTCCCTGGAATATCATTTTTCAGCCATGAACAGCAGCTGTAGGTTTTAAAATGTGGATTTTTCATTTCTCTAAAATATCGGTAAGGTTTTTAGAGCGGAATATTAAGTGTCAATGCGATATACTGTGGGCAAAAGATTGGTGCTGTGAGAGGTTTGAGGTACGAGGAGGTTACATTATATAAAGTGATTTTCCTTTGTGAAACAAGCAGAAGAGGCCTAGGGATAATCTTTAGCCTCCTTGGACATACTTTAAATTTCTGCCAGCTGCCAGTATGGTGAATGAAGCATGGTTACAGTGCCAGGAGTTCGCACCAGTTGACAATAACCAAATTCCTTCAGAAGGCCTCACCCCATCTTCCCTTCCATCTCCTTACACTGACCCAGGTTGCACCACCAGCAACAAAAACCATTCTAACCTACAAATGTTGTGGCTTGGGGCTGCCATTTTAATTCACCTGAGGGTAGCAAGTTAGTTTAAAAGGATGTGTGAGTATGACAGGCCTGTGGCATGTATAGCTTTGTTCTCCAATGGCTAGAGATGTGGGGACTCTTGAGGATGGTTGGGGGGGGGTCTGTTGCCCTTCAGCATCTGCCCCTGAGGTGATTTTCTCACTCTGGGATGTTAGGATTAGAATAAGAGCTCTGATTCAAATGGCAATTTCATCCTTCTTGTGGGTAAATGAAGAAACCTGAATAAAGTTTCCCAGTTTGTCAGATGACGTCTTGGAGGCACAGGTGCTTTCCAGTGGTAAGAATTACAACACAGAAAATAGAATAGTTAGATTCAATAGTGATTAGGGACAAACAGTGGTTAGTTTGCCTCCTAGGAGATAATGATCGTATACTGTAAAATGAAAAGAAAGCTAATGAGCGTATGCAATGGTATTTGCTGGACGATCACTAGAAGCTATAATATTGGAATAAGAATGTGGAATTAATTGCATTGAGGGAATTGAATCATGATTTATTTACAGGCAAAACCTATCATTTGCTAAAACACCATGGATTAGCTTCATGAAGGAAATGGACTACTATAACTAGACCAAAATTAAAACCATTTATGAGAGAGCATTAAAATATAAATATTATAATAGGAAATGGTGTTGAAAATGAGTTACAATTTATATGAAAATATAAATTTAGTTTGTTGTACAAGATTGTTCTTAAGGTGTAGCATGTAAAATAAAAAAGTTATATTGTTTTCAGGATCAAAATATAGTGGGATATATAGTGAAAATGTATGTTCACTTACTTCATTCCCACAGAGAAAGGACAAGGTTATTATTACATTAAATAATACAGTTATGAAGCCTTCTGTAAAGCTAAGCTGATTTATGCAGCTGCCCTTAATATGTACTGATTTTGTAGGAAGTCCTTAAATTGATACTGATTTCAGTCAGGCTTCCATTCCTAGAGTTACACTCCATTCCCCAGGTGCACTGCAGATGATGTCTAAACACCCTCATTGACCTCAGGAGGGTTTGCTGTGTCCTAGGCAAGAGCAGGAAGTGAGGGTTTGAATAGAGGTGTTAGTGGTGGGTTTGTCTGGGGTGAAAGTGATTGTCTCTCAAAGCTTATTTTTAAAGGCAAACTACATTATCAGCAACCTGGTACAATGCATATCTTGCTGGGCAGTACCACTTTGGATGGGGAACGATATGTTTGAATGCCTCCCTAGTACAACCACCTGCATGTATAAAACCGGAATGCTTGAGTGACATGCTAGCTTCATTACGTGCAGGGTTTGTGTGCGTTTATGGAGGATTGTTGAAAGACTTCGCACCCCACACCCCGCTCGCAGTTGGAATGGTGTGGCCCAGCGATAGCTGCAGCATGTGAGGCTTGCTCATTGTGTGTTTCGGTTCTGAGAGGCAATGGCATACAATAATAAGCAGGGAAGAAAATTGTTTGGTTCAAATTTTCATACCAGCCTACCTCATTCATACTTCCCAAAACAGTATGTGAACCACAACACAGCTGGCCTCCATACTTCTCCCAGTTTTGCAGTGTAGTTCTGCCTACCCACCCACATTCTGCTGATTAATTTGGGACATGTATCTTTTGCTGCCACTTCCCCATGTTAGCCAGCTGGGGCTTCCCAGCCCCAGCCCCTGTCTCTGTTACCGGTGGCAGCTCCTTCAGTGAGTGCCATACCGGTACCTCCAGCTCCTTCTCCTCCTCCTCTTCCCCATTGCCATCCTCATCTTTGTTGTCTTCTTCTCTTCCTCTGGTGGGGGTGGTATCAGGCAGAGGAGACATGGCCTCTGAGGCCAGTGGTGGCAGCCTTGCTTGCACCACCAGAAACTCCCTCTGCTCCACCTCCATGGGCTCCGACTTGGGTGCCTGCTTTCATGTGCAAGATGTGCATCTTTTGGTGCCAAGCTCTCGCAGGAGTCAGCTGACTCATGGAAGAACTCAGCACTGAAAATGGGACATCCAATCAGAAGCTAGGATGGCTTCTTTAATTCTGGGGTGTCCCAGTCAAAAGTGTGGAGAAAAGTGCATATTAGAGAAAAGTGTGCATTCATTTTCTGTATTTATATTTTTACGTTATTTTTTTGGGGGGAGTATTAGAAATGATTATAAACACTTATATTAGTAAAAAAATATATATATTAGGTAAAATTGTTTGCAAAAAATGCTTATATTGGGACATAGGTAAAGGTAAAGGTAAAGAGAACCCTGACCATTAGGTCCAGTCGTGACCGATGTGCTTTCGAACTGCTAGGTTGGCAGGAGCAGGGACCGAGCAATGGGAGCTCACTCCGTTGCAGGGATTTGAACCGCTGACCTTCTGATCAGCAAGTCCTAGGCTCTGTGGTTTAACCCACAATGCCACCCGTGTCCCCTATATTGGGACATAACTGCATGCAAAAATGTGTATATTTGGTGAAGAGCGTGCAAAAATTTTCACAGATTTTCATGTGAACTTATTTTAAATGCAAACTAATCTGGAAGTACAGGCAGCTGAACTGGGAAAAAAATGAAAAACAAAGAGAAACGAAGAGTGGTTTGTGTGTCTGTTCCAAGTAACTTTCTCCACCTGTAAAGGCTTTCCACCTTTCAACAACGATTGCTGTTTCAGAAAGCCCAGGTCCAAATATCTGTTCTGTGGCAAAGCTCATGAAGCCTTGAGCCTACCCTACCTTACAGGATACTCAGCTGAGCTCCTAAATGGAAAGAGGGAGGGAAACACAAATGCAACACATACTTGGTAGACAGCATGAATCATTTGCACTCCATTGGTTGGCTCCATGGAAGCCTAGTAATTTTGTTCCACTTTGAACATTGAAACAATTTATGTAGTCACTAGAGTAGTTATAATTTTTCTTGGAAAGCAATATGTTATACATTTGGTTCAATATATCTAAAAGTAAGATTCCTTTTTAGCAGAGTTAATGTTTTATTTTTCCCAGTTTACCTTAATAGAAAACTACAGGCAGGAGATGATTTGGGGGAGTGGGATAATACCAAAGCTACTCCTTGAACTGGGATCTCCTGACCCTCTCAGCGGACTTACACAAAAAAGAATATAAATCATGGAGGAAGTACCAAGAGCTTTAAAGAATTATTTCTGAAATGTGAGATGCAATTTAAAATGACTTTTCATCCGTCAAGGTCTACTTTAAAACTCCACCTGACCAGTTAAAAGTCATGTAGAGAAAAATGACTGGAACATGTGTTCTGTGTATTTGTGCAGAGTTTGTCGGAGCCCTGCCATATTAGTAAATTTCGTGCCAGCTGTATGGTATTTCATAATTCATGCTCATCTCGAGAAAGAAAGTCAAATAAAATTAGCTAATTTCAGATTTGCTATAAAAAGAAACACATTTCTGCTATACAAGCATCTTCGAAGATTATTTATATTGAAAGGCATCCTGAGGCCAAACTGTTAAGTGGGGATAATGGATATAAACCACCTAAGGCATGTAGGTGACTCATTAATGAATTACTTGTAAAACAAAGTCAGATGTTCCACTCAGGTAGAAACTACGTCTGAGTTATGTGCTATTAAGAGTTGAAGAAAAACTGAGGAAGGGTCATGGCATGTATTCTCAAAACTGCAGGTTAAGTATTACATTAACATGTGCCTGGTTTTTGGGTTGTTCAGCTGTCCTTCAGACTCCACAGTGCTGACTTTGCAAGACACCTTATTTTTTTACTATGTACCTTTGAAATATTTTATATTTTTATATTTAAATCAACAACACTTTAGTCTACTCTTCTGATCCCAACCAGTACTGGTATTCCTTGGTTTGAGAATGCCATGGAACATACGCATTCACTTGTGTGTGCCCTTTTAAATTCAAAGCATGAAACGCATAAGAAAACCTAAGAAGAATTAATGGTTCAGCCATTGGTCAGTTGCAGAGCACATGTTTTGCAAATGAAAGGTCCCAGGTTGAACCCCCAACAACTTCAGGTTGGGCTAGGAGAGCCCCTGCCTAAAATCCTGGAAAATGCCAACAATACTGAGCTAGACAATTTGGTTGTCTGACTCACTATAAGACAGCTTTGCATCTTCCCAATCATTTTTGAACATGTTCTACATCACATACTGGGTTTAGGAGTGGGGGTTCTTTTACAGAGGATGCATAACTTGGAAGACATAACACTTCTAATTCCTGACCAACCCTGTTGTACTTAGAATAAGAATGATGGCCATTGAGAGAGATAATAACAAGAGAGATAACAACCTGGAGGTGGTTCATTGCCCTAATCCAGCAATATCATCTGAATAATAGAAGAGGTGTGATTCACACATTGATGTCCCCCACAGCTTCCCATTCATCTCAGCTTCCTATTAATCTTAGATGAAGATATGGATGTGAACAGTTGTCCTCCCTAGTGGCATGTCTACTCATGTCGACCGTGCTCCAGGAGCTGGTTGGAGACTTTCTGTTTTCATAGTCACCCACATGGTGAGCAGTGTTCAAATACTGGGGTCACCCATAATACGCAAATAATACTCACGGCCTCTACAGGATGAACCATAATGTTTTAACCTCCCTGGCTATGGGCAGAAAGGGTTTTGGGGGGCCTTGGTGCTGTAATAAGTAGCCAAACAAGTGGCATCAGGATAGTTCTACCACAATTAAACACATTTGACAAGGATTTGCCTGTTGATCATATACTTAGCTGGTTCTTCTTCATCTTCTTGAAGATCTGCTTACATTATCAATCACAATAACCCTCAGGTCAGAAGCAATTCCAAAGCACAGATGAGCTCTGAATAGATTTTAGACAGCTGGCAAGTGAGTTTCTGAGAATAGATCAGACCAAATGTTTTGCCAAGGGCCAGCCGACAGCAGAGGACTGCCAATAGCTGGTCCTGAGTCAGTGCCAGTGCCCAAAGAATAGTAGTAAAAAATCTGCTTTCTAAATTAAGGGCACTTGCAAATGGACAAAAAGGGTTTGCTGAATGAAAAGCACCAGGTTCAGTCAGTTGTTACCAGTTAATGTCCCAGTTTGATCCTCTTTTATTATTTTCCTGATGTCCCATCAAGGCTGAAATAAAACAGAGTCAGAGCTTTGGTATCGCTGATGCATTCCTTCCCCAAGCAAATGGAAGGATCCAGCTGACTGTGGGGTGTGTATAGCACAGCTGGGTTAAGAAATGAACTCTAATATTCAGTGGAATATAATAATAAATCATATAGAGAAATGGTGCTCCAGCAGTCGGAGCAGATGCGAAGACTGTAAGCAGGCCCAGCCCTAGACATTTATGTGCCTGAGGTGAAGGACAATATCACACCTCCTAAACTGCTGCCTTTTTTCTTCAAAATAAGTGGCCTGTTTAAAGACATTTACTTTAAAGCATGACTAACATAATGTATAACTTGGCCCTAATCCAAGATTGGTACATGTGAACTGGCCCAGTGTCTCGTACAGTCAGGATGCAAGCACAGAAGTGTTTATGTTGAAGTAGAGCACCTATACGAATGCTGCGTGCAGTATGGCTTTAGTCTCCACAATATCCCCATGGTTATTCCACTTAACCCAATAACACTTGATGTTAATGGGCGCTTTGTGTTCCCACCCCCTCTTACTTCCTGGGTGCTCCCCCTAAAAAAAGTGGATGCTCCCCTGGTTAACACAATGTGCAATTTAACCCTTAGTGTTTTGGATTAATGTTAAGCAGAAAATAAGCCAAAATTGAAAGCCAAATCATCCTCATCTCATCATCATCACCATCATTTTTAAATCCTTTGTGACATTTTGAATTGTGAGAAAATAATTTTATGGCAAGTGCAAATTTTCTATCCATCTACTCGGTATCAGTATACTCAGTATGACTGATATCCATAACTGATATTGTTCTGTAGGTGATTTTGCAAGTCTTCAGAGAGTGGAACTTCTTGTAAAAACATACCCACTACTTGCAATAATAGGAAATCATAAATGAATCCATTTGCTTGCTGACCAAGTGATTTGCCATATCAAAGTGCAAGTTTGCAAGATGTATATTCCATTATTCCAGATTGCACTCCTGACAACTTGCATTATGAACATTTGGCAATTGTCCTTTGATATTTTTAATGCTAACTACAGTGGAGCTGTCAGCAGAAATAAATTTCTTATTAAATTTGGAGCTTTAACAAGCAAGTCATTTGTAAAACCATCATTAAGTCTATTGCAGCACTGCAGAGCAAAATGAACTGGGTAGTGAAGTAACTCAATGGTTAAATTATCTATATTCTTACATATTCATGAAGTGAAGTGGAAGTGAAAGACTTAAAAATGCAGTAACAGAATTATCTAATTATAACAAAAATTGTGTTACTAAACATAAGTTGCTGGGCACAGCAATTCATCTATTGCCTCTGATAGAACATTTATGGTGTTTTCCTATAATACAGCCAGGAAACATAGCAGTTATACACCTCCCCAAATTTACACGGCATTGGCCTTGAACCAGCAATCAGTCACATAGACAACAGCACCCTGGCATGCAAAGGGAGGGTGCATATTTGTGTGCACACATTTTAGCATATGTGGAACTGCTGCTCCATCCATTGAAGGGGGGGTGCATAAGAGCTCTATACTAGCATTCAAGCACACATGAAGCTCTGGATTGGGGCAATTATGAAAATATTTGAATAACAATGTGATCTTGCATGGGTCAAGAATGAACACAATAGGCCCCTTGTGTTAGAATGGTCAATTCAGTTCTGTTCATTTGCTTAACACTACAAAGCAATTGAATGACCTGAACCTTTGGGCTGTCTCAGCAGCAGTGAGACAATGTCATTTGTAGGCAATAAACGTTTCATTCTGTTTTATTGTGGGGTTATGTGTGGCCAGGCATTATGATCCAAGTGTGCTGTGTGAGTAAGGGTAGAACTGGGAATGAAGTTGGCAACTAAATGCTGCTTTTGAAGATCATGCACATAGATGACCATTCCAGGAAGGAAAAGACTCATCTGAATCACCAGCCAGTGAAATAAAATTGAATTTAACAGATGACTCTGCTTTAAAAGCTTGCACTAGTGGGCCTGCTAATGATCATATTTCACTAAGTTGGGGAATGCCGTTCAACCTCACATGTTGCATCATTTAAAGTTCTTGTACAACAGTGAAAATTTCAACCTCACAATGCAAGAGACAAGACTCTTTTCCCCTTCTTCCTATTAGTATGTGCGTTTCATCCAAGAATAATACATTGGTTATGAGTTATGCTATATACTTTTATTTCCACTGCAATTCAAGAGGTTTGTCACCGTAGAAAGGTATCCGAATATTTATGTCTGAATTGCATTTCAGCAGCATGGTGGTCAACTGCTGTTCCATTAGGTTGTAACGTGATTTCATTGGCATGAATATTCATGGTTTTCCCAAACATATTAAACAGTTTCTTTGATGCTCTCTATGCCTCTTTCATCTCAGAATTTCCTTATTTTAGCAACCATATCTAGGGCATGTAATGAAAATTATTATGATTTCATCATCTCAACAAACAGTAAACCTTAGATATGCTATTTATTATTTTATGTTTTCATTGCCCAAACATAGACATCCTCCTGGATGTCACTACCAAGTTACTCTTTTATCACTTTCTTAAGACAGAGCTCTCACTGTACCCTATTCTGTCCTATGTATGTTAGCTCTCTTTTCAAGCCACATTTGAACCATACATTTGAAGCACTATTATACATGACTTCCCCCAAATAATTATGGGAGTTTGCTTGCAGTTTGTTAAGGATGCTGAGAGTTGTTCGAAGATCCCTGTTCCCCACACAGCGCTAAAATTCCCACACTCCCTTGGGAAGAGGGATTTATCATTAAACCACTCTTGGAATTGTAGATATTTTAATTGTTTTTTCACTTGTATGTTTGCTGTCCTGGCTCCTGGGGAAGGAAAGATGGGGTTATATCATCATCATCATCATCATCATCATCATCATCATCACTACTGCTACTATTACTATTGCCACTTCAATCTCTGAGCAGTGCGAGTTCATGTTCCCTTTTGGAAATGAGGCACAGTTGAGACTGTGGTGTCTTTATGATATATGGTTTATTTACACAAGTACAAACTGATCCTGTGATGGTTGGGGTTCCGAGCATCAAAACTCTACTCCAATCTCTAGCTTTGTCTTCCAACTAACTACAAGCTGGTCATCTCACACAGAGTCCCTTTCCTTTGTTTCCCTTAATGGCCTTTCAGCCAGGCTGTCACCTCAACAAAGGAAGCTAACCTAGCGGGTTAGAAGGGTCTTGCATACTGCCTACTTCCTCCCCCCCCCCCCAATATTGAATCTCAATACCTTTAACTACAGTTCCCCTGGATTCTTTGTGGGATGCCATGACTGTGGAAAGAGGTCTAAAAATTATTTCAATATATATTGCAAATGTAGCCCCTGATGGCATCATCAACTGGTATGGTATGGCAGTCTTTGCCACAGGACTGGTGAGGTGAGCCTGATTTGGAAATAGACCCACTAGATCATTTCCTCATTGGAAGTAAGTTTTTCTAGTTCCTATAACAGCCCTTGCAACTGTAGCAAATAAATGCTCACTCCAAAGATAACAGCAGAACAGTAATTTAAGAAAATAAACTAATTTGACCACCTCACCGCTTACTTCTAACTCCAGATTATTTAGGAATAGATTGAAAACCAGCAGTCCTTGAAGTGTGCACTTCTTTCCTCCCTCCGTTGTGAGAACTGTTCATTTGTTCCTACAATTTTCTTCTTGGGTTTTTTCCCCAGTTGGATGTGTGTGCACAATGCACTTAAAGCCCATTACCCCCTCAAAGTGTCCTGGGCATTGTATTTTCTTAAGGGTGCTGGGAATTGTAGCTTGTGGTGGGTAAACTATGGTTCCCATGAGTCTTTTGGGGTTTGTGCTTTAAATGAGTGGTGTATACAAACTTCTAAACATGTAGATTTTCCATCCTGCTTATAATGTTGTGTTATTAGTCTTAAGTAGTTATGAAGGATGCCAGTGGAAGAGCCCAGATGGCAATCTCTGCTGCTTCTGTGAACTTCTGGTAATAGGCATAAATGCACCACAGGCAAATGCTAACCAGAGTGTGAAAAAAATAACTTCATTTTTTCCAGAATGAGAGCTGTGTCAAATATTTGCCTGTGAATGTTTTTGGGACGAACATTCTGCTTTTAAGAGGCATGAAAAAGCTCCAGAAAAAATATTTGCTTTTTACTTGCAGGGAAGTACACTGTTTGAACTTGTTCACAGCCATTGTTTCCATGGGATTACTTCAGCACCATAGTTTTTTACCCTTTGATCCTTATTTCCTGAAGTAATCCCAGCCAATGAGAGATGTTGTAGTGAATGCTAGACCAAATGCATTGAATTTGCCATTCTTGGAGGAAAGAGGTGTGACTTCAGGTACAGGATTAAAAATATGGCCCTGTTTCAGATTAAACATGGCACTGCCTTCCATGCATGTGAATGGAAACTAGTGTTTTTGTAATATTTAATATATAGCCTCGATTTAAGAACAGTCCAGTTTAAGAACGATTTGGTTTACAAACTCCACAAAACTGGAAATAGTGTCTTGGTTTGAGAATTTTACCTCAGTCTAAGAACGGAATCTGAACGGTGGAAGGGCACCAGAGGCGGGAAGCCTCAGGGAAAGCGCACCTTGGTTTAAGAACGGTTTGGGTTTAAGAACAGACTTCCAGAACAGATTACGTTCGTAAACCAAGGTACCACCGTATTAAAAAGTGTAAGTAGAGCATAGGTGGCCACAAGCTGCGTGAACACCCATAGCATGCAACAGATCCACTGCCCCTAAGGCTTTCATCCATACTTTCCCCCACCCCCAGCTATGATGTTGGGAGATTTGCCACCTGATGGATTTCCTATTCAAAACATTCTTGGGAGATCACTGCATCAACAAACCATCTTCTAAAAGTTAGTTCCTATAAAGAGACATCCTTTGACCATCCTAGACTATCAAGCAATATTAACATAACCTTGTCAATAATAAAATGATAATGCTTCACTCTGCAGTGATCAGATACACCCCTAGTGATAGCCCAGCTACTGTAATCAAATAGCCATCACACACCAATGTTCTTTAAGGAGAAAAATCAGAAACAACATATTGTGAGTATGAAAGAAAGATTATGTGTTACAATGTAGATAACACAATCATTTTAGAAGTTATAAATGCCTCTGCTTTGGGAAGTCAAAGATCTGTTGCTCATCTTCCTGCAGGTCAGTGACTCCAATAATACATTGTTCCTGATGTAAGCAGGAAGTTTCAAATTTGGCCTATGATGTCAAGGCACTACAAGACAGCAATGTGAAATAAGCTGTATTTTGTATCTAATCTTCCTCTCTTGTACTGATTTTTGTTTAAGATAAGCAGGTACATTTTTAAAGAAATAACATTTTCTGCTGTAGTGTAGAATTCAGAGTGACCATACACAGATTCAAACAGCAGGTACACAGAAAATGAAGTCCAAACATTTAGAGGTGGATGGAACCCATAATAATGGCTGTAAATCTGCCTTTGGGAATACGTTTGTTACTGAATTGTGCATTTCTGATGTAATGACAGAACAGGGGCATAGTCTGAATAACCTCATTCCAAATCTTAAATCCAACAATATTGGCAACGCAGGTTGTATAGTCTGCTTTCATTTTAATGTTGGGAATTGGATCCAATTTTTTTCTATTTTGAAATATCTCCTGTGCTGGTCCTTTTAGGTTGGACTGCATGATCTCCTATAAAGCATTCGGCTTTCCTCTTGTGTAGCTGACAGCAGAGTTCCAAAGGAAGACTTAGTACCACTCTGAGCCATAGAAAGAACCCTCCTATCTTCTTGGCTTCTATTCTCAGTTATAGAAACAGGGCCTGGTTGCTGCTATTAGTGATGCCATGCAAGTAGCACAATGTTTACAGGGAGGAGTTAAACATTAATATCTGTTTCTTGAGCATTTCCCCTCCAGGGATTTGAAGCAATTTACTAATTTACATTTCAGAACATTTTCCTACACACCTGATAAAGAGGTATGTAATTCATAATTTGCGAAATGAGGTAAATTAAGGTATTTCACTCAGTGCATATATCCCAGAACAACTTGGGAAAATCAGAATGCCATTTCCCCCATTAGGAATAGACCTTGAACTCTGAAATATGAAGATAAACCTTACTATTTCATGTACCAAATTGTTAGGGCTTGGCTCAAGAATTGAACAACTGTAAAATTTCTGCAGGAAAATTGGTGCTACTATTCCAATGTATTCTTTGAGCTCTTCAAGCATCTTGAATCATCTTCACACATCAGAAAGAATCACACAACATCTTTTCTCCTGAAGTTGAGCTAAGAGCCAAATTTTGACAGAAATTTTCAGAAATTTCTGGCTCAGGATGCTGGTCCCATCCACTGGAAGCCCCTATTTGAGGTGAAGGTGCAAGTGGGCTTGCCATTATATTTCTTATAACCTTATTGGGTATTTCATGCCCATTGAGATTGCGACTTACCCCAGGACCACCCAGCAAGGAAGTTTTATAGCTGAGTGTGGATTTGGGCATTATTGTCAAATCAGAAGCAGCAGGTGTATGAGTTCAGTTTTTGTGCTCCCAGTTGCACTTTCTAAGAGGGACAGTGCACACTTCTCCTGCATAATGATGTTTGAATTCCCTGTGCATGTAAGGTCCACATGTCTCCTTTCACAGGGGAAAATACCCACTTCCTATATAATAAAAGCAGATGTGCAAGTTACTCGAGTATCTGCCATTGCCACTTGATTGTAATGTTCAAGGCGACCCTGAGGAGCAACTGGAAGTTCAGTCTCCAGCACTGCATTCAGCGCATGACGGGCTCTCAATAGCTCATTTATGTTTGCTTGCACACTATCACAGTAGGAGCCAGTTGCCTGTTCAATATAAATCAAATGCACCTATTTTCATCCGTAAAATTCTGGAAGGTACATGAAAGGACAAATTACCTTACGGTTTCCAACCCTGCTTGCTAACTAGTAATATAGCGGCATCTTTATGCCTTTTTCATGCCCTTTATCATTTGTGTACCAAAGTCAATTATGCAGGCCTAATGGCTGCTATCACACAGTTTAGAAATAGTTGTTTCATATCTCTCTCTCTCTCTCTCTCTCTTTTAAAGATGGTATTATTATTTTCTTCTGGCACAGGAGGTTCTAGAAATTAGTGAACTTGCTCACTGAAGTAGCTATCTGACAATTTGCATTCTGTTCCAGAATTGAGCTCTCTATAATTTGTAGGTAATTGTATACATTATCATATTGTTTGGAAATATTCCTCAGATCCATGGCATGAAAGTGCTATACAAGTGTAGAATGACAGATTGATTAAAAGCTGATCTATGCAAGAAAACTTCAGAAATCAGAACATAAAGGAGCACAAACGAAAATACTGATTAGACTTTGGAGGGATAATTTCCAAGCATTACAATAACGACCTTGAAGACTGCCCAGCAGCATCGGTGTGTATGAGTTTCTTCAAAGGGGGAAATATAGGTTGACATTCCCCTGGTGATTTTCTGATATCAAATGAAAGACATAGACAATAGAGACAAGTGAGGGAATGAACATGCCATACAAGACCAGATTTTAATTTAGTGTCAAATAAGACCCAGAAAGCTTAAGAAGATTTATCCAGAGTATTACTATACACGAGTAAAAAACACAGCTTTATTGGATTTAATACAAGTATTTTATAGATATATTCTAGTGTCAGCACTGTAGAAAGGGGGCTTCTTATGGTGCTGGATGAAAAGGAAATAGCATGAAATCAGAACAGAGAGAGATGGTATCCAGTAATCAAGATGTTGGTAGCTACTCCATCATCTATCCTTCCCTATATTATACAAACATAGCTATAGAGAAGGTGAGCATAAGCAAAGGTGAAGTGTCAGGGGTTTTATTGAAAACCAGTCACTGTACTCAAACAAAGGATATACAGATATAGGGACAAGTGGATGAATGCAGTCTCCAACATGTTTTCTTTCTTTTTTTTTAAGGGGGGGGGGGGACAATCAGCAGCATATTAAATTGCTATCAAAAGGATAGTGAAAATAATTCAGCTAGGATTCGCTCTGGGATTCAAAGATAAAGTACCATCTTAAATCTTAGAATCATAGAATCATAGAGTTGGAAGAGACCACAAGGGCCATCGAGTCCAACCCCCTGCCAAGCAGGAAACACCATCAGAGCACTCCTGACATATGGTTGTCAAGCCTCTGAAGAAGAAGAAGAGAAGAGTTTGGATTTGATATCCCGCCTTTCACTCCCTTTAAGGAGTCTCAAAGCGGCTAACATTCTCCTTTCCCTTCCTCCCTCACAGCAAACACTCTGTGAGGTGAGTGGGGCTAAGAGACTTCAAAGAAGTGTGACTGGCCCAAGGTCACCCAGCAGCTGCATGTGGAGGAGCAGAGACATGAACCTGGTTCCCCAGATTACGTGACTACTGCTCTTAACCACTACACCACCCTGGCTCTCTGCTTAAAGACCTCCAAAGAAGGAGACTCCACCACACTCCTTGGCAGCAAATTCCACTGTCGAACAGCTCTTACTGTCAGGAAGTTCTTCCTAATGTTTAGGTGGAATCTTCTTTCTTGTAGTTTGGAGCCATTGCTCCGTGTCCGCTTCTCTGGAGCAGCAGAAAACAACCTTTCTCCCTCCTCTATGTGACATCCTTTTATATATTTGAACATGGCTATCATATCACCCCTTAACCTCCTCTTCTCCAGGCTAAACATGCCCAGCTCCCTTAGCCGTTCCTCATAAGGCATCGTTTCCAGGCCTTTGACCATTTTGGTTGCCCTCCTCTGGACACGTGCCAGTTTGTCAGTGTCCTTCAGAACTGGACACAGTACTCCAGGTGAGGTCTGACCAGAGCAGAATACAGTGGCACTATTACTTCCCTTGATCTAAATGCTATACTCCTATTGATGCAGCCCAGAATTGCATTGGCTTTTTTAGCTGCCGCGTCACACTGTTGGCTCATGTCAAGTTTGTGGTCAACCAAGACTCCTAGATCCTTTTCACATGTACTGCTCTCAAGCCAGGTGTCACCCATCTTGTATTTGTGCCTCTCATTTTTTTTGCCCAAGTGCAATACTTTACATTTCTCCCTGTTAAAATTCATCTTGTTTGTTTTGGCCCAGTTCTCTAATCTGTCAAGGTCGTTTTGAAGTGTGATCCTGTCCTCTGGGGTGTTAGCCACCCCTCCCAGTTTGGTGTCATCTGCAAATTTGATCAGCATGCCCTTGAGTCCATCATCCAAGTCGTTGATAAAGATGTTGAATAAGAACGGGCCCAAGACAGAACCCTGTGGCACCCCACTAGTCACTCTTCTCCAGGATGAAGAGGAACCATTGATGAGCACCCTTTGGGTTTGGTCAGTCAGCCACTTACAAATCCACTGAGGGGTAGCATAGTCAAGACCGCATTTTACCAGCTTCTTTACAAGAATATCATGGGGCACCTTGTCAAATGCCTTGCTGAAATCAAGGTAGGCTACATCCACTGCGTTCCCTTCATCTACCAGGCTTGTAATTCTGTCAAAAAACGAGATCAGGTTAGTCTGACATGACTTATTTTTTCAGAAATCCATGCTGACTATTGGTGATAACAGCATTCCTTTCTAGGTGCTCACAGACTGTTTGCTTAATGATCTGCTCCAGAATCTTCCCTGGTATTGATGTCAGACTGACTTAATCTGTTTTGATCTCTTAAACTGAGATCAAAACATTTTAAGGTACCTAAACAGAAATGACTTGATTTTCTGAGGATCTCTGACTTACTCGATTAAATACTATTTCATATGCTAGGCTTACATATGCAATCTGTCCTACATGTTTTCCTCTTTCCCACACAGGGCAGGTAGTTTGTGATTGGTTGTGGACTCTGCCACCCTAAACCTATCCTGTTAAATGAAATAGAAATATGAGTGGTCAGCTCCCTTTTCTTTATTTAGGCAGCCCTTTACAATGGGATAAACAGCCATACCTCGGCTACTGAATGCCTTGGGAGTCGAACATTCCAGCTCCCAAACAATCGAAAACCAGAAGTGAGTGTTCCAGTTTCCGAACGTTCTTTTGGAAGCCGAATGTCTGATGGGGCTTCCATGGCTTCCAATTGGCTGCAGGAGCTTCCTGCAGCCAATAAGAAGCTGTGCTTTGGAAATCAAATGTTTCAGAATGGATTCTGCTCGATTTCTAAGTTACAACTGTACCACTAATACACACACACACACACACACAAACTGTAGTGCAAGCTTTCAACTGCAGTTTGAAAACGCAAAAGCTGAAATCAACTTCTTCCACTGTCCGAATATTTGAATGAAATATGTCCTGGCATGGATTTCACACACTGTTCCCAGCAGTTAGAAAAATATTTTCCAATACCATGGCTATTAAGTGAATGTGAGGCTCTGGATGTCTGTGATATTTTCCGGTGTATCTGGGAACTCTGACCTTTTATAACAGGAATGGTGTCAGAGCCTGGGAAGTGCTTTAACTTGGCATCTGAGCAAGATGAAGCAAGAAGTCTGATTAGTCTATAGCTACAATGTGACCTTAGATATGTCTTAGACATGGACAGATCTGAAAAGCCAGGAGATTAGCCCAATCCATTATGATGCGATTCTCAAGGATCAAAATGTTTCTTACACAGCTCGTCTCTGGACACCTGTCAATAACTTAGAGAATCATTCCCACATTACTCCGCTCACTTAAAAGATATCAATACCATCCGCAGGAGAAAATTCTGTAAAATTCAGCACAGTTAAATGCTGACTTTGTTGTTCTGTCTGCAGATGAATCTGTGTTGAATTTTCCATGAGGTCTCCCAAACTGGAAAACACAGAGGTAAGCAACAGATGGCTCTTGGATGGGCCTCCAAACACTACAGGATATTAGCCTGCAAGAAAGAAAACTTAATTGAGCATGTGTATATCCAGAAGAGGGAGAAAACCCCCCAGCAGTATTTAGCAAACTGAAGAAAGGAGTAAGCTTACATCATTGGCGTAGAAGTCATTTCTGTAGCTCTCTCTCCAATGAGGAGAAACAACACTCTCTCCACAAAATGGGTATTATAAACAACTGCCATTTGTTCCTGTCCTTCCTTTGTTCTTGCCTTTCTCTCTCCAATGCCATAAAATAGAGTTGGATTTTTTTTGTCTCAGAGCCTCAGTTTTTATTCAGAAGTCTCGTATGAGAGCTGCAGGAAGCGTAACAGCAGAGATCATTCCGTGTGTGACTTAAGAGTGAATTTTGCAATTAGTAACTCAGCTAACCAAGAAGAGGGCGTGCTGCTTAACGACCAAGCAGTGTGGCATGAACTTCACTGAGGTGGCATGTGCTTTCATTGGCCAGGTAGTTCTGAGGGAAGACAAAACCTCTCTGTAACTTAACCCTCAACTTACACAGGGTATTATGTACTGAGTTGAATAGGATCCAAAATGCAGCAGTCTGATTGCTCCTAGAACAATAGGGTCCAGAATGCAGCAGTCTGATTGGTCCACAGGAGCCACCCAATCCAGCTCCAGGTGGAAGTGAATCCGCAACCTGATTGACCTACAGGTGAATCCTGGAATTAGCCAATCATGTGGGGCCTATTGTGTAAATAATGTATTTAATGCAGACATTCTGGGGGAACTTCCATTCCTCCTCACCACTATGAGCTGAATAAAGAGCATGAAATCCACTCTCAACTCTGAGTATATTTCACAGGATTTTGTTCATTTGCCTCCATAAAGTGTTATCTCTCTTTTCGCTCTGGACTCTGCATTATTTAAGTGACTTTGCTAACAAGGGTTTGTGTAGGAGCAAGTTGAGCAGGGAAGAGCTACCATACTAGATTCCTCTCATCAGTAGATCATCGCTGTCAGAGAGTGTTTTGGTGGAGCCCAGCTGCCACATGTTCCTTGGGGCTTTTCTCTTATCACCTGAGGCAGCAGTGTCCCTAGAAACCTATGCCCACCTTAGTTCAAAGTGGTCAGACACACCCTTGTCTTGCTCTTGCGCAAACAAAAAATCTCACCCTTTCCCACTCACTTGGCAGAACCTCTGTAGGAAAGCAAGCACTCATAAAAAATGAGAGGGGAAATGAGGAAGGAGAGAAGAGTCCCTCACCTCCCCCAATCTGCAACTATAGGTGTTGTCACTGGGACACCCATCTGGAACTTGACTAAGGGGGACAACAGAAGGAAAGCAGAGACTCCCCTGCTCACACTTATCCTTGAGGGCATACTAGGAATTGACACCATCGTGCTGAAGTTAGTGTTGCACTATGTTCTCTGCTACCACCACCCCTGTCCAAAAATTCTCATATATGCTCACAAGACTGACAGCACCACTTCCTGAACATATTGGGAAGCTGAGCTTTGAGGGCCAAACTAAAGAGACTCTCAAATGACAAGCTTCTAAACACCCACTAAGGGAACACACTGCAGCTTTTAGGATTCTGGAATGTTATTTTCTTAAGGGAACCAGTGGCCAACGCTTCTTAGCCATTTTCTTAAGACTGTTTTATATGTGAATTTTAAAAAGTCAAAAATCTTTCCACTGCAGGGGGAGAAATGGCAAGAGTCTGAAGGAGAAAGGAGGGAAAATAGCAGTCAAATCCTTCAGGTTTAACAGTCTTCTCTCTAGCTGTTTGAGACTCATGAAATTCCTAAGACCTGAGATCCAAGTGAAGATTTCACTGAGTGGAATCGTCACTGAGACTGACTCAACTAAGATTACACTGGTCAACAACAAATTTGTTGTCTGCGTTTTTTCAGTTGATTTAGGACGAATCTGATGCGCTGAATCCAAAAATCACATTGGTTTTGCTCAATCAGGTCAAGTTTTTGAGCTATGGCCACATGTCGGGTTTTTTACGTTTTTGTTCACATGTACGCTTTGTGGAGCATTTTAGAAGAAGTTGGTGGGGGTAAAATGCCATGTCGAATAATTGTTTTGATTGGAAATGATTATTTTAATGACAAGAAGTATTCAGGTCCGATAGTTCTGGGTGATTATGTCAAAAAGGGATCAGTTTGAAGTAATAAAATCTCAAAATCTTCCATAAATTGGTGCGGCTGGGATCAACAGAAAGAACCGGAGCAGCCTCAAGTATCCTGATCTTCAATCAGCATGTCGTCCTGTAGCTCATTGTGATGAAATTCCGGTGCCTATCTTCGGAGAACTTCCTGACATTAGTGACGAAGATGCCTCCAGTGTTGAAGGACATGAAGAAGAAGAAGTGGTTCTTGAAGATGATGCTCCACATCCATTTTCCCAAAAGGAGTTGAATTTCGCGACCACAGCTTGTCAAAGGACTCTGCCGAACTGTTGGCATCCAGATTGAAGGGAAAAAACCTCCTCTCTGACAGTGCTCGCATCAGCTTCTTCCGCAACAGGCATCAAGAGTGCCTCCGTTTTTTCTCGGAAGAGAAGGACTTGGTGTACTGTGCAGATATTGCGCTGCTTCTGCTCAAGCTTGGAGTGCACAGTACGAACCCAAAGATTGGAGACTGTTCATTGACAGCAGCAAGCGATCACTGAAATGTGTTCTGCTACACAACGGCAACCAGTTTGCCTCTATACCCCTGGCTCACTTGAGTACACTGAATGAGAACTATGAAGCGGTGAAGTATGTGCTGGAGAAAATTGGTTATGATCAGCATAAGTGGTTTGTGTTGACCTGAAGATGGTGAACTTTTTGTTGGGACAACAGTCTGGTTTCACCAAGTACCCATGTTTTCTGTGCATGTGGGATAGTAGGGACCGTGCTCAGCATTACACGAAGAAGGACTGGCCTGTGCGGGAAGAATTGGTGCCTTGCAAAAAAAGGAACGTCATCACCGACCCTCTGGTGGACAGAGACAGAATACTCTTCCCACCGCTGCACATCAAGCTCGGCTTAATAAAGCAGTTCACCAAGGCTCTGGACAAGGAAGGTGACTGCTTCACTTACTTGTGCCAGGCTTTTCCAGGATTGACCATGGAGAAGTTGAAAGCTGGCATCTTTGACGGTCCTCAGATCCGTCATCTCATCAGAGATCCAGAGTTCGGAAAGTCAATGAACGAAGTGGAACTGGAAGCATGGAAGGCATTTGTTCTGGTAGTGAAGAACTTTCTTGGCAACAATAAGGCCAGAAACTACGCAGAACTTGTCAACAACATGCTGACTGCTTTCAGAAACCTGGGTTGCAACATGAGCGTCAAGATGCACTACCTATTTTCACATATGGACGGTTTCCTGAGAACCTGGGTTCAATGAGTGACGAGCAGGGGGAGAGATTCTATCAGGACATGAAAGAGATGGAGACCAGGTATCATGGTCGCTGGGACGCAGTCATGGTGGCTGACTACTGTTGGACTCTGAAGAGAGACCTCCCTGCCACTGAGCATTCCAGGAGTTACAAGAAATGGAAGTTCAAGCCCTGAAGATTGAAAAATGGTGAAGCAACATGCAATTTACGTGTACTTACCTTTATCAATGCCCACCATTCAGTTTACAGTAAACCTGACCTGATGGAGAGAAATGGATGCCATTTCCTGATTCAGCAGTGCAAAAATACCCTAAATCAGTTGTAGAAATCTAGACAACGTTCACAAAGTAAAAAATTGTTGCCCAGTGTTATATATCCTCCTGATACATGAACATGTGTTTTTTCACTTGGTCAGCAGAGAGTTTGAATTTCTTGTGGAGACCACCAGCATAGCTGACTCTAGAGCAGTTCTGAGGGAAATAAATGTATTTTAACTCGTTCATGACACTGCAGGTGATTTATATGAACAAAGAAAATAGTGCATGCTACTGTACAAAAGAAAATGAACCTAAATTACAAGATGTTGCACCGGTTGAACAAAGTACTGTGGGAACCTGTGGAGGTTCCATTCACACATTCATTCCCAATCACAAAATGAGGTATCAGAGTTTTTAGGGGGCTAACCAGGTTGGGATAGCTGGGATAGCAGGCTTGTTGGGTTTTTAATGTCTGATGTAGATTTTTCAATTCCGTTGTTCTGTATGGGACAATGACAATAAAGATTATCGTATCGTATCATAGAATTAGCTGGCTCTTCCTGTCGTTCATTCTGGCTCCAGCTACCATTGGTCTCCCTACTTTTTGGCCTACCAGTCCCAATGTACACCAGCCACTAGTGGGAACAGTTTGTCCCTGCCCACTTGAATAATGTGAATCCTTAAAAGGCCAATACTCTTTTAGGTGAGCACTGCTTCTCCTTTCTGCATCTTCTTACCTGATGTGTTTCCTGAACTGTTGTGTAGGCATGGTAGAACAAAGAGTGCTTGATTTTTGAGGCTTGGGGGAGCCATCTGTGAGGGTCCTGGCTTGGGTTGCAAGAGTCTTGGCCACCAGTTTCAGGTTCAATATATGGAACTGGTCCAGTTCTTTAGCAGGTAATGAAGCAGCCCTGGGCTGGCCATCCTTTGCTGACTCTCATCATGACATCATATGGCTGGAACACGATTTCACCAATCTTTTTGCATCTGAATCTCAGATTTTAGTGTCATGTTTTCATTGGAAATTTCTGTGGAATTAAGTTAGCTTAAATAGCTGAAACCAATAGTGTTGGAATGATTGATATAAAAAAAACCCAACTGCTGTCAAGAGCATGGCATTGCATGGAACAGGTACCATTTTAAGTTTGGAATTCTGACAGGAAAATCTAAATACAAGATCATTTGTGGCAGCGACTTATCTAATTTCGAACAGAAAACACTCACTTAAGTGCAAGTCACATGTTACTCATGGATGCTTCACTGTGATTTACACCATGTACCATTTAAGAAGTTGTGAAGGAATGAAATACGAAAACAGTTAAAAGAGAACATTGCATTCACGGGTTCCGCTTGGTTGATAACACCAAGTGGCAGAATGAGAACACTTTTTAAAGATATGATTAAATATAAATTTTATGAAAGGAAAACATCATAGCTTAAGGCTCTTTAAAATCCATGCATGCTGAAGGATTCCAAAAATAAGACACCAACTTCTTAAAAAAAAATAAAAAATCCAAGCTGGCAAAATGATGCTACCATTTAAACAAATCACAGCTTATGGACATTTGCAACAGATCCTCCAAAAACTATACATGAAGTATTTATGCCAGTCCCTCTTAACATTGGTCCAGGTCATACCCAGCTGCATAGATAGTCTAAGCCAAACGAAACAAAGTGACAAAGTGACAAAGTGTTTGGTAGTGTTTTGATTGTAGATAGCCTAAGCCATCAGAGCCCTAAACCACAAAAATATCATATCAAGTTATAGATCATGGTCCCCCTTATAGAGGAAGCCAAGCACCTCTCAGATAGACAGTGCTTTATCGGTTGGAAACAGCACGGGGTCAGAATTTCACAAAAAATCTGACGTTATCCAATTCACTCAAAAATGGTGCCAAAGTGTTACAAATTCCCCCCTGAAAGGTTTGGCGGTAGAAACAGAGGAGTTTTTATCATAGGCCAAGAAATTGGTAGCAAGTTAGTGTTCCATCCCAAACTGGTCTATAAGAAGTTCTAAGTAGGTTGGGAATACCAAGTTTCCAAAATAAATCTTTACTGAATATAATACAGTGACAAGCAGAATTAAAGTAAAAGTGCAACTTATGCTTTGGTCACATTGTTTGTGCAGTGCATTAATTTGAAGATTATTTTTTTAAACCTGCTTGCAAATGTTTAGTACTGAGAACAACTTAAAATTGCAGCAGATTACTTTATTTTGCTATCTTTAAATAGGCATTCCAAATAAACTGGTTGTTGCTATTCTTCTGCAAATATCAAATGAAAGAATGTGGAAGTGCTGTGCATTATGAATAGACCTGCATTTCTTTTTAAGTTATCCCCAAACTAGGTTGAATATTAAGATGGGACAGAGCCATTGACATAGCAACTCTAATGATTTCTGCATTTTGCTGCTGGTAAAGAATTGAAAGGTGGCTGATTTGAATATTTCCTTCAATCTTCCATCAATAAACAAGAGACAAGGCAGATTTGAAAGTTCATCTGGGAAGAGTCATGTTTTTATAATTGCATTTAGCCTTCAGGCATGTGAAATCCAGAGGGTTAGGAGTGCTGCTTTAGAGAACTGGATTAGGCCAAGAGGTACACTCAAAACCTGGAGACATAATTTAATTTGCTTGTGGTCCCACACCTTAATCTGAGGAAAGAAAGGGGAAACGCTTTCCCATTTAATAAGTATGTACTTTGGTGAAAGAGAGCTCCATATGAAATATACATTCATCCCACCAATACTAGGGTGTTTGTTTCTTATTTGTTCTCATGTGACAGCAGAACAATTTATGAAACAAATAAGAAACAGAAATTCTGTATTTGGTTAAATCTGATTGTTAGATTTCTGCAGTGTTTTTAAAAGATATTTATCTTTAATGCAATCACACAGTGTCAAAGAGGAAAAATGTGATTGCTAGCCAATGTGTCTGGGATACAGTCAATGTTCTTCAGGAAACAAAGTGGTATGGAAGTAGATTTGCACTGGAAAACATTCAAATAATGCTGTATTATGAAGATACAAGACAGCAAAGTGTTGTCAAGGGATACATTTTTGAATAACAAAAAAACAAAATTGCACAATGTTCTTTTTCCCCTGTGATGGAAAATACTATAGTCCTAACTATAAAATTAAAATCAGTCTACAGATAAATCTGAAATATCAAGGATATTGTATAATAAAGCTGGCAGGCAGAGGGGTAAAAGCAATGCACAAATATGTTCACAGTTGAATGCAACAGCCAACAGTGTTATTCAGGGGACTGTTTTAGACTCCATACAGCTGTTTTTCAAAAACATCCTAATATCTAGCAAATCCACTCATTTGACACACAGAGTAACTAATTGCTGTAAAACAATTAAATGTTCCAATATACTACACATGCATGCAAAGGGCACACCCAGAGTATGAAGCTTATATTTATTAAAACAGAACAGGGAAGAAATTGCACCAATCACAGCTAACAAGTGTAGGCAGGTATAAGCTGTACAGACAGATAGGAAATCATCTGCCTACTGCTAAGAACCAAACCACCCCAGATCAACTCCATCATCCAAGCTGGTATGACAGGAGCCAAATAGCAACTTCCCATCGAGGGAAGCCATAGGTGTGCAGCCTGACAGGTGCCAGACACCCCTACTATTCAGCATTCAATAAGTGGCACATGCCAGGCCCCAAGAGCAGCAAAGCAGTCTCCTAAGCTGGCCAACATTAGAGAGATGATAAGTGAAGTGCCCTCCCTGCATTACGATACTGACCATGTACCACTCCACTTACCTGCCCACATTAAATGCCAAATAAACCAAACAGCCAAAATAAATTCAAGCCCAGCATAACCAGGCAGCTCCTCCCTCAGGCCTATTGGCTAATAAAGGCAATGTGAAGGAAGTCCCTCACCCCATTCCCCTCAAGGCTTCCTCCTTCATTGGGCTGGAACAAACACACACACAATCTTACTTAAAAACAAATGGCCACCTCTGACTTCCGGGGAGGAATGATAGCGGAATAGTGATCAGCTTCTGACACTCATGTCAGCAGAGATAATTATGCAGTGATTAAAGGCAACCAAGGCATAAGATCTTGATTACCAAAACTTCCTTTTGAGATAAGGGGGTCAGGGATTAACCCCTCAGGCCCAGAAGAAGACATTCATCACAACGTGAACAAAGACGTTTTCAGGATTGGAGAAGTGTCTCAGGTGAGGAACATTCATCAAGCCCATGCACTGCATCATAGCTCTTAAATTAGGACACCAGGTCGATAATACCACCTTCTTTTAACTATTTACAAGACTGAAAGTAAGTACTAATTGGATACGCTATCTGCCAGTTAATTTGCATCCAGAAACTGCTGGAAGATGAAAAGGCATTAATTAACAAGCAAAAAATAGACCAAAAAGTTTACCTTAACTATGGATGATCTTGAAAGTTTATAACTGAAGCGATATGTACCTCTTATCCTGTCTAAAATTTACAATTTATACCATCTGTAATTCTCTGTTGTTTGTGGGCTGTTTTAGATATGGAAACGAAAGTAAATGTTATCTGTGTCAGAATGGAATACTGATTTAAAGAAACGGGCACATTTTTCTGGAAGCAGAGACTGCCATGGGGAGAATAATATAACTCAAGATGGCAAAAACAATGCTTAATGCCTCACTGATTGCTGGTATCATGCAAAAATTACTAGATGAACAGTTGATAGAATTAAGAGCTGAGATGTGTGGAATATTAAAGGAGATCAGATTGGGGGGCAAAACCAGACTAAAGAATGCACAGGGCCTGTGGGAAAGGATGTTGATCCAGATTAGCCTGAACACAAAAAGCTAAAGGCAAATCGACAACAGCAAACATTGGAATGGAGTGGTCATCCACTCAGCTGACTGGAGGACTGGATCAGACAAAGGATGCCATTGTGACGCTGGAAGAGAAACAACTGTAGATGGCAGAACAGAAAAAGGATGTTGTTGTGACTGGGAGAAATGAATGGAATTATGAATAGAAACATTAAGAAACAAATGGAGATAGTGGAGGCAAAAAAGGTAATGGTACCCCTGCCCGTACGGGCCAGTCATGACCGACTCTGGGGTTGCGCGCCCATCTCGCTTAAGAGGCCGGGGGCCAACGCTGTCCAGAGACACTTCTGGGTCACGTGGCCAGTGTGATGAAGCTGCTCTGGTGAGCCTGCACCAGCGCAGCAAACGGAAACGCCGTTTACCTTCCCGCTATAAAGCGGTACCTATTTATCTACTTGCACTTAAGAGTGCTTTCGAACTGCTAGGTGGGCAGGAGCTGGGACCGAACGACGGGAGCTCACCCCGCCGCGGGGATTCGAACCGCCGACCATACGATCGGCAAGTCCTAGGCACTGAGGTTTTACCCACAGCACCACCCGCGTCCCTAGCGGAGGCAAAGCTGAGAGATAAAGGCCCTTGTGTACATGCTGAAGTGAATACAAAAGAAAATGCCCCCAAGATTTTGGAGATTAGCTTGGAAAAAGAATAGGGAAAGGGGGGAAAGGGACATTTTCTTTTCTCTTTTATCCAGGATACAGAAATTCATCATAATGGATACAGAATCACGACCAACGAGAACATATCAGTACCATTTCCTGCTGTCCATGATACAGTATGATGAATTTCTTTGGACTCTGGTATATACATTTTTTAAAACAAAGTGTTAAAAAAAAACAACTTTTAAAGTGTCAGCATAACACATGGTTCAGGTGTCTTTAAGATCAAACACAATATTACATTGCTTTATATTGCTAAATCTAAACTAAATTATCTTAGCTATATTTAAAATAATGAAACCATGAATTTGGTGCTCTCTTTATTTGCTTTTGGCCAAAGGAGCACTAAGGATTCACCAGAGAATGTAGTTATATGGGATCATGCAGTACCTAAATGTAATTTTGTTAAGTGAAGAACTGAAATTACCATATGCTCACATGACTCTTGAAGTACCAGTTTCAAATGAGTCCACATTCATGATATTAAAAAGCAAAAATGTTGAACTGGTAGCACTCAAAATAAAGTATTTGTAAAGCATATTCAATGTAAAGAAAACTGAAATTATTTTCACTTTCCTTTAGGAAAGAGTACCCATTCAAAGATGAAACTTCCTAAATGAAATAATTATGTGTGAAAATTCTACTATGCATTGTTTTAGGCACACATTTGACCTATGCTAAAGGCCCCTTGTGCTCAATAAAAATACTGACTTCCTAAGGAAGAAGTTGGTGAAAAGTAATAGTAAATCACTGTATGTAAAATTTACATCTGTTTACCCAGTGCATGATGTCACACAGTTCACTGACCTTGCTTGACTGGGGTTGAGATAAGCAGGGCATTTTTATTGGCAGCAACAGGAATAGGTTCAAAATTTGAGAAAACTAAATATAAAAAAAAGACTAAGAGTGAGATCCAAAGAAAATTAGGTGCACTTAAGTGCCACTGAAATCCCTAATCAAAGAGGAGAGACTTTCCTCATCTGTAACTGAAGCCAGTGTCTGGCTTGAAATTAAGCTGAAATCCCACTGATTAGGACTTGGGTACACTTAACTTTCTTTGAATTGTGCCCTACATGCACAACAAAAGTCTCGCCCATCTTGGAAAGCCTCGTATAAGACAGCCTTATCTCTTAAACAGAAATATTAAATTAATGAGATTACAGTTGAAACCCCATTATCCAGATGTTACAAGACATATACCATCTGATTCCAGCAGATGGCTATCAGAATATAGAAATATAGTTGTCAGGGGGAATGGGATAGCCTCTTCCATTTCTGTATCTAACCAAGGGCTTCATTTGTTTCCGTAATCATCATGCCTTAAAGACACATATAAGATAAGGAGGGGGGAACCTCTGGGCAGAAATGCCTTTACATCTTTGAACAGACTGATGTGGCTTTTATACTTGGGTATAATTCACAGCCTCCTTGCATGAAATGCAAAAGGGACAGTTTCAGCCCCTCCTTTGTTCCCTAAATTCCTGCAAAAAGTTTGATAGTTTCAAAGTTCAGATGAGCTGTATAGGCAGTGCAAAGTAAGCTTATCAGGCATTATCATGAACCATAGGAGAGAATTCTCTAAGTATGTCTCGATATCAGATGATATATTGATTGATTGATATATGAGAGCTCCAGTGCATTGATATAAGAAAGTTGCCAGCATAACAAGGCTCACCCTCTCAGGCTGTGTTCCAAAAAAGCTTCCCATGGAATGAATGAAGCCTGATTCCTCATACACAGAAGGAACCTGCTGCTACTGAGTACATGGTTTGGGATTGCTGCCTTGAAACAAAAGAGTGGCCCAACTGCTGTGCATTTTCCCCACAGCCATCTAAAAGCAACATATTTGTACAAACAAAACAAAAATAAGCCCTCTTTTAGACTACTCTCTTTGCTTTGACAGAAAACTTCAGTTTTAAGCCAAGATTCCAGATTGTTTTTGTGGAAACACTTCCACTTGTCTGAAAGTGTATATATAATGGATATGTGGTAGCGGTAATGTGATGCTGAAGTAATCTCATGAGAAATGGATGACTCTCAGGGGACTCTATACAGTGGTAGGTAGTAGAGACCAGTAAGGGTGAATTGGTATTCTAACAATATGGAGAAAGCCTTCGATTTGTACCATCACAAAAATACCAGATCTCATTTATAATTCAGCAGTAATGTGTGTGTATTTTTTTTCCCCTTTTACAAAGTGTTTTCTTTTGTAGGAAATGGAAGTGACAGCTTTGAAGGTTCTTTCTGGCTTCATATCTATAGGATCTGAAGTTGCCGTCATAATTTTGAAGTACCCTCATGCCCATAAAATCTGATAGGAACTGTAAGATTCTTTTATCTGATAAATGGACACATGTGGATCATGGCATCCAATTGGGGCTGAATTTGGAGAGGCAGATAATTATGACTGTGCAGTGGTACCTCTGGTTACGAACTTAATTCGTTCCGGAGGTCTGTTCTTAACCTTAGGTACCACTTTAGCTAATGGGGCCTCCTGCTGCCACCACGCCACTGCCGAACAATTTTTGTTCTCATCCTGGGGCAAAGTTCTTAACCTGAGGTACTACTTCTGGGTTAGTGGAGTCTGTAACCCGAAGTGTTTGTAACCCGAAGTACCACTGCAGTTTGAACAACAGCGGAGAAAGTAAGCTTAGAATAACAAGGCAGACAAACATGGATGAGAAAACACAGGAGCCCATTCACAGGGCTGGTATTCAGGGATACTGAACATGCCATGGGAGAACAGGATCACCCCCACTGTCCCTTCTCCTGGTTTCATATCCTAGTTTTAAGTGAGACCTTTCAATGTTTTTGGTTCACTGAAGCTGGGTGGCACAAGGGGAGAATAGAAAGGGAGTGGTGAGGAAGACGTATGCAGTCCTAGTGCTTTTCTTGGGGTGGTAAAACACCATTTATCAGACAATTGTGTACCTGTTGTTGTTGTTTTTTCATCCTTGCAGCTACATGGAAGAATGGTCATTGTGTTGCACATCCAAAGGAAAATATACTATTATTTAACGAAAATTATATACCAATTAATCAAAAGATAAAGTGGTGAAAAACATTCTCATTCTCATAAAAAACATGACACAAATATAAAAGTGTTTAATTATGATGTAACTGTTTCAGTCCTGCGCAACAGTGCTCGTCCAAAATATTAAACTGAGGTTTTTCATTGGTTCAGGAAGTAAGGCGGGGATAAAATGGCACATAAAGATTAGAATAGTTATCAAGAACTTGGCAATTCTTAAATTTCATCAGTGGGGTGGGATTGAATACTCTTTTTGACAAGGCTGCTAAGTTTCCTTATTTTCCCATAAAAGAGATTCGTTGGTGCTGCTTCACACAACTGCACAGCAGCCTGGCAGTGTTCCTTCTCAATTCTGATCAGAATGTCTCAATGTGAGCAACACAACATCATGACACAAAGTCTTTATGGTGGAGGAAGAAAGAAGCCATGCTCAAAATGTATTTGAATACACTAAGGATCTCTTAAAAGTAGCTGAATTCCCGCCCCCATTTTGTGGGGGGTGAATGGCCCCATCAGACTGAGAGGGTTGGTAATCTTTGGTCCTACAGTAGTTTAGAAGTTCCATTCTATAGCCAAACAAACAACAAAGGAAATGTTAACTTTGAGCTATGGAAGCAATGAGAATTTAGGTGTTTCCTAAACCTGAACAAAAGATCAGTTTTAGAATTTCTCTATAACTGGGGAAGGGTTGGCAAGGGAGGGAGGACTAACTGTATGAAATCCTTTCCTTATAAAAAAAGATGCACATTTTTAATTTATATTCATCCAAGGTTGGGATGTGATAAATGCAGGGCCTTTCACAAAGTGAATATTATAATGAGGCCGTAACATTTTACTAACATGAATTCATAAGGTGACCCTGGAGATTAACAATAAAACACAACTCTGTAACAGATAGAAAAGACCGCATTTCTGTGTTTCCTCCCCAAATAAGGCTCAGCTTGTCCAATCCTTATAGGGGAGGATTTGCCTGTAATGTCTCCATTGCACCTATTAAAAATAAAATATAATTACAATTCAGCTTTGAGCACCAGTAATTCTTGCATGCTCACTGGCCTCTTTGAGGCGAATCAGAGTTTGTATACATTCCCTTACAGCCAGAATCTCCCCTTCTCTCCCCACTCCCTATCTATAAAAAGGTGAGCAGATTAAACAAATTATGAACTATGCAGGGCTTGAATACTTTATAAAATGGTAGAACCAGCTTTTAGAAACCTTTTAATGTTCCATTTCCCAGAGGTGAAATGCCAGGCTGCATTCTCCTCTCTTTCAGTTGCCCTTGCCACTTCAAAATGTGTCTGGAAACAGCTCTGCAGATGGCCTCGTATGTTTTACAGGAAATATTACTTAAACATTGGAAAGGATCAAATTTCTCCTTTTAGGAATTACAAATCTGGATTTCATTTTCTCCTCCAAACCATGGGAAAAATGTTACTGTTTCATATGTCACAAAGGAAGTATTTTTAAAAAGAAGGGGGGAAATGAACACTTGTGTTACAAAATACACCAGAGGACTTTGGAAATGTTCCTCTGTTTTAATATAAAATAAAATAAAATCAAAATAATCTTCTGAAACCAATTCCCCTGTCCTCCCCCCCTTCTTTAATGTTAGGAGCTAGAAAAAATATTGTACAGGATCTTAATATTTTGATTGTTATGTCTGCAAGTAGAAAACAGTAATAAAGTTCTATTTCAACTTGATAGCCCATTACTTAACATTTCAAGCATTTCCTCCATTTGGATCTTGATTTTGGTGGGGGGCGGGTTTACAAGACTTGTTTAGGCTGCAGGTGGGGATGGAGGAGCTCCATTATCAGAGGGGAGGGGTCTGGTGTTAGTAAAACACACAATTAAAATAGTAGCAAGTGGTGTCAGGGTTTACTGGTAATGACATTAATTGCCAGTTCATAAGCCACAATTTCCTCACTGCAAAGTTCCTGAAATCAAAATAGCCAAGTATACATATTTCCCATTTAAAACCACATCCCCCCCCCCGCCTCTGAGTAGACACCTGACTAAGAAGGAGTGAAATTACAAACAGCACCTTTTAGGAAATTAAAAAGGGCCATTTTCTCTAATATTTCACTTCAGAATATGACTGTTTTAAACCAATGGAAGCAATGGTTTCCAATGATTTTGAACTTTGTCCTTTGCTCCAGACATCTTAGGTACCATTGAGTGTTCGCTGCTCAAATCCAGTGCTCACTGCTAGAAACCTCCACCCCCAAGCCATTACACTTTAGCTTATATAGATTAATTGCTCTGTTGTGCAAGACAACCATGCGGAAAGTGACCATGCACAACAGAGCTTCCTCCTCTCACACTCTCACCTGAAGCCTCTCACACATCTTCAAAAGCTGCTCCGAAGTGTTGGGGGGCCTCTGTAGCAGATTTAGGGGGCAGGTGAGGAAAGGGCGGGCAGATCAAAAAAAGCTCAAGAACTTTGGCTGCTTGGCCCCCTGACAAAAATCCTGGCTATGCCCATACTGCTGGGTGAGCAAAATTCCACTCACACGGTGTCTGATACAACTCATGGACTCACAATGTGATGAATAGGAAGCAAATCGAAGATAAGGAAGCCAAGGAAAAGTCAGAAGATAGTCACTTCTTGGGCAAAAGTTTCTTCGTGCCTTAGTTTTCCAAGAGCTGGGAATCAAATTATATCTAGTGTGATATAAGAAGTCCATCTTAATTCCTACAATCACTATATTATTATTTTAAACCAATCGTGAATGTATGTGCTTGCCTTCAATTCAATGTCCCAGTACCATCCACATACAATCCCCTCCCTTAATAGACTCAGATTTGTTCTAGAGTTCCCACTGAATTTTTCCTGTGGCAAAATTCAAGGCATACTTGGATTGCTTGGAGGATCCTATTCAAGCATAAAAATTTCAATAGGAATAGGAATAGGAATATTTCTCAAGGGAAGTGGCTCACACGTTTTTAGTTGCCCCCAAATTCACTTTATGTTTCCTAACTGTACCTGTTTGCCAAGATTCACAGGCATAGATGGTCTGGGCCTGGCGATCTAAAGGACTTTAGAAAGGGATTCTGATGAAACTTGACCTTGCTTTAAGGGCATCCTGGTAGTATTGAATCCTCCTAAAATGAAGACAAGGGACACAGGTGGCACTGTGGTCTAAGCCACAGAGCCTAGGGCTTGCCGATCAGAAGGTCGGTGGTTCGAATCCCCACAACAGAGTGAGCTCCCATTGCTTGGTCCTTGCTCCTGCCAACCTAGCAGTTCAAAATCACGTCAAAGTGCAAGTAGATAAATAGGTACCACTCCGGTGGGAAGGTAAATGGTGTTTCCGTGCGCTGCTCTGGTTTCTCCATAAGCGGCTTAGTCCTGCTGGCCACATGGCCAGCTCCCTCGGCCAATAAAGCGAGATGAGCACCGCAACCCCAGAGTCGGCCACGACTGGACCTAATGGTCAGGGGCCCCTTTACCTTTAAAATGAAGACTATCCTTCATAATCTCTCAGAATTCTGAACACTGAGGAAAGGCCATGTCTTGCACTCACTGGGAGGGAGTAATGACAAAATTACAAGTCACTGGAGATGATTGTTTGGCCGTTCACTTCATGAGCCTTAAGCCCCCCTGCATTTCATTTTGCACCTGGTACCACGGAAACAGGTTAGTGCACCAGAAAGGTAATGGGGTGCAAAGTTGTGGCTACAGTTAAAATGTGTATCTGATAACATGCAGCAAGAGAACAAAGTCCAATCTTTCAATTTCCCACTAAACTAGATCAATTGCCTCAGACTATGGACCTCTGGAAAGGTGCCCACAACAATTTAGCAATCTCCTCCTCCCTCCCAACCTATTGCTTTGAAGTATGGTGGTATGTTTCTCTCTCTCTTCCTCCCCGCTCCCCCAAGAAAGTATTATTAAGGTTGCCAATAAAATTCGGGAACTGGTTATTTGTGCGAAACACAAATCTGCCAAATAATTTGGCACTACTTCCTTTCCTTGGCAGCCTCCCCCGAAGAGACACCCATCCTTGAAAATGGTGTTGTTGAGGGCAGCGTCTGAGTACACTGGAATTTGGCAGACTGGTCAGAACCTGAAGCTTTTACAGTGGCAACACGGACTATATTTGGTGCCATGCAGTATATCTGGTTGATTCTTGGACACATCAGATTGCCGTTTTTCTTTCCCATACGAAGGAATAAAGGATTCAATGTCAGTGAAACAAGGATGGTCTTTCACCTTTAACTTTGAATTTTCTTGCCTTTGTACCTGTCATAACCTTAACATAGGGGGTTTTTTGTACTTAGTTGTAAATCTAATGACTGCTGATGAAGCAAGAATAAAAATTATAGTGCAATCAAGAGGTATGTGAAAGAAAATGGATTTTACAAGTGCATACTTTTAAGCAAAGGAGCCAGTCTGAAACATAAATAAAAGGAGCCCAGGGGACTACACCTCTGACATTAAACAATCTTGTCATGAGGACCCATTACAGCAGAAATTTAGGAGCAGTTAAAAGAGAATTTCTATAGCATGGTAGTGCTCTTTGAACATCTCCCCATTCATTTCAATGGAACTCACAAGGGAAAATGTCCTCCAGAACAGTGGCAATTAGCTGCAAAAGAGCTAATTCTTGAAGGAGTCTTGCAACAGTTTAAACTGAAGGTGGAAAGGGGTGCACTTGGGGCAGCAATGTCCAAAGTAAGAGCAAATGAAAATTTGATTCTATGTACAAAAATGAAAGCAAAGGCAGTGTGGCAGGAATTATAATAGATATTATTTTTGTGCTTATGTATAAATAGCCCATGAATTCCCAGTATTTCTCTACTGTGGTCTCTGATATAAAGGGCCTCCTTTTCTTTGCACATGCACTCGTGAGAAGCAGCTTTTTGCCCACCTCTTGTGAATTTGAGGATGAGCTGAAATTTTGAATTCAAGTGGTATGATGTCATTAGATCTTTCATTTCATTGGTTTGGTCTAAACTGTTGATTTTAGCCTTAATAATTGGAGGCACGGGGCAAGGGGAGTTCTCACAGTATCAAAGTGAGAAGAATAATTCTGGTAAATACTTGATTGTCTGGCATCGTTTTGGGTTGTGGAGTATAGCACTTGAGTAAGAGAGTCTGACATTGTTACCAGTGGGTTCTTTTCCCACTGAAAGAGAATGGAGAGAAAGCTCTCTCCTAATTGTAGAGCAATACAAAACATGCTATTTTAAAATGTGTATGTGTGTGTATAGCCAAACTGCTTGAGTATTTTCTGCTTTTAAATTG
>NC_138509.1:42762229-42782229 GCF_964252035.2 Podarcis erhardii
TTTCCCACCACCACCTATGAATCTTCCCTTCTCTGCTGGCTGCTCCCCAGGACTTTTCTTTGGCTAGAAAGGAAGTGTAAGTCATTGGTTGCATGGCAGAACTCATGCCAATACTTGGCTGGGTGGCTTGGCTAGCTAGACTGGAGTTCTAATGCCCAAGAATTAAAACGACTCCCCTCTGTAAATAAGGCTAGGGCTGCATCGACAGTCAATTGGAGCAATGTCTATCCAAAATTGTGCTCCAGATAACCTGGTGTTTTGTGGGGATTTTTTAAAAAAATAATCACACCTTCTTGTACATTTGATTCAGAAACAAGTGACTGCCAGAAACCAAAGAAATAAACCAAATATTTATTATGGCTGCCCAAAATTATCAGATTAGGCTGAAATCCTATACACTTACTTGGGAGTAAACCCCATGGAACTCAGTAGGACTTCCTTCTTTTTAGACAACATGCACAGGACTACACCATAAATTGATGGGAGAACAAAATCACACCTCAAAAATACTGTACAGTTTGGGTTTTGGATTTCTCAAAACAGTCATTTACCTGCATCAGCAAAGCCATCAAAGTGAGCTAGGAGATCATAGATCTCTCAGCTGCATCAAGTTCTACAGTCTTTGACTTTCTCAAATACACATTGGAAATCCTGTAGAAATCCTGCTATTGAGATCTGTGTGAAACCAATTTATACATAACACTGGTCACAGGAATCGACAATACCTACAAATGCGGGGGGGGGGGGTAGCCACAAGTTTCTTAGCGCTCAGTTTGTCCAAAGCCACTGGCCCATTTGATCTGAGCAGTGAGAGTTCCACAATTTCTGTGGCCTACAATAATACATAAAGGAATACTGTGGAAGCGATCAGCACAATCCAGTGAATGTCATTTGGCTTCTTCTCCCTTAGTGCTTTAGGCTTCTTGAAACATGGGAAACTGTCTTATTCAAGGCAAACTATTGGCTCATCTAGCATGTATTGTCCACACTGCCTGCATTGGCACTCCAATGTTTCAGGCAGCAGCCTAGTTGTAGCTGGAGAGTCCAGGGATTAAACCTTGGAGATTTTGCATGAAAAAGTGTGTGCTCTACCTTTGAGTTATGGACCTTCCCATCTAGCACACTGAAATGGCAACAAGGCCTTCTGGCTTATCCCTCACTTTCTGCATTTCAATTAAAGCTCATTTTCCTGGATGGAGAGGTGTGGGCATCCAGGAAGGATTCAGAGTGCTGCAGAAATGTTCAACGGGATGAAAAACAAACACACACCTCCCTTGGCCACCTTGCAACAATAAGGTAAGCTTAGCTTGGCACCCACAGAAATTCTAAAGAAATTCTAATGTGCCCTGGAAATGTGGCAGCAAAACAGAAGCCTTTTTCACATGGGAAGAAAACTTTTGAGAAATGGGAGGACAAGTTGTGGGACAGCCCTATTACAGGCCGCTAATAGCCTAGGAAGCACAAACTAAGAAACCTTGCTCCAAAAGTCAGTTTTAATGCAGAAGCACTCATGTGAATATTTCCTTTTTCTGTATTTTAAGTGCTCCCTTTTAGGTTTTGTGTTTGAGGTCCCATGGAGAACCAGCAAAAAATTGCTTTGTGATCCCATTTCACATGAAAAGCATACTAGCTTCAGAGTAATTTCACACTGAACCACAATAAATCCACACAGGTCCTCTTGAAAACAGAGGTGGAAAAGGCGGAGGAATTCTTAATGGTTCTTTGTCGTCCAAAGAAGGTAGACACCTAGGCCATGATTTTGCTTCCTCACAACTGGGAAGATATGGCACAGCCACAACCCTATTCCATGTTTTGGTACTGGTGTGCCTGAGACCTTCAGCTCATCTGTTGTGGCACATTCCTCATGAAGTACTTGTAGATATTTCACCTGCTTCTGCAGTGAAGTGCCAGTACAGAAGCCTTGGGAATAATGAGTTATTGAAAATGGCATGAGAAAGCCCTGCTGGACTGGAACAGTGGCCTATCCAATAGAGCTTCCTATTCCCCACAATGGGAAATCAGATGCCTATGGAAAGTCTCTCACTGTTGTTCCTCAGCAAAGGTATTCTGTCTCATTCTTGAAATAGTATAGGACCATCATGACCAGTCTCATCCTCTATGGATTTGTCTATAAGAAATGACATTTTCCCCTCAGTAGGAATGGGGAACTTGTGGAATCTAACCGTAATCAGCACAAGTCAGCCTGGACAAAGGTAATGGATAATAGGAGTTGTAGTCCATCAACATCTGGAGGACTACAGGTTTCCCATCCATTGGTGTGTCACTAGTTCCTTAAACTGACACAAAATATTAGGATAAATAAATAAGCATGTGATTATTAACATTTCATCTCTGCATTCCATACACATGGTTCAACTGCTTTTTCTTTACCACCGAGACGTGACAGGAGGAATGGTCCAAAGGCAAAAGTGGATTCAGATTGAATATTAAAAGGACAAATTGCCTAAATTTCAGATAGCCTGGGTTGCCTAGCAAAGCTGTGAAATGCTCTTCACTGAAAGTGTTCATTGGCTGACTAAACAATTTGCAAGATTGCTTTGGGGGCTTTGTGTCATCTGTGCTATGTGGGGTGGACTAGGTGGCCTTCAATAAACCTACCATAATAATCTATGAACCTTTTATTGATATTTTGCAGTTTATAATTTCTAATAAAACCTATATCAATGCTCTTAACAAAAAATCAATCTTGAAACCAAGAGAGAGTTTTGCTATAAATGAGAAATCAGAAATTATTCCGAGGCAGTCCTGCCTATGATGGATTTTTATTTTTGCACACACAAAACTATAATTTTCTTAAACAAATAAACACTCCTTGAGAGAAATAGAAATAATAGCTTTGGGTAAATGGCTGCTTATTGTTTCTAGTGCTTTATGCACAAGGATTCTGCAGGCATCCTGAACAGTTTGTGTGTAATATTCTGATTGGCTTAAAAAAAAAATCACATACATAGCAGTGCTAAATTCATAAAATGCCCTAATGGCACGCTAAGCATTTCCTAAACTTCCCTTACTTTAACTGCAGATGGTAAAAGGTTTCCTTTATTGTCCAGTCCCAGAGGATGGTGGGAAACCAACATTTCCATGAATGTAAATTCTAGCCTCTGCTAATTTTGATGACAGTGACTTCTCTTCTTTATGAGGTGCATAATGAGCTGGACCACAGTCTAGCCAAAAGCCATGACAAGCTCCAAGCATGCCCTGGTGGCCTCCCCTGCTTTCTGTACCCAAGGTTTAAATGCAGACTGCCTCCAGTCAGAGCACATGAAGAACCACACTCTGGAATAGACAAATGGCTCTTTTGTTTTACATTCTTTTTTTTAATTAGCCCCCTTTTTTAATGACCTAACTTAATATGTGTCAAAAGGTGCAAAACACAGCATGACTTCAGTTTTAAAAGGGAGCGTTTGCCTTTAATCTCACAAGTAAAGCAAGTACCCTCTTTAACTATCAGCAGCAGCAATTACATTGTGCTTTACACATTGTGGGTTTCGTGCCACCTCATCAGCTGATTAAATGGTCAGGAATTGAGACAGACACACACACACACACACACACACACACACACACACACACAGACACCTGTTTTGTGGTGTGTATAGAGCCAACACCATATGCTCTATATTCTTAGATTTGATGGCGTGTTCAACTCTATTGTCAGCACAAGGATGCAGTTCTGAGCATAGTTACCAGGAAATAATTCCCTTTGAATTAAGTAGCACTTGGTGCAGGTACTTTTTAATTTTAACTGGTTACATTTATAACTCGCCCTTCCTCCCAGGAGTTCAAGGTGCCTTACATAGTTCTCCCAACCCATATTATGCTCACAACTACCCTGTAAGGTAGTTTAAGCTGAGAAACAGTTACTCAACGAGTTTAAACTTGATCTACACTCAGTTATCGCCTGATACTCTAGCCTTTATCAATGATTTTGATTTACTAAATTTGTCTACATGTTGTCACATGAAAAGTTAGGAACAGCATGACAACAATGTGTGGTTTTGTTGTTGTTGTTTGTAACCAGCAGATAATTTGCAACTGAAATTACACATGGAGACTGCTGGCCGCTATATTGAAAGATAATGTCCACACACGGCGTATTGCAGTGCTTTGCTGTGCCCACGAGGAAGATGTGTGCAGAGTATACAAATGGATAAAAGACTCTAGGCTACATATTTATCTTATGCATGTCATTGGCCCCCTTGGAACCATATTAGAAAATAATAATGCATTGTGGGAAGGGCAGATGGATGTCTATACGTACAGTGACTATGATTATCTGCTGCATAATAATGGTTAGAAGCCCTACCTGACATTCTGTGTTTGGACAAACAATCCAGCAGGGATTTGTGTAGTTGGAGGGCTTTGAGAGCCACACCGGCAACCTGAGACCAAAGTGAGTTTATGCAAAGGCTGGGGATTCTTTTCAGGATTTGTAAAACAAATGCATTTCTGTGATGCTGATCATGGCCACCTGCTATGCAGGGTGTTAAATAGGCTATCTCATTTCCATATGTGCATATGTAACTTAAGTCCTGAGTTCTTCTAGGCTGTCCTTGAAAGGGCTGCCAAGCAATTGAAAGGCATATATTCTATCACAATAAGCTTATTTCCGCAAAATCATCATTCCCTGCCCCAGGAGCAAGACCATCAGGGAAAAAGAAATATGTGCAGAGCTGTATTAAATTCCAGAAAGCCCCTTATATTTACCAGAATGTAACTAAGCATCTTATATTATATTTATATGCATGTTTATGATACTGGAAAGTTCTCCCTATTTTATATTTGGTTTGCTTTGAAATTATGGCATAAAGGCTCATAACCTTGGCCCGAATGAGGCAATGTGTATGAGCTTCTCCACATGTCTCTTCCCAAAGTAGCAGCTCAGCATCCTGAACCTGCAATGCCCCAGCTATTTGAGTTCTGGGCTTCTCTTTAGAAGGCGCTGCCAATCCTGCCGAATTGTGCCAAATTATGTGTTGATTTTGTAATGCAGACTAATTTCCACCAGAGAGTAGGATGAGGCTCCCAAAATAGTTTTCACTTTTGACTAGGAAATGTATCAGCTGGGAACTGAAATCCTGCAGCCAAGAAAAAAAAAAAGCAGCCCAACAAAACCCGACCACCAAACATTGGAGACGTTCCCGTCTGAATTCAGAAACAAACCCTGTGACTCACCTCCCATCTCGCCTTGTAACTAATGGCAGGCCTTAGATCCAGAGGTGAAAAGCCAGCAGACTAATTCATTGAGTCACAGGGCCTCTTTAAAATATTGATTGGTTCCTGCAGTTAAGCAAGAGAAATTTGTCGAAATACTGGATTTCATCTCTACGGGAGCCTATCCCTCATACAGTAACAAACACAGACACTTCTTAATAGGATCAAGGCTCTGGGCATGAATGCACACACACACATGTCTGTGTAGTACTAATAAAATAACAAAGTAGGCTTACTTCTGAACATTACTCTGCATGCCCAGAAACAACAACAGGCCGCCATACCACAAACAAAAGGACGATGACATTTCAGAACACAAAGTAGAAAATATGAAGCAAGGTTGCTGAATGAAAAACCCGAAAATTAATGAAGAGAATTTGCTCAGCTCTGGAAAGACCTCCTTGAGAGAACCAAGGAGAAATAGTTTTAGAAGGCTGTTGGGAAATCAGAAGGGATTTGGATGATACCTGCCCACCTTTCTTTGTTCACGACAACTGTTTATATCCTTTCAGGATACAAATTCTTCCAAGGTAGCTCAGAAGCAACATATAGTGACATGGTCGGTCATGACGTAGTCATGACATAGTCACTGGATGTTTCCCACAGGGCAGCTGGGGGTAGAAGTAGCTATTTAGTGAACCATCATTCTGATTTGTTTGAGGAGAGACTAGCTGACACTGTGTGACTTCAAGCAAATGTTATACCACATTTTCCAGTGCATTTTCCCATTTCTGTGTTATTGCATACATTCCAACATGTATGCTGGAATTGGAACACACAACCTCCCATCCATACTTCTATGGGAGTCACGTGACCCGTTTGACATCGCAGCACAAAATGGTGCACTATTACAGCACCCAAAATGGCCACCATGCTCTCACGGGGGGGATGGGATATCCCAGTTTTTCAAGGAAACCTGCAAGGTATGACTCTGGTGTAAATTCCACCAACTTAAGTTCCGCCAGCTAAGCCAAGATGAAACAATTACAAGGTACAGTACAAGATCTGCCTTTCTAAGATTGCTCATCCCCCCAAATCTTGAATTTGGACCACACTGTAAGTCACTGCTCAGGAATCTGGAATTAAACTTTCAGATTCTCTCTCTTTCAAATATGAGATATTGCATGAACGCGGTCAACAAGGGACTGATACAATTAAAGAAAAAGTTACGAATTACTTTTCCCCTAGGGAGATTTTAAAGAAAATACCGGACAACCATTTGCTAAATGGAGATCCTCTACAGCCCAGGAGACAGAATGTTGGATTTGCCTCTGGAAGATCTAGGGTTTTCTTTTTAAAAAAACAACCGACCTCACTGTGTGGGTATATCACTATTCAAAAGTTCTACATTCTGATAGTAGGGGTTATAGCTGTAGCTCAGTTGCCAAGCACATGCTCTGCGTATATAAGGTCAGCCAGGTTCAAGTCCATGACATCTCCAATTAGAGCATCTCTCAGGTAGCAGAGCTAGGAAAGACATCTGTCTGAGACTGCAGAGCTGCTGTCAGTCATGGCAGAGAAAGTACTGAGTTACACAGGCCTTTCATCTGATTCAGGTATGTGTGGTGTGTGTCTACACACACACACACACACACACACACACACACTTTTAGATATATGGCATTCTAGTCAGGGCAGGTATATAAGGTCCTTTCCATAATTTGTTTTTTGGGGTTTTTGGTCACTTTTTACAGTTACATATTTTAGGAGCCCATCAGATCTGCATGATGTTCAGCTTCAAAATATATTTAAAAATAAACTATGGCATGTAAATGAGCAGCTTGTGTGTTTTTAAAATCACTTCCCCCCCTCTAAAACCAAATATTCCAAAATTTAGTGGGCCTGAGTCATTAAGCAGAGAAGTATACTACAATAATAAAATTATCAAGCAAGCTTTTGACAAGCAGTCATGTGCTTGTAAATGAAATTTATTTAGGTGCCACTCAAAACATTGTAATTAAGAGGTACAGAATGTATTACCAGATGGTTCCTGTTCAGTATCTATTTCCTTTGGAGAACAAGGTGATTAGGAGTAAGCACTAACTTGTAATTGAGCACTAAAATACCCTAAGGGCCTGATCCAGGTCCCATTTTAAGCTACCATGGCAAGTGACCTAAATAAGAAAAAGTATTTCCTTTCAAACTACAGGAAACATTTGGATAAATGGGAATGCTGTTTATACTGTATGTGCTGTATTTATACCTTTTGCTTCTGTCAACTCTATCAACTCTGGATTTCCAGCAGAAAAATAAAAAAAAAAATCGAGATGACTTCACTTCCACCTCTTTTGTATGAACCACATGAAACAAAATAGTTGGCTTCCCCAAAAACAACAGTGATGGCATAAATAATGTTTCGGATGTTTAAGACATTTAGGGCAGGAACAACCTGCATCAGAGGAGTAAGTTGCAAATGCACTGTAACGGAAGCCTGCTTAAAATTAAGAAGATTGCTGAGCGTTCTTGAAAGTAACTTCTGGTGAAAAGTAAGTTTAGGAACATCAAATATGGAATGGCTCATTCTGTGATGGTGATGTTATAAATCGGGATAGAACAGATCTGGGGTTCAAATGTGGCCTTCCACAGCTTGTGTTTCTCCCCATCCATCCCTGCTCCACACTCTCCTGAAGTGTCACTGAGAATGTGAGAATGTCTCTTGCTCTAACCTGAGTGGGGCTTTGAGAGCGGTGTGGGTATTTAGGAATCTTTGAATAACCTTGCAGCCTATTCTACAAAAGGTAAGTGTCACATCACTTGCTCTCTTCACTTTGGCCCCGACCCCCTTTGATTCTGGCTATATTCACCATGGGCATGTGTTTCCTGGAAGGTTGCTGTGGCGTTCATACAGAGCCCCCGGTCGTTTCACGGACTATTGACCTGTACACCACTACTTTATTTTTCCGCTGACACCAATTTTGTGGTAAAAACCCAGGGTTCCCCAGTGAAGTATTGAGTCTCAGTCAGGTAGAGTTAACAATGAAGATTAAAGTTTATTTCAAACACAAACAAGTTTTAAAATATATTCGAAATGTTGTCACTCTATTTCCTCTCAGTCTTGCCCCTGTCTCTAACTCACTCTGACTCCTCTATCTCCCCCCACAAAAGAAGCAACCGAACTAACTGTCAAAACCTCTGGGCTCCACATCCAGGCTTTCTTATCGGTCAACCTAGTAACCCTTTCTCTCCCCCAATACAAACGTATCCCCAAAGAATGGGCAAACGCCACAGTTGCCTTAGAAACAATGCATCCCTCAGGCTGAAAACACTTCCACACCTTTGGTTTAAACCCTTGGTCTTCTCGAAGCTGAGGACAGCATGAAGCCTGAGACAAAAAGTAAGCTGATGAAAACTGTGGATAATTTATTGATTTAAAATATGTATGTCCTGCGTTTCCTTATACAGTGGTACCTCGGGTTACAGGCGCTTCAGGTTAGAGACGCTGCAGGTTACAGACTCTGCTAACCCAGAAATAGTACCTCGGGTTAAGAACTTTGCTCGGGTTAAGAACTTTGCTCTTAACCTCGGGTTAAGAACTTAAACTGGTAAGAACTATCAAAGTATGGTTCATTTCAGAAAGGTAAGTAAAAACTTTTGCTCATTTTGCTGCATTTGGGGCAATAGTTTTTAAGTTCTTCATTATTTTCTTGTGGTTGTTTAAATAAGTGTTGTGGTTATTGATATATAATATTGTATTTATTGACTGGACAGATCAGCTATTTATGAAATATTGTTTACTAAATATTTGTGATATAGGTGTTGTGGTTATAGATTTGGGCTTCTAAATGGTGTTTCTGTGTGCTCTGGCACTTGTTCCCATGTTCTGTGCATCAGAAGCTGTTTAGTCATGCTGGCCATATGACGCAGAAAGCTGTCTGTGGACAAACGCCAGCTCCCTCAGCCTGAATCAAGATGAGCACCCATAGTCGAATTCAACTGGGGGTCCTTTACCTTTTTACCCTGTGGTTATAGATTTGGGCTTCTAATTTAGAAAATGTAAAGATGGAGGCTTGCAAAAGGTGAAATAGGCAGACATTGTTTTGTTAGACCATTAGAACATGGGGCCATCCAGCAAACTTGATTGGCAGCAGTAGGTTTGTTAGAAATAAAAGGAAGTACTTTGTCAAGGTAATACATAATTAACTTGGGGGATTCATTGCCAAAGGATGTGGGGATGACCACTAGCATAAATTTAAGAGGACACGGCGGACTGTAAACTCACCACACACCTTTGACACGTCAGTAGGAGCAAATAGAATGCCACCGCTCTATAAAATATTGCTCCACAGTGACTTTGCCACATCAGCCACCACCTTTCCGCACATCAGAACCCACCCCCCCTCCAAGAAAGTAGAAAACAGGTTTTCACATGTCCACTATGGATCAAAACCTCTTCAGTGTATTTACGGTCTGATAAAATACTAATGAGCAACTATTTGTCAGCCGATATGGTTGCTTTATTTTTACTTCAGTGTGGCTACAAAGCCTAGTACTTGTCTTTTATCAGGCACATCTGCATTTAAATAGTTAAAAGGCAGTAGTCAGCAAGAAAACCATTGTTTTGCCTTAAATGCAAGACAGAGGTCTGGATAGCTCAGTGATTTAGGTAAAAGATCTTTCAGATATATGAATGCATCTCTACAAGCCAAAAAGTGAATATCCCTCCTTTTTTTCTATTATTGCACAAACTCTGCTATTATGAAGCTTTATGATGCCACAAATATTTTTCATTCCGGTTATTTTTAAAGGATTCACAAGAGTTGGACCTTTGAAAGTGAGATTAAATAATTTAAAGACCACAAATAAAGGGAGAAAAGATTGTTGTTCATGGGGGGGGGGGGTGAGTTGTTATATGCTTCCCGTATTTTCTGGAAAAGACTGGCATTAGTGCTCAGAGGCAGACAGCTTTGTAGAGGAAGTCACTACAAGTGACTTCATGAGCAATATATATTGATCTGGGTTGCATACTGTACTTTGAAAAGTTTGCTCAAAGATGAGGAAGACAAAAGAAGCCATCCAGATGCAGCCTTATTGAATTTGCTGGCTTCCAATCAAGCGTCTAAAGGAGGAAGTTCGTTTTCTAATGTGCAAGATTGCATTCCTGTAACTTCTCAACACACAAGTTCCATTGCACAGGACACATTAAAATGAACCAGAGATGCATGCCATGCAGCAAAACTAATTCATTTCTTTAAGAATTGTATTTCTTCCCCTCAGGGAGGCCAAGTTATGTCATGGTTTTCTCATCTCCCACAACAATCCTGTGAGGTAAGTTAGGCTCAGAAATGGTGACAATCACCCAGTGAGCTTTGTGGCTTAGTGGGGATTTGAATCTGGATCTCCCCAACCCTAGCACTAACCCCAGTAGGAGTCTCCAGCCTTGAAAGCCCTCTGTATGCATTGGGGGGGGGATTCCCTGACATGTTCTAATTAATCTAAGAAATAAGTGTATTGGGAGTGCAGCTTGCCACCACACTACATGTGTACATTCTCCCAAAATTGACACCTGTCAAGTGTAAACGTATCCTCAGATTAAATACACAGGAGTAATTCAAGGGGTGCACTTCCTTCTCACTTACTGCCCCTGCTTAAGTTTGTGACACCTGCCAAAAGGCTGGTGCTTGTCCCCTCCGGCATAGTATCTGTGACTTTTAAGCACTGTCTGGCAGGCTGATGTTCTACTGGTATAGCTTTTGTGGTTACAAAGAGAGATTTATGGGAAATTACTTCACCATGTGTGTTTCTGCTTCTCATATATAGTGTTAAAAATCTCCATCTAGGACTGCACCAAAAACACAATTCTTTGCAAGATTCGTAAAAGAAAAGTTTTCCCTGAAGAAGGCTCTCACATATTCGAACATGACTGGGGAACTACTGGCTCTCCAGATGTTTCCGGAATACAATTCTCATCTGTATGGCCAGGAATAACGGCAACTGTAGTTCAGAAATGTATGGAAGGCCAAATTTTTATAAACGAATTGCTGGCATCAGTTCAGGTTCACTACCACCTCTCTTTTCTCTACTCTTTCAGCTTCTGCTGAATTTTGGTTCTGATTTTTGTTTTCATTTCATCCAGCAGTTAAAAGTACAACAGCCTTGCTAGGGCAAGGTGGCAACCCTACGAAAACCCTTTGGATCGCGGGCAACATTTTTCCAATCAGAAGTGGAAGAGGAACATTGAGTAAATCCATGAGAGGCTTCTTCATGGAGCCTCAAGCTGAGCTGTTTCAAATTAAGCTTAAATTGAACTGTGCCATTTCCCACATAGGAGTACTGGGCAGGTTTTCTGTCCCTGAGGTGGTTGGCAACTCTGTTGAGAGATAACACACTTCAGATTTCCTCCCTTTCTTTTTGCCTGCTTTGTGGCTGATGCCACAATTGTAGGTCTCCTTAGTGGTTTCTGAAGTTTAAATAAGCTGTATTTGTGACAGTGGGAAACAATTAGGCCCAGCTTTGCAGTCTGAATGAGGGAAAAAATGGCCAGATTGATCTCCTAGGACCAAAGCAATGAATTTCAGGCTCTCACTGATACCATGTTGATGAGCGGAGAGTATTGAGGATGTTTTGCAAACAAAAATAGCTATTTTGAATGCTGCCGTACCCTATCTCCATTCCATCACCGCAACCAAAGCTGTGCTGCAAAATTTAATCCCTCCCTGACATTGCAAATCGAAATCTTAATCTAGAAGTGAAAACACATATATACCCCTTCCTGAAATATTCATCAAGCAGCCTAGCTAGGCCTCAATTAACATCACTTAATTGAATCATCCAAAACTTGGTCTTTTTGGCACAGTGTTTAGTGCTCTGTATTCAATGGAAATAAGAGCAAAAAATGAGATGTGCAAGTTGCTTGTGGTTTTGATTATTTTAAGCAATGAATTGGGTCAATCAGAAGTATCATTTCTCATTCTCTGCATGTCATTCACTTTGCACTGATATGAAGTGTAGCACTTTTCTGAAAATTCATCCTTTTCACCTTTTTTTAAAAAAAAAACACCAAGGACATTTCAATTAGTTGTCCTCATTCCATCAAACTAAATTTAGTCCAGACATGTCAGTCTCTGACTTTTAAACTTCCCTGTTTTTATACAATCTTCAACATCATTTAATAGTACTTTTTAATTTTTAAGAAAAAAGTTAGCTCTCACAGGAATTCTATACTAAAGTATTAGATAGAACAATTTAAATATTTAATAATTAATATTTCCATCATTACACTGTGGTGGCTTCTTTGAAGTAGCCAACAATTAAATTTTTTAAACTGGGATGGATCGATATCTGGTTAATTTGTTTTTTGTTTTTTTCATGTAAATCAAACCAGTATTATCCATTTGGGAAGCATTTGGGAGTTCAAATAACCCTTTATCATACCAGAGAGCATTTATAATTCACTGAATCTAATAAAGTGAGTACATTTCTGACACTTCTCCCCGTCAAAACAGGAAGCCTGAGATTAGATGCCCCCCATATCAAATAAGATCACTAGCATTTAAAAAATACTTTTTAAGTAGTGCAAACTTTAATTTCGCATCAAATGAGCCTCTTCACGTGGTGAATAATTTTCTTCCCTCTGACACATTTTAATGGCAATAATTTTGTAAATTGTCAATACATAATCATATCAGCACATGCCTGCTTTACAAATGGCACCTCCAGAGCGCACTAATTAAACAGCCTGCCTCACACCGTATCATCTTAGTAAACAAATGTAGGGAAATTCTCCCCCAACGCACCCCGCTCCTTCCAAAAACCACTGTGAGGACTCTCTCTCTCTCTCTCTTTCACTCCTGGAAATCCGTTTGTTAAGCTTCTGTTTCATTTGCCTGCCTTTCAGTTTAAAGCGAGCCGCAGCCACTGCGAACACAATAATGAAAGAGGTCATGGAGCACCAGTTGTGCATGAAAGATGCGAAAATTTACTGCAAATGAGACAAGAGCAGTAAATTCATTTTTATTCAAATTACTGTCATCATACATTACCACTTCTCCTGTAAACATTGTGCTTCAGACAGTGTGACAGCATATTATTATTTGTGAGATTATACTATTATTAAGCTATTAACATGTCACCTCCTGCTTGAAACAATGACTCAGCTTGCTACTGCATAATAGGACAAGTTAGGAAGACAAGCTGAGGTGACTGAAAGGTTAGCAGTAAGAAGGCAGGCTGGGCTTAGAATGACAGCTGGCACTTAAAGGCCAACATTTATTCAAAAGAATCCACATAACTATTTGTTGTTGTAGTTGTTGCTGCTGCTGATATTAAATGCACACACCCAATTTGTTTCCACCAACCGGTCCTTTAATTCTCTTTCTCAGAGCCTTATTACACTAATTCTCTAACCATCAATTATTTCGGGGGCGGGCGGGGGGGGGGGGAGAGAAAACATTTCTTCAAAGGCAGAGCCAACCAGGAAACAAATACAGAGACAATGAGCCTAAGAGAGGAAGAGAGGAAGAAAACCCAACCCCAGTCCAATAACCGTTCTTTCATTCACAACATATGGCTACCTAATTGTGAACTTAATAAAGAGAAGTTCAGCTTTGACCGCTCGGATGCTAGAAATGAGAGATCAACAGGGCTCGTACCATGCTATTACATGGCCTCTCCTACTTTTGACAGAAAAGCTGTAAGTTGTCCTATAGGTATTATCGCTAGATTCCCCAGGAGGTTGCTAATGATTAAAATTTTATGGTTTATAGGCTTCAAAGGCATTTACTGTAGCATTGCCATCCAAAGTTACTGTGGCATGCAGATCACAATGCATCATATGCTCTAATTTTACCTTGTGTAAGTGCTTGTGACAAATCCCCCCACGATAGCCCTCCTACTTAGTATTCTTTTAAAAACTTCATTTGCTTCAAGGAAATATATGCCTCTCGTCTAAGAATATGTACGGGGAGGGGGGAGTGGAGGCCTGGGGTCCAGAAAATGCTTGTGGCTTAATTTTGACCCTGGATTCCAAAATATTAAAGCTCAAAAAGTACTGAATGCTCATCAGCTGCCACTGGGTTTAAACAAACAAATAAATAAACATTCTAGGCAATTTTTTTCTGGGAGGAAAAACATAGAACTAGAAAACTACCTTATCCAATTCAACATATGGAATGCTCTGCCACAAGGTGTGTTGATAGCTCCTGGTTTGGACAACTGAATGGGGATTGTAAAATTTCATAAATCCAGAGGGTGTGCTCAATAGCTGTATGCCATGGTTACTAAATTAATTTATTTCATTTATAACCCACCTTTCTTCCAAGGAACCCAGGGCAGCATATGTGGTTCTTTACCCTTCAGTGTTTATCTTCACAACAACCCTACAAGGTAGACTAGGCACAGAGGAAGGAGATTGGCCCAAGGTCATCAAATGAGCTTCATGGCTAAGCAAGGAGCTGAGCATGCATCTCTCCAGTCCAAGCCCAAGAGATGGCTAACCTTTCTTCTTCTTTTTTCGCCCAAGGGTCACTTTCACCCTTGACCAACCCTCTGGGGCTGAACTGGCCTATGACATTTTGCTGCCAGAGGCAAAAGGTAAGATAGTGCTTCCCCTGTCCATGATCAGATGATCAGAAGGTGACTAGACTGAGGGCTGACTCAATCGTCAACACTGGCAACAGGATAACAGCATCTTTCAGCACACATGAGGGCTGCTAGCTAGTTCAGGGTATGCAGCACGGGCCACCTGGTGTACCTACTTCTGCCCTCCAACGGAGAACAGCCAAGGAGAAGATATTGCTTCCATCCCTCATCAACTGCCACCTGAGGTAGTTGGCTTACTCTGTCCAATGGCCGCACCAGCCCTGCTCTGGGGACTGTCTCTTACACAGAGGCAAACATAAACACAACTCCATGAAGTTCAGTTGAGGAGAGGTGTGTATATTATCACCCTCTCTCTACTTGTGAAATGATCTATCTGACAACCAGAAAGGGGGCAGTTTGAATCCTCATCAGGTTTTACCCCAGCACTGTATCTGCTTCCAGGGTGGGGAACCTCTGGCCTGGAGTGGGGAGCAGATGTTTATCACTTAAAGATTCCAATTGTTCCTCCATCGCCACATGCGGCAGCTAGGTGTTGCTTGTGGGCCAAATTGAGACCTCTGCTGGGTCAAATTTGGCTTAGAGGCTAGGAGTTCCTTGCTCTGGTCTGTTTAATTTCTCTTTCTCTCTCTCTCTTTGCTACTGTCGCCACCAAAATCAGTGGAGTTGGGAGGGCAAAACATTTGCTTTGAGGGCTGGATTAAGACTCTAAGCAGGGTTAGCCATCCCTGCTGTAACCACTACATGACACTGAAACCTGCATGTTAAACAACAGGATACCTCTTGGGAATAAACCAGGCCTGGAGAAAGCAGCCACATTTGCATCTTGCTTGTGCAGTTCCTGGAGGTGACTAGCTCACTACTGTTGGAAAACAGGGTGACTGAATAAATGGATCTGGGCCTGATCCCACAAAATTCTTCTTACATGCTTAGAAAACATTATTCCAAGCTCACCCTTGGAGCCTTTCTCTTACTGCCAGTGAACCAAAGCTTTATTAGCAAAATATTTTTTCATGTTCGTAAGCTAAATAATTTCAGCCACCTCATTAATACATAGGAGCCTACAGACTGCTTTGCTTGTTACCCCACATTTAAAAGGCAGGCCCTAACCTTGCCTTTGTTCTGCAGCCACACTGCTGTGTTTTCACTTGGATTTTTGGCATAGGTCTGAAAGAAATGATAATAAGATAGAAATGGTTTTATCCAGATGTGGTTTTACATTTATAAGGTTCATTTACAGTGTAATCCTAAACAGATTCCCCTCAGAAGCAAATCCCAGAAGATTCAATGACACTTCCTAGTAAAATGTGGTTAGGATTGCAATCTATGGGGCTTACACAGGATATAGGATCACAGTCTAAATTATTCTTTTTGCTGTCTTTAAGAGTTCCACTGAAGCCTGGCTACTTGTTCATGTATTGCTGCCTCTGAGTGTGCGAACACTTTGATTTCCCTTGCTCTTTAAACACCATCTCTTTTATTAAGTTTAAACATGTTTATGTAAATAGCTTTCTACCCTTCTTGCTTAGCAGGTGTCTTGTGGGGGGAAATCATTGTGTAAAATCAAGTAAATACTAAGGGTTTCAATAGCTTTTCTCAAAATTAGTTTGGAAAGTGCCTTGTGAGGTAGAACAAACAGAGAGACATCAGTGTGTTATTAATGATACCTTTTTAAGCTTGCAAAGGAATAAAAAAGAAAAGAAAAGACAGTCAAACAAGGTTCTAACACCTCAAAGGCTCTCTTCTTTATATGTTGGATACAATGAAAGCTACAATCCTTAACTACACTTCTTAGGCTCTGTGCTTAGAAGTGTCATTTTAAGCAATATTCTGGGCTTGAAGAATACATCTTTGATGTCTTGAAAGCTTGGATAATATGTACTATTTTGTTATCTTTGTCCTTAAACAGCTAAGTAGCTCAGAAATATGCAAATGTGAATAGCCAACAGGTCCCTATTTAAACCTTTTGCAAAATTATAAACACAATTCTGAAGATGCTGGTGGTACCTACATATGAAAGGAATTTCTGTGAGCCCTGATTGGAGATTTCCCTTCTCTCTCTTGTTTCATTATTTCTTTCATCTGTCTTTATTTAGTACAGAATAACAGACACCCATTACAGAAGGACTACATTACTTCTGGGAACTGACCCTCCTTGTAATTGACTCCCTCTGAAGACTGGAGATACTTCAAAATAGAGCCTAGTGATATATCTGTCCTTTCCTATGTTTCCACAGCTCATCCTGTCTCCAAACGGCATAGCTCCGGTTTCAGTGATACATCCCAGCTGCTAAAAATGCTGTGGCTCTCTGCCATTGTCAAACAACTCAGTCTAATCTCTCTCTTTATCGCTCATTTCCCCTTATTTATACAGGTGCCTGAAATGCATGGGGGCTGAGAAGGATTAAGAATATTACATAATTTGTGACTGTCATTGGCTCTTGAAAACCTGAGCAGAGAACAAGGTATGGTCCGAAGGTTTGTGAGGCCACCACCTGGCAGGTCTGCGTTGGGTCAGTGACTGGGTGGGTGCCTGACTGGGGAACGCCTTGGGATCCATGACAAAAGAAAGGCAGGATATAAATGTAAGAAAATATTTCTAATCCATTCAGTCCATTCAGCTTTGTCATAATAATCAGTCAGCCTCTGACTCCCTTTCAGAACAATATTCATATCCAGAGGCTTCCCAGGAGTTGCTAGCATGTCTGAAGGAAATCCCCACAGAGGCCATAAACTTGTATTTCTTGCTACCCTCCATGCAGCTTGTGACTGTTTTGTCAGGATGGTCCAAGAAATCCCTGTAGCAGCAATAATACAGCCTCCCTTTCGCTTTTCCACAAGGCTGTCCCACGCAAACTGCAGACTTCACAAGAGCTCCCCAAAGTCAAGTGTAAACTACTTTCATCCTAAGCATGTTTACTTAGAAATGTGAACAACTGAGTTCAGTGGCACTTACTTCCCAGCCATTGTTGCTTAAGGGTAATAGCCTAACTGGCAATCCTGGTGCTCATGATGGGTGTTTTTCCCTGCCTGTTTTGCATCAGTAACACACATTGCACCAAAGCCCATCAATGCAGTTTTGAGGACTTGAAATTCTCCCGGACCTTTTGTTATTTCTGTAAGGATGGGTAGCAGCAATTACAGTGGTACCTCAGGTTAAGAACTTAATTCGTTCCGGGGGTTTGTTCTTAACCTGAAACTGTCCTTAACCTGAAGCACTACTTTAGCTAATGGGGCCTCCTGCTGCTGCCGCACCGCCGGAGCACGATTTCTGTTCTCATCCTGAAGCAAAGTTCTTAACCCGAGGTACGATTTCTGGGTTAGCGGAGTCAGTAACCTGAAGCGTATGTAACTTGAAGCATATGTAACCTGAGGTACCACTGTACTGGCTGTGCATTTCATCAACTGCACCTGCTCCAAAAGTCCGAACCCTTTTCAGAATAGAGGTGTCTTCATGATCCTTATCTTCGACAATACTTTTCATGGCACTGCCCTTGACGTTGACTGGATAGGGTGGCATTTTACCCCGCAGTAGACATATTGAAATTAATGGACATAATTTAGCCATATTCATTAATTTGGGTGGGTCTGCTCTGAGTAAAAGTTAGTTCGCTGCCACCCATAATGTTGCAGCATTCCTCCTGATGACTACAGTGTAGACAAGTGAGGACATACCCAACATTTTCTTCAGCAACCAGACTGGCTGCTTGTGCCTTTCCAGGTCCAGTTCAAAATGCTCGTTTGATATCTTCATGGCCTGGAACAAACATGCCTTGGAGACCACCTCTCCATGTAAGCCCCTACTCTACCAATCGTGCTGTTTATCACCATTACACACAAGTAAAGTCATCAACATCTGGGTAGGACTGGCTCTACCATTATACAGAGTGAGACAACCATCTGAGGCAGTAGATGCACAGGGCCAGCATAGCAGCTGGTTATTCTTCCTCAGACCTTCAGCCATTCCCCTCTGTTGCAGCATGACCTCTCCTGGGCCCTCGAAACTGACATGGTGCCTCAGGTGTAATGAAGCTTGCTGCCCCATCATCTGTGTTGAAGTACGATGCAGCTGTCAGTCCAATCAGCTTCTGTACATGGAATGGGAAGAGAGCACTATAATTTGCTCCAGGCCACAAAATGTCTTGGGCCAGCCCTGCAGAGCTTGCACTACAATTGCTTGTTGTTCTTCTACTTTCCTGTTTTCTGTTTTGTTGTATTGTATGTAAACTGTCTTGAACCCAGGAAAGGTTAATCACCTCCTCCTCTCAAGCTAACTCTCTTTGGTGCGCACACCCCATATCCACATTAGCATTATGAGGCCTGCATGACACCAGGAATTCCCTGCTCAAATCATAATTTCAGTTCTGCTCTACCTAAGTAGCTCAAGGGATGCTGCAAGGCTTGGGAAATCAAAACAGATGGAAGGAAGCATTTCCAGTTAGATTATTATTATTATTGTGCTGGAATAGTCCTGAAGAAATCTTGCAGCACCTTTTAACAGTTAAAAATCCCATGTCAAATAGCCAGGTACCTCATTAGACCAGCCAGTCAACATGGCAGTCAGTAGTGCACCAAGCCCAAGGGGTAAGCATTTTGCACTGACCGGTCCATTTCCTGATCATGTAAAGGAGCATGCAAAATATTGAGCGAGGGCCATCTCAGCTTCCCAGAGCAACTGCCCACATATCCTGGAAGAGGATTGCCTCACATTTTGACAGTGTTTGGCAGTGTTTGCGTAGCAACTTCTCTCAGTCACCTCCAAGACTAAATCAAAAGTGCTAGGTAGAGGTATTTGAGCCAAAGAAATTACAGCTAGCACCTGGATATAGTGTTATGCAGTAACTTTTGGTATTTTCAGACTATCCCTAACCATAACAAGGGCCGATATGTCCCAAGGGCCTTGTAGGGGTCAGACATACTGATTCAGTGCAATCAACCATTGCAAAACCCAGGCTGGACCTAGACACATCAAAAAAGTGTTTCAGGAAAATGCATTCTAACCTTCATAGTGCAAAATCACGTTGGCAAAAGATGGGACTCCACAGTGCCATCTGTTGTCACAGTGTTATAACGCATATAAAATGCATTTTCTTTAATAATGTAGCTGAATCCCCAGTCTAGACATGCCCTTATGTAGTAAAGCATGCTTCCTCAACCTCGGCCCTCTGGATGTTTTTTGCCTACAACTCCCATGATCCCTAGCTAGCAGGACCAGTGGTCAGGGATGATGG
>NC_138509.1:42787229-42789729 GCF_964252035.2 Podarcis erhardii
TACGTTTCAGTATAAATGCATTTCTAATTGTGGTCCTGTTCAGGCAAATGTTGGCATCATACACTTTACTGTGCATTTCTTAAGAATCATAGCTTTTAAAGGAAAAACAGATTTCATAGGCAATATACTGGATTTTTCAAAAACTAGAACAGATAAAGAGATGCTCAAAATATAGGCAGAAAGCAGCTTGAAATTTTACTGGGATGAATTTGGGGCATTTCCTTTATAGAAGGCATATATACTGTAAACAGAGATGATGTGAAGTCATTTGAATATTAAAAAAAAAAGCTAATTGTGAGATTGAGTGTTCCAAATTAAGCATGTGTACAATAGTATTTGCAAGATTAGCTTTTTGAGAAAAGAAACAGCTGCAACTGCTAGCTTAGACTTTACGAGCCATCCAAATTTATCATACCGAGCCAATGAAGAAATTTCCTTGTCAGTCTTCCCCCTTGCAGGGTTTTTGGCTGCAACTGCACTTTTGCTGAATGCAAATTGGGAAAAAAGATTCATAGAAAACATACTAATTCTGTTGCTGTTAGGACTTTATTTATAAAGATAACTACCCTTTATACCAGAAACCCAGTTCTAAAATGTGCTCATTTCAAAATGGAAAGATTCCGGGACTGTTGACCTTTCCCATCTGTAGATCTTATTTTTATATATATTAGTGACTTAAGGCCTTCATTGAAAGTCCGTTTCTCATCATGTTATATTCTGCAGTCCTTATTTTGCCAAAATGTATGTTGAGTTCAAAGGATGGGTGTTTTGTTTTGTTTTGTTTTGTTTTGTTTTGTTTTGTTTTGTTTTGTTTTGTGAACAGCAGCAGTAGAATCCATGACTCCAGGAAGAGCTCACAGTTGCTAACTTTTATTTGCACCCAACAGAAGCTTGTGATGCTTCATATATCTTTGCTTCACGGCATGTTTACATACTCAGAATGGAGTGTTCCTTTATTCAGGTTTTTAAAGAGCCACTGGTTGTACTAGAATCAGTGTCTCCAATAGGATGTTGCTTGCTTTACACTCTGCTTTCAATTACTTTCAGTTTGCCTATCATTGACAGCTATGAGTGAAATCACTGGAATTTTGTAGTTTGTAAAGGAAGGCACCTTTTGGTCTAGAACAGTGTCTTTCGGTTCATGCAACAGCACTGATAAAAACATACAAGAATGATTTGGTTAAAGTTAAGAGGTTTAGTAGTAGTAGTAGTAGTAGTAGTAGTAGTTGGCCTTTTTTAAAATCAACTTTCTCACCTATCCCAAGTTCTCCCTTCCTTGTATGGAAATAGAGGCAATTTTTGTTTTTCATCCTTTCTCATCATGAATCTGTGCTTGCTATATCTAGGTTCACTAATGATATTTCATTGGAACACTTACTCATCAAAGGCTTTTTTAAAAAGCGGGTGGGAATATAGTTTACAGAATGCAAGACCAAACATCTTCACGTTATCATGCCAAAAATATATATTTTAAAGAGATTTTTTTAAACTACAAGCAGTGTGCATGAATCGTCCACATATGGAAAAAGAATTTTCTTAACGTAAATCTATAAGGGGGAAAGGGGTGTTTTGTTATGCTTCTTTTAAGTTTGTATTTTTAAAATGCAATTACTTGCCTTCTAGGAGTGGGACTTTAATTTCTTCCTTTATAGGAATATATAGTTCTGAAATTCTAAAAGTTTCTGGTGCTTTTCAGCTGTCACCTCAATTCAAAATCATGGAGCTCAGCAATATAAAATACAATAAATTTAACTTGACCTAAGCAGAGGTTTTGAAAACAGCTTTCAAAAATAATGCCTGTGTATTTGTGCTAAAATGTGTAAATATATATACACACACACGTCCTCTACTTCCACATTGCTCACAAACATGATTTGTTAAAAATTGTTCTAATGTTTACAATAGTCCAAGAAACATCTTCTTAACAAAAAAAAAGGAATCAAAGGGCCATGTTTAGATTAACGCTTGTCTAAAAATAATATAAGGGGCTTCAGCCTCACATGAATTCCATATCTTTATATTCACATGTTATGCCTTTAGTATTTGAGTTTGAACAAGAAAATCTTCATTTAGCCAACATGAATATGCAATCACTGTGTGTATAATGTAACCTTTAGCCCAAATTACAGCTGACCTGCTATTTAGTGCTTGCAGGGCTTTTTCTTTTTCTTTTTTACACCAAGTAAACTTTCCTCCAACAGTTCACATTTAATCAATTTTTGTTTTGCAGTCTTTTGTAGATTGAGTCTTTTGTTAAGAAAGGACGTCTTGTTTCCAAAACACACTGGAGGCGATCGCTGGCATCAGAGTGCCACCAAAAGGCAGGAAGAGAAATTAGCAAGTACGTTCTGACCTTTACAAAGACAGCTAAGGTTATGCACATAACATTTGCTTGTTTACTTTGTAAAATCAACAACGAGTTGTAAACTCAATGCTTGGTAAGCATCTTGACGCAAGTGAAAAAGAAACATTTGCAACAGCCAACAATTGCCAAGTAACA
>NC_138509.1:42792229-42849729 GCF_964252035.2 Podarcis erhardii
GCCCAACTGAGCAGCATAATATATTGATTAATACTTGGCAACAACCGAATTCTTGAATAATAAAACTGTGAACAAGGCAAATGTATACTAATAAAACAAGGGGAGTGCCAATATTATTCAGGCACCTATGTTAATATAAACTGCTCTAGAAGAACGGGGAGGGTTGAGATTTTCAAACAAACAAACAAAAAGCACAAGAGACAAACAATGCTGATTTGTTTATTTCCCCCCCCTCCCTATTTCCTAATGTGATGACTTTATTAAGCAATTAGCATTACCTAGTGAAATACAGATTGCAAGTCTCCCCAAAGCTAAATGCTGAATCAGCTATAATTGCACAACTGTGAAAAGTTAGCTACTGACATAAGACAAATTAAGACTAGAGAGTATCCATTCGTGTGAATAAAATTGTTCACGTATACGTACGAGCAGTAGAAACATTATAGGAGTCCCTGACTGAACAATAGCTTTTGCGTCTGATAAGAATGCTGCATTTACTCATGGTGTAACAGTCACAAGTAAGGTTTGCTTCTGTGGACAAGCCGTTACGATATTTGGCAAAGGAGGAACTGAAACATTTCCTCAATTTGCTTTGGCGAGCCTGAAACGTCGATCCCATTGTGCATTCCAGAAACAGAACAATGAATGGATAATGTTTGAGAAAACCAGGTTACAATTAAGAATGCTGTGATGTCATCAGGAAGACAGGAATGAGTGAGAGAGATGTGTTTAGAATGCTGCTTTTTCATTTGGAGCATAGTTTACTTAGGCAGACTATCTGTGGCAATTTTGAATATAAATTTGACATAATACACAGTTATAGTAATTAGCTTTGTCAGTCCTGCTAACGTTATTTTTTAAAAAAGATGACTTATTTTTCTCAATGCAAGAAACCAAAAAACATTCTGCTTCTTGCAAAGGATTCAAAGCCTTTTGTGCAAAAGCCAGTATTGAAAATTAAGCCGTATAATGTTTCAAATGGCTGGAATGGGTTGTTTAAAACGGCAAGGTAGATCAGCACGGACTAAATCTGGGTCTTCCTTTAATGCCATTCGCATGAGTCACAGCGAGGCAGGAAAAGCTGTTGACAAATTAATGCTTTAAGAAAATAAACTATGGTCATGTTGAACACAGAGCAACTTTATCCTGATTAATTTGTGTTGGAGTCGCTCCAGCCCTCATTGACAAAGCCCTGCATTTTGTACAAATGTAATTTCCTAATATTTACATGAGGAAAGCCTTGGCAGTTAAGCTTTGCCTCCAGTGTGAGTTTTGTGGTTGGGGGGGGAGACAATAAAAGTACAGAGAGCTAATTGTAAGCACATTTGGAGGGGGGGGAGATTTTGACTCTCCTCCCTCCACAGCCCTATTAAAATGTGTTATTATGTAGTACTCAAAAGGAGCATAGTGCCAGTCTCCACCTGGCAAAGTTTTAAGTAACACACACAGCATCTAGTGCTTCCTAACAACTGCACTGCTCTAGCTGAACACAACACCCAAAACAAAATTCTTATAGCATGTAACAGCATTGTTCTCTGAAACATTGGCATAAATTCAGATCAACCTGCCTGATGTCACAGCCCTTCTTATTTTATGTCTTTCTTTAAAGAGAATATTAGACATTTGTACAACTGTATAATTTAATAAAATCTGAGTGGGAGTAGAACTGCAATTATAGTCTATTGCTTTGTTTTAAGAATATTAAAAAAAAACCTTTAGTTTTAATGAGATTTCCCCCCCTCCCCCATCAGTTTACACAATTTTCCAGATGCAAAATGAGCTTTTGGCTGTAAAATATTTTATCACATTGTCTTACACAATAAAGATTAGATGTTTTCGTGCTCTCTCAACTGCACTGCAATTATTTTTTAGTGTTTGCAAATCATAATATAATTTAAAAACCATATTTTATACCTCATCTAAAATACTTTTATAGTATCGAGATGGAAAACAAAAATCCCAACAACATCTATTTAACTCTTCTTTTAAGTGTTTGTAATATGCTTTGGTGTACTTCCCGGGTTTTGTTTTTTTATATATAAAAAAACCTTGCTCAAAAAGCTTAGTTGCTCTTGAAAACAAATCTCTCAAGCAGCATCTTTGTAAAAAAAAAATCCCTAGAATTTAATTCCCTTGACTAAAGAACCCAGAGAGCCTGAATGTAAAAATAGTAGCCTTGTCATTTCACATTCATTAAGTGAAACTCAGAAATTAATAATGTAAAATATGCTTTTTAATTAGTCTTACATTCTGCCCAATGTACTTAAATGGGATCAGTAGCTCCCCAATGATTTTTTTCTTAATAAAGTATTAGCCTGTGATGCACAGGGGTTGACAGGTATGATAAACTGGAAAGTACTTTTCAAGGCATATGAATGATACCAAAATAGTACTCTTCCATTTAAATGTAATTAACATCAGGGAGCAATATTACGTGAAGAGAAGCCTTCAAGAATTTTATTTCAGGGGTGGAGATCTTTTTTTCATTTCTTGTTTTATGAGTAGTTTGATGATTGCAGGCATGATTTTATAATTTAATTACCTTTGTTGAAAGCTAAGCTTTTTCTAATAGCCGGGCAACAGGATCATAAAGCACTCTTCAAGTGTATTGAAAAGAAAGCAAATCTCCTTTGATAACTTTACTTAGTAGGAAAAGGGGGGGGTGTACCTATATATGTGTGGTCTCCTATAGAATCCCAGCGAGAAATTCTCCCCATGTCAATTTCAGATTACCTGCTTCTGCTACTTGTGGTTCGTTTAAATATAAAAATAACTTACTGGAACACTCACCTGTAAAGAATTAGATTCTGGGACAAAAAAAAACAAACTTTGAAAATATATCAAGAGTGAGCCACAAAAAAGAAAAAAAAAATCACAAAAAGCTTTAAGCAAAGGACAAATTATAACCAACTACCCCCTAACTTTCTCTCAAAATGACATTGCTTCTTTGAATTGCTATGAAGATAATAAACGATCATTGTTTTTCTGTTGAATAGCATCCCCTAACTGTCCAAATGTCAGTTGTGTTTACTTAAGATTGTCTGCTGTCTCTAAGTAACTACATTCCCAAATGAAGCATGTTTAAAGAGTAAACATGCAAAGAGACTCTAGTTCCGGTGAAATGGCAAAAAAAACCCAAAAACCCCTAAGCAATCTTCACTTTCATAATGCAAGAGTCATGCTCAATTTCATAATGCACCCGTTATTATTACTGTAGGGCTTTGTAAAGATGATCTGCCCTTGGGCTGCAAGGACTTTCCTAAACTCACAGGGAGACATCTATATATGAGGTACAGATGCGATTCCTTTCCTATGCTTGGCCATCAGCACGGAGGTATGGTTTGACTTCATTCCACTTTCATCTCTGTCCTTTTGACATCCCGGTTTCCTCCAAAGTATGCCTCATTTCTAAACACGCACTGACACTGCTATGTGTTTTCACACTGTTCATCTGTTAACTTCTGTTGATAACCACACTGGGCAACGTGTTTGGAAGCATAAAGTGTTTGTGACACTAATGTACTATGCTGCTTGCTAAATGCTTCCTCAAATGTATGTCTTTCGAGCAGCATTCATGCTGATTAAACTTGGTACGGGTGACAGAATCTCTTTCCGTACTTGGAGGGCAACATTCCAAATTTTCCAGAGAGTTTGCTAACTTCTTCATCAACTGCTAAATAGCTGTGGGTTTCAAATAAAGACCCTCATCAGCTTCTCAGTTGCTGTTTTTCATGTGCACTTCTGACTGCTAAATAATGAAAAGCGTCAATGTGAAATGACCCCTTGATTTGTTAGTAAAGATGCTGTTTACAACAGGAAATAAATATTCTGATGCATGCAGGCAGCCACAAGTCATTACATGAAAGAAAATGGTGTGTGTGTGTGTGTGTGTGTGTGTGTGTTTTTAAAGGATCCAGGAAAATCAGGACTGAATCATTTGCTATGGAATCACAGCCATTCTGCTACTTCCCAAATGAGCATCTGTCTGGGAGAGTTTGTTTGTAGAACAACAAGTGTCTAGCTGGCAAAAAATAAAAATTGCACCGGAATCCATAGAATCGAGACACACACACACTGTGCTTTAGTAGCTCCTAATGCCTTTTGCAACTGAAGCCATTATGTGTGATTCCCTCTCTTTGCTGAAAGTGAAAATGCTTATCTTTGGTACCCACGTACCAAATGTAAGATTTTGTGTAATATTTTCCAATCACAAACAATATTGCATTATTCCCCAGAGGGCTAGTTGATATACCTGTCTATTTATTTATGTGTTCAAGTATCCAGAAACCCATATAATTGATGCGTAGAAATATAATCTGTGCCATTTGTAAGATTCCACTGAACTTATACTGCACCTGGGGATTCCCAGAAGTGCTATGTTACCTATACAAAACCACCTGCAATTTACTGTTACGGCTGAAATATTCATAGATAAGCCTTATGTAAAGATAATGGCTTAATATATGGGTATAATTCTGCACCCCCAAAGCAACTTTCTGACAGTACAAGTATGCCACTAAAAAGTAAAAGACATGTGACTTTGATTCAGATATTCAGAAATCTAACATTTGTTGCACTCCAGTTCTTACCATCAGTGGCGTAGCGTGGGGGGTGCAGGGGGGGCCGGCCGCACCGGGCGCAACATCTGGGGTTAGGGCAAATCCACGGGTTAGGGGGCGCAAATCCACGGGTTAGGGGGCGCAAATTACTTGCCTTGCCCCGGGTGCTGACAACCCACGCTACGCCACTGCTTACCATATGCCTTGTATTTGTTCAAATGCTTTACATTTTGTCTCCTTGATGGTATTACTTGAGATGGTATTACCATTACTTGATGGTACCTGAATATTGATGTCTTTAGGAATTATTTTTTATCTGTATATTCCCTCCACCCCACCCTTATATTCCCATTAGGTAAATCAGATGAATGAAGCACAAGCCCTCATTTGGGGGCACCCGGAGATTCAGCTACTGGATCTGATTCGCATTTGTTTCATTAAGCAAGTTTTGACTGTCTGCACTCAGACATACATGGCTTAGACCGTGGGTAGGCAAACTAAGGCCTGGGGGCCGGATCCAGCCCAATCGCCTTCTAAATCCGGCCTACGGACAGTCTGGGAATCAGCATGTTTTTATATGAGTAGAATGTGTCCTTTTATTTAAAATGCATCTCTGGGTTATTTGTGGGGCCTGCCTGGTGTTTTTACATGAATAGAATGTGTGCTTTTATTTAAAATGCATCTCTGGGTTATTTGTGGGGCATAGGAATTCATTCATTTTACCCCAAAAAATATAGTCCGGCCCCCCACAAGGTCTGAGGAATAGTGGACTGGCCCCCTGCTGAAAAAGTTTGCTGATCCCTGGCTTAGACTAATAAACTAAAAAGGTATAAATGAACACTTATTGCCACTGCAAATATATTGGTCTCAGCTGTTAAAAACACTGAAGGTATACTCCTGGGGATGTGTAGTACAGTTCTCAATAAAGATCTGAAAAGTTTGAAGTCCCAAAGGCCTTTCAGCTCCATAAAGGACAGGACTTGGGAGTCCTGTTTATCCTCATGAATCCTCCTGAAGCTCATAGTTCCCACCCCAGGGCTGCTTCCTCCACCCTCTGCTCATCAGTATGTAAGTGGCTTTCCTGCTTATATTGTTTCCTTATTTTTATTTTTTTTGTAAAGGAAAACTTGTTTACAGCAAGATTTTTAAAATATCTATACCTAGATATATTCTGATCCTAAACAGCTGGCTAGGAAATACATTCTCTTGCCATCCATGGGACTTTCTTTCCAACTAAACACATTTAGGGTTGGAGTGTTCATTTGGCTTCCAAATTAAGAGCCATGCTTATGAAAAGTGCAAATGACCAATGGAGCGTGTATGTGATAAATCATTCAGTTTTCCTTTCTTTTGCAGAGGAAGACTTGCATGTAACTTTCTATCCAAGACATATAACACGTTTGTTGCCTGAGTGTCTCTAAAGTAAGATAGATACATAGTTAAACGGGATGCTTGTCATTTATAAGAAATATCAATGATTTAACTATTATTAGAAATGCTGGTTTTACACACACACACACACAGAGAGAGAGAGAGAGAGAGGGGGGGGGGGGAATGAGGAAGACAAAATGCTTCATCCTGAGGATGTGCTTATTCTTTTGGAAGGATCAGCTACATATCCCTTGCACCAGCCCCTTAATGGGCAATCCAAGAAATGACATTTGTGCCGGTGCCAGAGGGATTGCTTGTTTGCCAATTGGCTGAAGTTAACATGCTGCAGTGGCCAGAGACAAAGAAATAAAGAGAGGCCGGACAAATTCATAGGATACAGCGTGGTGACGATGGGAAGATTGTGATCCATTCTAAACACGTTGGCCATGTTAATGGCCCCCAATCAATCACTCTTAAGTGCTATTCATCATTCAATCAAAAGAAGACAGAACATGTATATTATTTAGACAAGTTTGAAATCATTTTAGGTTACAGAAGGTCAGGAGAGCCACCTTTCAAATCATCATGAAGAGATAGGAAAATGTTCAGGAACTGTAACAACCCTTCATCTGTGAACCAGGCTAATAGGCATGCAGTAGATGCTCATGCAGCACTCTCGCTCAGGGCTAAAATAAATAAAACGGTGCCATTGTAGAGCAGCTCCTACATAAATAATAAGTGTATGAATAAGCCAATATGGTTGTAGGATATTTTGGTTAATATAGTTATCTAAACTGACTGGGAATTTACACACTCTCTGTGACATCTGAGAAGCTTTGCGGCTCTCATTGGACCACAACATCTTTCATTCACCTTTTATTGTCTCTAAGTAGAAGGAAGCTAATCTGGTACTTTTATTAGAGAAGACATAGAAATCATAAAAGAATACTGAAGTGGTTTTTTTGTGGCAGAGGATCTCCCCGGTAGCATCTATAGCTGTGGCCCTCCAGATACTGTTAGACTTCAACTCCCATCAGCCCACAAATGGTTTGGGATGGTGGGAGTTGCAGCCCAACATCTTGAGGGCCACAACTTCCTCACCCTTGATCAACATAGCCTGCAAATAGAACGGAGGTCCATAAAATGGCAGAATATGCTTATTATAGTAAGCCGCTTTTATACCAAGCCAGACCATTGCTCCTTCAACTAATATTGTCTACATCGGTGTTGGGGAACTTGGCTTGTGGGCCAAACATGGCTTGCCAGGGGTTCAAATCTGACCCACGAGGCCAATTTCTCCAAACCACACCCAACTACCCACATTTGACATTGTATGTGATGTCAAGTGTGGGCCAGGAAGAGATGTGGCTGCCTTAAAGCGCCTTCCCAGTTGTGCATTGGCAAAGGAAAACAGGATTCAGTACTAGTGACCATCAGTTGATGGGCGATAGAGCCAAGGCCTCCTGGAATAACTGTATGTCGTGCTTTAAAGTTCCAGCTTTTGGACTTCTAAGTGCCTAATCAACTGATGTCGTTGTGGTATCAGGTGAATGGCAGGTGGGCAGCCCTGCCCACCTGTCAAATTTGGTCCATGAGACTAGATCCTGATAAGGATCTGGCCCCCTGAGCCAAAAAAGTTACCCAGCCTTGGTCTACACTGACTAGCCGTTGCTGCCAAGGTTAGCAGGGTACTTCACCAGTAGCTTCCAGGGCCCATGGGATGTCCTTGAAGACTTTCCTCAGCCGGAAATATTGAGGAGAACTGGAGGACATAAAAGAGGGAATTGGTCTGCTTAAACCCCTAACACATGTCCTGGTACAAAGATGAACAATAAGATTAAAAACCTCCCTTCTCTTTATTATACAGAAAAGTTTCAGGAGGGAGGAAACAAGAGAGAAGAACTTCTCACTTTCCACTCTCCAGAAACCACACACACATACTGTAGCTCTAATTTAACAAGGTTCTCATGACTACTTCTGTACAGCTGCTGCAGCTTTCAAATTATCCTGATGCGGCTTGAAAATTGCATGGAACAGCTAGCAAGTGAACATCCCAACGCGCAGTAAGTCCTGCATAGTTTGCACACCAAAGAGACACTGTGGTTCAGATCTTCCTATTTGGATCCTCACAGCTTGTCGGATAAGCCTGGTATTTCAGCTGCGGTTTTGTGCGTGCCTCTTAGCGCACAAAGCTGCATCAGCTAAAATTGACAGCGCAGAAAATATTAGGGCTTAAGTGCACGTGCCATGCTAATCTGCCCCCTTGATCCAGTCTTGCATGCAAACATGGTTCTTCCCACACAAATGTGCCCTTCCTCTGTGCTTTCTATGCTACGAAGAGCAGAATGGGTTGGGGCCATGGAGGAGTCACTGATCCATTAGCATTTCGTTTGAGGGGGCTGATTAACTCCTTCCAGGTGGTGTCCCCAATATATGCTTTGACTTTCTTCTGCTTTACTTTGGAGGGAAAGTTATTGCAAAGAAGGCGCTCTCTGCATGAATGCTGACAGTGGGGGACTTGGTTTCCACTGACAGACAGTCCATGATGTGTATATGTATATGGGGGGGGTGTATATGTGCACCTGCATGCATGTGTGTGCTTAGGATATATATATGTGAGCAGGCTCACCAAAGATGCACATAGACATACTTGCTGGGTGTCACTTACTAGCAGGTCCAGTTTAAGCAAATGGAGAAGATGGGGCAGGGGACTATTGGCTCTCTAAAAGGTTTCTCTTAGATTGGGGTTGGGCATCTGTAGCCTTCCAGCTGTTTCAGCCCAGGCGCCATGGTCAATGTTCATGGGAAATGGGATTTGTAGGGGCCCAAGAGTTCCCCATTCCTTTATTTTCTTATGTAGGTGCTTTAATATTATGCAGGTATTGCTTTCTGTTAGAGTAGTGTCCATAAGAAAGGGTTAATAAAAATATTTCCCATGTTATAAGGAGAGATTAGGTATCATCTTTGGCTTCCAGGGGGCTTTAGTCTGGCAAAACTGTTCTCTGACATTGATCAAGGCTGCAATTCAATATGTATCTGTTCAAAAGCCGCATTGAGCTCCAGTGTGTATGGATGACACCACAAGCTGAGGCAGTGTAAACTATCATTGTCATTGGTTTGATAGGAAATTGCATCCAAGATTTTACTTATTGCCCACTTTAAATTGGAAGACATGTAATTTACAAAATCCTAATCCAGATATTTCCATAAATGGACAGCAGATGGGGCTACAAAAATCATCAAATAAAAAGTAATGGAAAACAGCCTATTTCCATTCGAAAAAGCAATTCATTTAAAAAAATAAATAGGATTCTTCTTTGCTGTTTTAAGACATCAATGAATCTGTTCGTAATGGGCTTTTGTAAACTGATTATCCTTGATAATCTCATTAGTTGAAATTATCTTGCTTTTCTAACATGGTAGATTTTTAAATACCTTTTATTTCAGATCCCTCTGGGCATGTTGCAGTGCAATTTACTATTAAGCAACATAATTATCTATCTCAAACCTAAGTGTTTAGGAGTTAAAAGAATCAAGACACAGCTATTGAAATGGTGGAGAAAATGACCCCACAATCTAGATCCCAAACTAGGAAAGAAAAGGTGGGAGGGGAACCTATTTTTAACAGAGAATTCATTAAAAAGCACACCATTCTTAAAAGTAATGATGATTATGATTATGTAAATGAGATGGACACACTGATCCTAATAAACTGCTTTAGCTGCTACACAGATAACACCATTTATTTAAAACACTTCTATCCTGTTCTTTGTTGCAAAAAAAATAAAAAATTCCAGAGTAGGTAACAATTAGAAGTAGAATTCATATACATAAAAACAAAGGAGAAGATAAGAGCAAATAAAATTGCTAGAAACGAACCAATCTGACAGTAAACTCCACTGAAACCCACGTCTTTTCCCAGTGCCAAAAGCTCAACAAAGTTGGTGTCAATTGTATCACTGGACAAGTTACAAAAGCTTCCTGTCAAGACTGACTGCTGGACCAGTCCGGTGCAAAGCCCCTCTTTGTTCACTGGGACTCACTTCATGGTGAGTATGCACAGGCCTTGCAGCCAGCGAACATTTCTCTGCATTGCTGATACAAATATTGTGCATCTACCCAAGCCCTAAGATAACCATCAGAGGCTCTGCTCTGAGTTCCCTGCCAATCTGACATATGAAGTGTGGTCGCAAAGGGGAGAGCCCTTTTAGTGGTAGTTCCCCAGTTGTGGAAGGCTCTCCCTAGAGAAGTTTTACCTGGCCTCTACCCTGACGTCCTTTCAGCACCAGGCAATAACTTTTTAAAAATCATTTCATGCATTTTAACACAATTCTACTGTTATTTAAAATCATTCTGATATTAATATTTATAATCTTTGCTCTAATGGAGTTTAGATTTTTTTAAAAAAACAAAACCCTAATGTGTTTATTTTAGCTCTCCATTCCAGTGGTCTTGTCACTGGCAGTAGGCAGTGTGTGGTCTCAAATTGGGGTGCTTCAAGAATAGGGCAGAGACGGTGATGTGCCCCACTTCTGGTGAAGGGCCCAATTCAGACCCCTCTACTGGGCCAGCCTGACAGCTGGTGCAACAAAAAAAAAGACCCCCCCCCTTTTTGTCCTGGACAATAGGATCGATTAGGGCTGTGGATGCAGTAAGGAATCTACTGCTTTGTATCTTCACCCCCCGCATTTAGCAACCATAACTTCTCTAAACTTTAGATTGGTGGCAACTTTGGAACAACAAACAAGCTTTGGAACAACAAACAGGAGACCCTCTCTTGTCAATAAGCATTGCAAGTGGAGATCTTTATCCAGGTCTGTACCTGGATTGGAACTGAAATTGACTTTACATACAGAATTGCATTTAATTGGTGTGTGCATATGGCTTGTTATATTAAAAATGGCTTGTATCTATGGAATTATTTTGGCATTTTGAGTTCTTTTTACTGTGAAATTGCTTTGAGGATCACACAATATGGTTTTCTCTTTTCTTTTTGTCTCCATCTTTTCATGGAATCATAGAATTGTGGAGTTGGAAGGGACCTTGAGGATCATCTAAGTCCAACCCCCTGAAATGCAGGAATCTTTTGCCCTAAGTGGGGCTCAAACCCACAATCCTGAGATCAAGAGTCTCATGCTCTACCCACTGAGCTATCACCTGCCACAAATCTTTTGCTGAACATAGTCTAGGGAAAGACTGCATTTTGTAAGCAAAAGCCTCGCTCTGATCTTTTTCAAGGAACTACATGTATCCACTCAACAGAAAATAGATATGCCACAGCTTTAAGCAGAGGGCCCAGGCAGTCCCAGCTCCTTAGTAGACTTGCGATATGTTTTCCCAGCAATGGCAAGGATATAGCTCGAAGGTGAAGAGAAAGGAATTGACACACGCACAGCTGCCACATCTGGATAATTCAGCCCACGCGTGGGCATCTGAATCTCAGGCGACGGGTTACAGACTTGCATTGGGGTGTACTAATAACACAGGCAGCCAAGGAGCATGCTTCTAAACTTCAAGCCACAAGAAGATGAGCTGCCAAGTGAGAAGTGATTTTATGCTTCTGATAGAGGCTCAAGCAATTAAGAAGTAGAAGTTGTTTTTTAGAGTGAGAGCGAGCGAGCGAAAAGCTTAAATCTGCATTTTATGTATGTAAGTTTGCAGCCGTAATGGGATTATGATGTCAGCAAAGGGAGAGAAGTTTGCAGCTGCACTGGGTTATGGAGGTAGCAAGCAGCTGTTAAAATAGAGAACTAATGGTGATTAATTCTTATTATGTGTTTGAAGATCTCACAATGAGTTCAGGACCCAAACCATCCCAAAGGAGGTGAAATTAAGGAAGAAGGATTTTTTTGTAGAGGAGAAATTGAGGGAGGGCTTTTAAAAAAAATGTATATATGCCTTATTCTGCCTCCTCTTCAACCACTTTATTAATATTTAAATACTCCAGAAATTGGTGCTTAAATTATAGCATCTACTGCAATTATTACTTACAAAAAGAAAATGGGGTGGGGGGAAGAACTGGGTAGGTTTTTTTTATAATTTCAATTAAGTATTATACAGCCTGGGAAATTACCTGGGTCCCACAACACCTACACACACACACACACACACACACACACACTGAATAAACTAGGAGACATACATTGAAATTGTTTACCACATACATAGTGAGGAGTAGATGTTTGCACACATTGATTGAACAGAAGCTCCTGCAAAGATCCATCATCGATTCCCAGTGACTTAGCTCCACTGACAGCACCGTTTGCATGCTGTGCGGTGGAGAGATGAACTAATCACTCAGTTGAGCTGGGCTAGCAGATAGTGGGAAATATTATTCAAATGTCTCAGAGAATTAGAAACCTCATTTTGATTCTCCAGCCCTTGCCTTTTAACACACTCTCTCCCAGCTTGTTAAACTTAAACAAAAAACCAAAAGCAGGCCAAGGTCTCTTCCCCTTGCAAAATTGTATAGGAGATGAATGCAGATGTTTTGGTGGCAGTAAATATTTTAATGCCAGCCTGAAACTGTGCAGCATGGAAGTGTGACAAGCTACTTTCCACTAGTTCCAGTAAATCCAGTCGAATCCTTTAACTATGTGTATTTCAAGCTGTGGGTTATGACCCAGAGATAGGACCCAGGGTATTTCTGTGTGGATCACACAATGATATGGCCCTCCATTTCCTGGGGATTTTATGATGGGGGGGGGGGCAGATTCATCTAAATTCCTGGGTGCCAGATCCTTCCCATAATTCCTGGATTCAGTAAAGTTAGAATTAGGTTTCTTTAAACTTTGACAAACATGGAACCCCTCTGGATTTTGTTAAGCTAAGAAGCCAAGCCAGCTTGGTAAAGCTAGCTGGATGGGCCATTAGTGGGAAACCATCAGCAGGTAAAACTGCCAGGGAAGGAGGAGTGGGGCTCCTTCTTTGCTGGGTGCTAGTGGGCAGAGGCAAAGGCCAGGTTCAGGGTTTCCGCTTTGAATGACATAGGCTGGGGCAAGGTCCTTGGAATCAGTTAGCCGTGAGAATGTGAAGGAAGGACAGAACTCCAAGTGAGCTGAGATTGACAGGCTGTAACAAAGAGACATAGATGATGGCTTTTTTGTTGTCCTTTGAATCCAGTGCTGGGTTCGAGGGGCTTTTTCCTTTATCCTGCTGCAAAATTGGGTTGATCATCAGTTAGGTTTTCTGCAGATTGATGCTTGTTCCAATCCAGCAGTAAGCAGAAGGTTTGGGTCCCTGACATCACGGGACAAACCAAAATGTGGATGGGCCCTAACCCATGATTATCCAAAGTCCAAGACACACTACAGCCAGGCAAAATCACTCAAGGAGGGTACAAAGCATGACTGGTGAGAGCCAGGGGAGAAGCAGAGCTGTGACTGAAGGCAGCTTCACAATTTCAGAATTACACTCACACTGTGGAAGACTTAAAGGTATTTCTTTCCATGCCAAGTAATGAAGAGATCTACAACCACTTTAACTTCAGCAATGAAAAACCTGTTTGTGCCACTATTGCTAAAGCAGGTTGTTAGGAAAAAACCTCTGTTTCTTTTCAGCATTTTCTGCTGTGCACTGTCATCTGAACAATGATATATTTTTGGTTGGAAGGGATCATGTATTTGGAGCGTCTAGAAAGAGAAAAGGCTGTGAAGGTTGTGAGGAACGGCTATAGCGCCGAGAAGGACTGAACTGGCACAAGCTGTATCATGGCAGGGTTCCAAGGCCTAGAGGGGAATTGGGTGAGCTAGTTAGGGACCCGGTTGATGTATGATCCTAAATTGGAGAGAAGAAAGGTAAGAGTTGTGGATTATAACAAAAATTGGCTGCCAAGCAGGAGAATGGAATTAAAAGATCCATGTCCCGTTTTTCTTTTATGCTTCACTTCGTTCTTTACAACTTAACCTGAATTTAGAGCAACACTGAGTAGCAGACCTAACCAAATTTGTAAGCATGCTTTACACCACATATGAAAGACAGAAACTTGGGACTGAGCAATGACATTTTATCAGCAATAAGCATATGAAGTATCTTGGAAGTGCTGCTCTCTTCCTGCTCTGGCATCATCTTTAAACCTCCCAGAGGCCTCTTTATGGTCCCACCATCTATATGACCTGTTCAGAAGAGAACCTGTCAGACCCCTTAGTCATTAAGCAGTGACTTATTGTGGATAAGGCACTGTGCCCAGGCACATACCCCCATTTCTTTGTTCCCAGTGGAGGCTGGTTTATTAGGGCAAATGAGGCACTGGCCCACCAGTTTAATTCTGCTCTCAGTCAGTGCCCACCTGCCTGCCTTCCTACTTCCACCCAGTTTGGCGGATGGCACTGCCTGTCAGCTGTTGCTGTTCTAAAACTCAGCAGGGAGGAAGAGAGGGACAAAACTAGAAACAGTTGACTCCACCTCTCATTGGATCTCGGCCTACCTACTTTTGGCCACCCTGTATACTGCCCCACCAGTCCAAATGGGCATCAGCCACTACTGTTTGTTCCTCTGGGGTTTGTGTTGCAACTAAGCCCCTCGATATCTTTTCGGTGACATTGCTCAGTGGAGGTGGTACACTGTCTCATAAAATGCCAGTGAATGATCTTTCAGAATTACGGCTGTCTGTGAATAGCCTTTAAGCACTGTTGCCAAGCCTACATGTATCCCTAACCACATACCACAAATCGGCCTAGTTTGCACATCACAGTAAACAATGGCTTGCTGGACCACTCAAACATATAGAATCCCAGAGAGGAGCTCAAAGGCAATTTGCTCCTCCCTAGATTTTTTTTACTTCCCTGCCTGCTATTCTAAGTCAAGGTTTGCCATGGTATGTTATCCCATACTAGGCTTGTGATAAAGCTCTGTCACCAAGGTTTGTTCTGTTCTCTGGGCCTATTAACTACTCCCTGGAATCGCCGGGTCAACTTCCCAAGCTACATCTCATAAGCAAGGAAGGAGGAAGTTCAAGGTCACAGAGCATAAGCAGAATTCATTCATATGTTTGCTACATGTCACCGTGCCTCTTCAAATGAAATTTATCCCAATCTGTATTCAATGGTCCTCTATACAAGTCCAATAGGCCTGCAACAAATGTGACATTAAGGTCTCCCAGTACTAGCCATTTCTGACCAGCTCGGACTGGCACAAGGCTAGTGGCAATTTAAAGTCACTCAACTGCTGTAAGTTGCCTTTAAAAAAAAGCTTGATCTGAAGCAGCCCAGCAGAGGAAATGGTGTTTCCAAGAGAGCTATGCTTTGGAGCAATATATACTATATTCTCCAGCGTGCCTCTCAATAATGTGTAATATTATCCATAGCAGAATATTACCTTATATGCCTCATGCACACATGCCCCCACTCTGAATTTATAAACAAAAAAGGAGATTGAAAGAAACAGACCCTAGGGAGCAATCTGAAATAATTACTTGTTGTCCACTGGACAAAATTTCTTCCTCACATGAAATGTTGTACAAGCCCTGCAGGAAATCGTGTATATTCATGAAGCACAAAGTACAGGGTACCCCTTTAAAAAGAATGTGTTGGTTATGAGTCAGAGCTGAGGCTGCACATATGAGCATCTGTATTTCCAAATGTTTCCTCTAAGAGTTGTGGAGACATCTGGTTTCTTCGGCTGGCACCAAATCCTGTTGATGTCACCCTGGGAACACAATGTAGGTGGAATCACTTCATTCATTTGCTTGGGAGCAAGAAAGAAGTAAATTCATACTAGAGGGACATAGTCAAAGCTTTGGCTGGTTCTCTCAAACAAAGATGTCAAATACACCCTCTCACTCATCTATATATCTCCTTGGTCCTCTCTGTTCTCATCTCCATGCACAATGCAGCTGGGCCACCTTAGTCCCCCCGCCCCCCGCCGCCATCATTTTGCTTCCTATTTCTTCACCGATGGCAAAGTAACATTGGCCTTAAATCAGGTAAGACTATTTGTCCATGTAGCCCTCTATTACTGTGGCCAGCAGCAGAGATACTTGTATTACCTGTTACCTGGTTATCTAGGGTTGCCATACGTCTGGAATTTCCCAGGCATAGCCAGTATTCAGCCCGCATGAGGGCAAAAATCTCTAAAAGTGTCCTGGAAAATCCAGACGTATGGCAACCCAAGTTGGAAGTGTAGATTTTGGCGAATTCCATTTTAAAAAGCTCAAAACCCCACTTTTTTGAGATTTTGCACACACAAAAACTCAGCAACTTTGGACAAAACCTTTTGTTTCTGGGTTTTCACTTTTTGAAATATGGCAACCCTGGATTATCTTCTCTACCGCTAAGCTCTGGCCCCTTCCCAGCACGTAGCATTTTATCAGTGGTGGACCTTGGGTCTCAAATTTCAGCAGTGCCCTGTGCGACACCAGAATCTGGTGCCACTCTGCCTCTTGCGCTCCATTCTAAATCATACTTGTGTTGGCGCCCTCAAGGCTCTGAAGCAGTCATGCTCTCCTAAAACCGCCTCTGACTTTTTGTTCCTGTACAGTGGTACCTCAGGTTACAGATGCTTCAGGTTACAGACTCTGCTAACCCAGAAATAGTACCTCGGGTTAAGAACTTTGCTTCAGGGTGAGAACAGAAATCGTGCAGCAGTGGCGCAGCGGCAACAGGAGGCCCCATTAGCTAAAGTGGTGCTTCAGGTTAAGAACAGTTTCAGGTTAAGTACGGACCTCCGGAACAAATTAAGTTCTTAACCCAAGGTACCACTGTATATCCTGTAGGAAGTGGTTTCCATCTGACCTGTCTCAGCAACACTTCACACATACATCAGAAACCAAGGGAAGAAGATCAGCAAGGGCCAACAGGAATAGCGATAGACTTAGAAAGATGAGTAAGTGTGAAAGTAAGAATCCACGTTTAGATTTGGATGGTGGGTGAATAGCATTGCACTCAAGTGGATATTTCCTCATGCAGGTGCCTGCATATACAACAAGGTAAAACTGCACAAAAGCCTATTCCAACTGCCTCCAACATCATTAGAGGGATATCTAGTGAGAACCTTATTCTCTGTTAAATTGTTCAATAATAGCCTAACAGCCCTTCTTCCCTACCAGGAAAAAATGACATGCTTAGATCCAGCTGTTGCTTTGGTTGTTAACATTATCCGTCATTTTATGCTGGAGAGAGACGTGGTAGCAAGCCGAGGGCGTTCCTTCACATCTGTTAACTAATTTTTTTTACCAGGATGCAGAATAAACAATTTCAGAACAATGAACAGCAAAAAGGACTCCAGCAGGTTGCCAGTCTTATCCTAACCTTTCTCACTTCTTCATTCTGCCTTTCAGAACAACGTAATTATTAAGGACTGACAATGTGGCTTTTTTATGGGAGCTGGTGCTGTGTGCACCAGAGTGTTGCATTTTTAATTATTATAATGTTAAATGGTTTTAATTGCTGACACTCTGCTGATTCCAGGGCACTTTTGTAACATTTATTGGGGAGGATAAAGGCCAAAGTTTATTTATTTTTACAATCTATAATAAATCAGGACCCTGAAACAACAGCAATTGGCTTGATGTTCTGAGAAGTGATTGTGTTATACACAAACTGCATATTATTCCTGCTCTGTAAGTGATGTGAAAAGCAGAACTGAAGTCCTGCACAAAAATGTGATCATCTTGCTTAATAACAACAGATGCTCAGAGCAGTGGCATTTTGAAAAGAGCTCTGTAGGCTACTAGTTATTAAATGGCAGGACATTTGGCATCCTCTAGCATTATAGCATTTGAAAAACCATAGAGTCACATCAGCAGGCAAGGAGACAACAAGAGAGAAATTTAACCCCTCTATGCTCTGCACTGCAAAATTCACTCCATTCAAAGCCAAACCAACGCCCCACACATCAAAAACAAAACAAACTTGGGAAGACCGCCTGCTCCAGAAACAAAAGTAAACCAACAAGGCTGAAAGCTTTAATCATTTGTATGGGTAATGTGTTTGTTGGTTAACTAGCACCTCACAATTTTAATTGGTGAAGACTTACTCAGTGGGGCCTCTACTTAGAGGCACATGGATTAATTTTGAAAACTAATTTGTTTCTGGTGTGTTACTGTCACAAACTGAAAACGCAATTGTTGTAGTTGTAGCTTTTGTTCAGGGTCAACTCCAGATTTGAGGAGTTTAGTGCATTGCCATCTGATATGATGCCTCCTACATCACAAGGTCCTCCTGATTGGTATACTTAGCAGTGGTGGCAATGGCAAGAGGCAACAACACACTGATCAGCACTGGGCAGCTGAATCTTGGGAGCTGCCATTTTGACAGTGGCGTAGCGTGGGGGGTGCAGGGGGGCCGGCCGCACCAGGCGCAACATCTGGGGGTTAGGGTTAGGGTTAGGGGGCGCAAATCCACGGGTTAGGGGGCGCAAATTACTTGCCTTGCCCCGGGTGCTGACAACCCACGCTACGCCACTGCATTTTGATTCCTCATTCTGCCCTAGAGTGATGCTATAAGATTCTATTCAGCACTAGAAAAATAACAACAACAGCAATTAATAACATTTTAAGGGGCAGAACAGCCATCAGAGATGCTGATAATGCGCCAATTTTTATTAATTAAACAGTAGGATCTCTTCTGCTTCATCTAGTATCTTAAAAACATTTTTATGGAATATGCAACTTTATTAAAATGTAACTGAATATTCGATTTAAAAAGTAAGTTGCTTGGTAATAGCCTTGATCCCCTACAGTTGGTGGAAGGAATGTGGAAGCTGACAAAAAAAAATGGAGGGGAAGGAAACTGCTACCTGTTACTTTTTAGAAAAGACTTCGTATAACATTCAAAAAGAGGTAGTCTCTGATATGATTAACATGCATTCACGTCTGTATCATATAGTTATGTGTGTGTCAGTTGTGCTAATTATAATCATCTGTATCATTTGTATTATGGATGCAAGTTCTGCCCCGCCCCCACCAATTCACATGCGACTGAGGACTGTGATCGTTTTTGCTTTCATGGCATTATCTATGGGATCACTACTCCGCATCACATCAGCTCATCCGCATAATATTTCCTCCAGCGCCTTTCTTTTACCATTGCTTTTTGTCATGGATGTGCACATTAGAAAAAAAGTTACAGAAAAGGTGATGTGCATGAACAGAAACTAAGTGACAAGTGTTAATAATTCAGATGCTTTCATGTTTTTATTTTTATCAAAGTTGAGCCAAGTGGCCAATTAGTTTGCAAATTCATCCAAGCAGGAGCTGTTTGGATTCCGCTCCGCTCCTCCTCTATCTCTCTTGCGTGATTTGTCTCCTTTAATGTATCTGGTGCTCTCACATTCCTTCCCCCCCACCCCACCCCACGACATCCTTTGTTAAATTCAACGAAGGATTTATTCTGTTTTTGAGACTTTTTATGGCTCTTTAATAAAATCTTAAGGATAAGGAGTTATAATGGAAGTGCTTACACACCCTTAGTGATGCCATTGCAAATGGTGCCGCTATAATTAAGGGAGCATTGTTGTTTGTTTTACGCTAATCTGCCTTCAGTGTGACAGACTGTCACCTGCATGGGGGGTAACTTTCAGCTCTATATTAGCCCATATGGCACAAGATGACTTGTAGCTAAGCTAGGGCCTAATTATGAATGAGTTAATAAAACTAAGCAATGTCAGTCTGGCCTTTTCTTCTGGTGTTCTGCTGACCCCCCCGAGTGAGTTCTTTCCTTTCTTGCTCTCTTAAAATTATTTTCAGGTTTGTTTCTGAGTGTCACTGTGCAGCTTTATGCCTAAAACTCTTTAATCCCATTCCCCTCCCCTCATTGTTCCAATTTAAACATCAGATCTACACTATTAATACATCCTTTGCCATTCTTCTGGGTGGTAGTTTAATCTGCAGATCTCATGACTCGCCACTTGCCTCAGGGGTGGAGAACCTGAGACCCAGGGGCCAAATCCGGCCTTCCAGGTCTCTCTGTCTGCTCTTTGGGACTGCTCCCAGGCCACACACACACACACACACACACACACACACCACGCCCTCTCATTCCAGTGGTGGGAGGCACCAGCTTGGAAACCCCCATGGGAAGAAAACTTAGAGCCATGGAATTGGTGGTGGGATGACAACAAGTGGTCAGAGGGAGAAGAAGGGGAAGACTGGGAGGAGGAGGCATCGGAAGCTGAAGAGATAGTTTAGTGAGCAGGAAGAGTCTGTGGCAGTCCAGAAGCAGTGGCAGAAGCAGAGACTGGAGAGGACAGGAGCCAAGAGGCAGAGATAAGTTAGGCTGCTGTAGAAGCTGTGGCCAGCTCCCCTCCCCACTGGTTTCCCAGAACCAGAAGAGGTATGAAGAGGGAGGAGCAAAGTTAGACAAGGCAACAGAATGTCAGATTCCTTGGGAACGACTTGTGGGAGGAGGAGACTTAGGCAACTGTGAAGAGGCAGGTGCCTTTAGTCCCCACAACTGCCTCAAAGGGACAAAATCTACTAGGAACAGTTGCTGTGCTCACTAGGACTGGCCTCCTGAGCATACCTTGAATAAAGACCTACTTCTGACACCCACTCCTGTCATCCACACACTTTTGCCTCCGGCCCTACCCAACCCTGATGAGAGGGCCTCTGAAGGTAATTACCAGAAAGTAATGCAGTCCTTGAACAAACAAAAAAAGGGGGGTCCCCACTCTTGGTAAACATGAATCTGAACTGGCACCTGAACAATTGATCATAGCTGTATACTTATATGGATGGGAAAGCCCCTTCAGCTCACAAAAGGTTTTTTGTTAATTGAATTATTCTTCGAGTGGGGGTTCAAAGGCACAGAAGGTCCACAGGGGAGATGCAGGAAATAAAGGAGCCAAGGGACTTGGTTCATGGCTAGGAGAAAAGGGAGAAGATGAGGAAGGGAGAAGAGCTACAGAAAACTAAATATGTTTCAAAGTGAAATTTACTTAAATTTATTTGTGTGTATCATCTTTTTGAACAAATATGGGGGTTGTAGCCTTATGCACACCTAATATGGGAATAAATCACACTCATCACAAGAAACGTCATTCTGAGTAAATGCAAGCAGGATTGTACTGAATGTCAGATGTTGGAGAATTCTGTCAGAAACGGAAATGGGAGCCACAATTCACATGTTCATCTGGAAATCATGCAAGTGAATATGAGCAATAGTCTGCAAGCATTATATAAAAAAATTAAGTTATTTTCTGCATTGCTTTTGATGTTTCCCTTCCATTGAAATGCACTAAAATTCATTATGTAATTATGTTCATTTCAGCCAAGGCTAATGGTGAGACAAATAATGTAGACTTAAGTGGCAACTGAACTGTACCAAACAGAAACAGCGTTGATAGTGAAAAACACAGGGCAGAAATCGCTGCTGCCTTGTGGCGAGCCTCTGAGATGATAGCAAAAACCAGTTACGAGAAGTAGAAAGGAATGGTTTATATAATTTGACAAAAAGAATGCAATCAATTGAGATATATAGCCAATGTAATAGAAAGATCAGAACGGCTGGGAAAAATATAGAACCCTTTAGTGCAAAACACTTCCCCACATACAGAAACACATTGATTCCATTAGTATGGAAAAGGAAAGTTGCTGTCGCTAAGATGTGAGAGCAAAAGGGTGATTTCTAGTTAAACTAACTAATGGAACAAGCAAGTGAGGGTCAACATGCTTGTAAGGAGACATTAAATTACTTAAGAGAATTAAAGTTTGGAGAAAATTGAGTTTAAGTAAGGAATCTGCCTGTTTCATAGAAACATCAAATTAGACAAGTAAATTAGTTGATACTGCCACTAAATCAGTCCCTGTGCCAGCAGAAAGCAAAGGTCTGACAAAGGTGCAGAGCTGAATACTACCAGGAACATTTTGTTGTGATGCTCAAATCTATCTTGTTCAGGTACAAGCATTAAACCAGACAAAGCATATCCCTGTGCTACATATCTGCAGAGGCAGATATGAGAGTCTCTCTCTCTCATTTGCGTGTGTGTTTGTGTGTGTGGCCCAGAGGCAGTATATGGAGCTTTGCTTGGTAATCCTAAAAGCTGATTAAATATATTTTTCCATCAGTTGTAATGGTTAAGTTTCTATATGTTCATATTTTGGAAATAATATATATTTTTAAATCAGTCATTCATGAAAACAGTTTTCAATCAAATCTTTCTTCACTCTAGTGATTTATTTAATTATTACTTTTAAGAAACAAAGTTATAAATGGTGATGCCCTATATATGTCTACTCAAAAGAAAGACCCATTGTGTTCAGTGTTGCTTACTTTCAGATAAATGGATTTAGGACTGCAAATGGAGGCAACTATCTTTTGCCCACCAACTCATTTTTGTTCTGTTCTAGGTAGCTACATCACCTCCTTCCAGCAGCCTACGTTTATCTCTGCTGCCTCCAAGACAACAAAAGAAATTGAATATTATCACCCATAGGGATAAATCAGATCTTCAGTACTAGAAGCTGTCACAAAGAGTTCTGGATCACTCAAAGCAAGTTGAAAGTGCTTAATGCCTCTTAAGATACCAGGGTCAAACCTGGTAATAAGAACTAGGTATATCTATTTCAATAAAGATTATGCCACTTGTAAAAAATAAATAAATATATGTCGAAGGGATGAAAATTAGTGGCTTTAGACTGACAAGATCAGCAGCCTCCTACTAACAATCAGGGCTTTTCAAACATTGTTAAGCAATTACAAGAGGGAAATAGCATGTGGCCGCTTTCCTTTGCCACCATTATTGCTACACTACACACAAACAGCACAATCCGCTGGGAAATTCTCCTACGCAATGAAAAGGACTTAGAGAAGAGAGGAACAAAACAGGTCATCCACTAATTGGTCCACACACAGCTATGCTGTAGGAACTCCACACAAAACCATCCAACTCCTCAAATTTCTTTCAGGCTTTAAATTAGTGATGGGAGAACCCACCCACTCACCCTCGGGGCTCGATATGGAATTGGTCTCAGTAAAAACAAGTAATTTCCTCCAAACGCTGGGAAATGGCTAGTTTTTTCCTGAATTCTGAATTCAGAAGCCTAGTTGCACTACTGATTCCTAATTCAGAAATACTGTAGTATAACTTCCTTACGAGGTCCTCTTCTCCTGAATTACACTTCAGTTTTTTTCTCTTTCCTAGTTATTTTCCTCAGTATCACCTTGTGTTTTGAAGAGGATCTAAATATCAGGCCATTTAATGACACACACTGTTCACATATCCAGTTATTGATTGCCAGGTTTTAGACCATTTTCTCACAGTCTCCTATAGTGAACTGAGAGTGGAGTACAGCTGATAACATGTGCCCTTTCCTTAAGCCTAGGCACCAAAACGCCAAGGAGATAATAGTCTTTGCCAATGTTTTTATTACTCTGTTTCCTGTAAACTGTCAGTGATGAGTAGGAAACAGTCAAAGCAGAACACTTCGGTTCTCTAATTCAAAAGAAAACCTAATTCTTTTGTTCAGTCACATTGTTTATCACTTCTTCTTTTCTTTTGTTTTGCAATGTGCTGTGGATTTTTAAAAAATGCTCTTTAAAAATATTCTGGGTACACTGTTTCAACATAGCAAAGTTTGGAACTGCAACTATTTTTTTCAACCTCGAGGAGATTGGTTTGAGCCCATGCCAAGCATCTACTATATATTTCAGAAAGTTGTTTCACCCCCTACATTGCCTTGTGGCTGCATTTGAGTGTTGTTGTTGTTGTTGTTGTTGTTGTTGTTTAGTCGTGTCCAACTCTTTGTGACCCCATGGACCAGAGCATGCCAGGCACTCCTGTCTTCCACTGCCTCCTGCAGTTTGGTCAAACTCATGCTGGTAGCTTCGAGAACACTATCCAATCATCTCGTCCTCTGTTGTCCCCTTCTCCTTGTGCCCTCCATCTTTCCCAACATCAGGGTCTTTTCCAGGGAGTCTTCTCTTCTCATGAGGTGGCCAAAGTATTGGAGCCTCAGCTTCGCGATCTGTCCTTCCAGTGAGCACTCAGGGCTGATTTCCTTAAGAATGGAGAGGTTTGATCTTCTTGCACTCCATGGGACTCTCAAGAGTCTCCTCCAGCACCATAATTCAAAAGCATCAATTCTTCGGCGATCAGCCTTCTTTATGGTCCAGCTCTCACTTCCATACATCACTACTGGGAAAACCATAGCTTTAACTATACAAACCTTTGTTGGCAAGGTGATGTCTCTGCTTTTTAATATGCTGTCTAGGTTTGTCATTGCTTTTCTCCCAAGAAGCAGGCGTCTTTTAATTCCCTGACTGCATCTGAATGTAGAGGCAAGATATCCTTCCTATTAGTGCAAAGATACTTGATTTTTTGCATTGCCATGTGTGTCACCAGTTCTTTTGCCCCTCTACTTTTGTGAAGGTTGGTTTAACAGCCTCAAAGGTAAGAAGCTTCACATATAAATGATAGAAGAAGACCTCTGTGTAACACAGAAGCTTGCATTGAATCTTTAAGCTTCTGGCTGATCAATAATAAATAAGTAAATATCTCACCCTTTCTAAGACTGTCTTCTTCTTTTCAAAAGCTGAAGTCAGGCGACAGTCATGAGGAAAAGAAAGAAGGCCTTAAAATGACTGAGGATAACATAAAAGTTATATGATTTCTCTGCTTTGGTCTGACCTGTTCAGTGAATCTCAAAGTTATGGACAAAATGGCAAGTATAATTAATCGGCCTTGATTATTTCAGATATTTTCAGTTGATTCCTTCTGGGACATGTGAGTCATCCACCTGTCACGGTTTCCTTGATATCAAGACACGGTAAGTTATATATAATGGAGCATAACCTTGGCTTGAGGTAGGTGAAGTCAGACACAATGTAGAATAAATACATCTAGACACTAATATAGCATCATGTTCCTTGGCAGCGCCAGGAATTGTGATATTATTTATATAAACTAAGCATTTCCTTTTACAGAGAATTTATTCACTCGATATCCCACAGCTGGATACTGTAAAAGTATTCTCTTTTTTTAGCTAATAGCAACTTGTTGCTTGACCTTTCCTCCCTGTATGTTTAAAAAGCTACTTTAACATAGCACAGCTCACAAAAAATAAACCCCTGTAGATACAAGCACAGACATGATTCTTTGTGGATTGCTAGCTCTGCAGCGTTGGTACCCTATTGCCAAGGTAGATAGCTGGGGGAAAGTCCTGTCTATCCATTCAGGTGATACCACTCTGGCCCAGTGCACCTACTGGATCAAAAGAAGTTGCCAGTTTATGCTTTTCAATGCTTGCATGCCTTCAAGGCAAACCAAAGGAACCCTAATCACTCTACCCCACTCCTTTTTTGTAGAGATGGGGGAGAAACGTGTTCAGTCTGCAATTTAATAAGAAATTACCGAATTCATACTTCCCGAACTTATGCATGAACGGAAGCACATCTCTCCTTAAAAATTCAAACTTTTCTGAACTTTGTAATACAGATCTGCAACCAAAGAAGGTGTAAGGAAATGTTCTATTCTGGTCTGGCACTCTAATATGCTTTCTAAGAGCTGAATAAAATATTAAAAAGCAGAGATTCATGAAACAGTAGGGCATTGCTGCCACAGACAGTATCCTATTTGGGCCCTTAAGAAAAAGAAAAAAGGCTAGCTGAGTATTGGTGCTTTGGCAAATATTCCATTTTGAAAAGGTATTTGTCTCTAGGTGCTCCTACTAGCATAGGAACCAACTCCTAGGGGCTGAGGGGTTTTTAGCCACCCAATAAAATATGTGAGGGGCCACCCACCCCCCAAGTTGATGTGAATTGCCATTAAAATGATGTGTGTGCAGTGTGTAATGTGATTGGGTATGCAGGGCGGGGCTTACCTACCCCCTACCAATATTTTATTCAAGTTGGCACCCCTGCCAACTAGGTGACCAGCGTTGTCAACGTTGACCATTTGACTTTTCCATTATAGACAGAAGTCTTCTAGCAGTTGCCATCAGATAGGGAGCCATGGGTACAGGGGGTATAAGCCACCTTTGCCAGGTCAACATGTTAACCCCACTTCCTCCATTTTTCTAGAAACCAGGGAGACTGCCCTGAGAATCCCTGCTGAATTAGAAATATCAGCAAAACACCATCCTTTTCTCTCTTTTTTACTTTTTGTGTTTCCAGTTACATACAATTTTCCTTTATGGGATTAGTAGATATTGCTCTTTTTTTGTTTATCTCCGTTACAGTCTCCTTGCAATAAACTGAAGAATAGTTAACTTTTGACTCTGCCTCTCATTGCAGATTTATAGAGCTGCCAGATATATTTAAAGAGTAGCAAAGGAAATGGCCATAACGTTTAGTATTCTGCAGTCTTTTAGTGCCACTAATTAAGTTGGTGAAGGATCGAGAGTAATGTTTGTCAATAAAGGATGATAAAAGTCCAAGCTTTGCTATGTCATAATAAAGCCTGAAACAAAACAATTTAGTTTCTTCTGATTGGATGTTCACAGCAGCTAAGTATTAATGAAAAGAAAGTAACTTTTACAGAGAGATAGAGGGGTTCCTCACTTAATGTGTAAGTTGAAATGCATGAAAATTCTAAGGAGTGATGGTGGCTACTGAGTATATTTGGACAAAATAGTTTAACTACATCTTATGGTGGTAGTAAGAACTGTTTTCTCAAGTACTCCCATCCTCAAGGGAATGGGCATTATGGGCTTAAAAAAAAAATAACAGTCCAGCATGTATCTCTTTTAGTATCATAGATAATTTATGTTTCTAAAAGTGTGCATTAATAGCACTATATGTCATACCTCAGGCATACAAATTACACATTTGTGAGGCAGCTTCCAAGTGGCATTTACCCAACTGCACATTTTGACAACTTTTAAAATTCATGAGCATTTGCAAACATGTTTTCCCCCCAATCGTTTTGAGGCGAACAGGGATCATTTTTAATATCTCTTTATGACACTTTCTATAAGCAGGTAAAACTAGATATAAATGCAGGAGCCCAAACGCCTCACAAAATAGTAAAGACTACATCCAGCTTTCAATGTTCCCCTGGCTTAACTGGCAAACCACACCTCATGTTAACAACATGATTAGCAAAATATGCTGTGCATTAGGAATAAAAATAAAAACCAGGTGCCGGGTGGGTGGGATGATTATCAAGATGGCAGGGTACAGAGCAGGCTGGTTTAATCTCTGTGGAATTTACACACACATATGCAGCAAATAACTTTGGGGTGTGGGAAACTCCCACCTGGACCAATGTGAGTTTTGTCCCCAAATGCTAATGATAACAAAAGTGGGGGGAATTGTGGATGAGAAGGAGGGTTTAAACCTTCCTCTCAACACACTGCCAACTTCATAACATTTGCCACCATACCTGATAATGAATTGATAATGATAATTGAAGCCAATAAAGGATATGTGCACCTGCAACATTGCTTCTGATGTGGTTGGGGGGGTGTACATCCTTGACCCCTCTGTCTTGGTTTACTAATCATGCTCTGTGCCATGGGGGCTCCAGGTAGGGGCCCCTGCCAATTGGCTCTGGTGAGCCAATACTCCATTTCAATTTCTGTCAATATTCCAAAGCAATGCTATGTCAGAAATTAAAATGGCCATCCACTATTGCTGTCATTAGGAGCCTAAGGTGCTAGTAGGCCTTGATAGAGCCCTGAGGCACAGACAGCTATTCTAGAGTGCCAGGTGCTGGTGCCAAGCCTGAAGTCATATCTCATGTTTCTATGCAGATCATTGCCTTTTTCTTTGCCGAAACCTCTCCATATTGTTATTCTTGAATGCATAAATGCAGCCCATACCAATTAAATCAGGACTGACATATAACTTCCTCCATTTGGCTAAGGTATTCAGACATCACATATTCAAACAAGTAAAGAGAAGGGATGGTGCTGTGAGCGGGGAGGAAGGTTGGACAATGCCGTGCCAAGCTGGGAACTAATCCATGCCTCCTGTGTTCCTCTGTGTAAGCTTCCAACTGTATGCCATGAATCCAAATGGGTCTGAAAAGATGAATGACAAAAAGGCGAAAGAACACAAATCTTCACAAGCTCTGCTTCCGCAGCTGTGAAGTTTCTTTATCCTGAAATCCTATGTAGTGTTTCATGATAACAGTGTGGAGATTTTGCTAATGACAACAGCAGCACATGTGAACAATGCCTACTGCACATGTGACAATCTGCCCCAATGCTGTAACAACAACCACATTTTGACTCCGATTATAACCTGTTACTCTCAAATTCTGTTCATGGTCTCCTTGTTAGCCACTATGAGAAACAGGATGCTGAATTAGAACAGCCTTTGGTCTGGTCCAGCAGAGTTCTTTTGCAGATCAAATAATTCTTTGGAGGAGGGTAATTTGGCACAGAGGCCAATTCCCTCCCCTTCTTTGAGATGTAAGTGCTTTCCTGGCAAGTGGCAAAATGCCTGCTTTTCCTCAGCCAAAATGCCAGCACTCTGCTGCCAGCAGTCATTGGCAACATGAAGGCAGTGCAGTTCTCGGTCTGTGAATTCTGGGTCTTTTCACTGTGCCACTCCCAGGATGCAAAGACCCCTCCTCAAGCTTGTGTTTGCTCAACTCCAATGTTACTGTATAGTGTATAACAATATTAACCATTCTCTCCAGCAATGACTCTAGTCACAATCTAATGGAAAATCTGTCTTTCTAACTGGCAATTAATGAAGTACAGATTTAATCAATTGCTGCTTTAGACTAATGTTAGTTACTAATTTGTATAATAATATTGAACAGCCAAACTGAAACACACAGCCAGTTCTTCTAAAGGGAGACATGTGACACTGAGCATGAGTAACAAGTCAGAATTGATTCAGAAATGACTGTTTGCCATCTACACACTCACCACACAACAACTGCATGTGAACAATTATCTTTTCATCTGCTGCATCCAGGGGTATATGGGGTGTTAGGGGTGGGGTAGTACCTCTGGTGGGGGAGATGTCATATTCCTTCTGAGGTAGATTATCCACCTTTCATCCCCACCATGCACTCAGCTCTCACCTATGGCTCCTAGAAGCTGCCACCATGTGACAGCAGTCACACCCCAGGAACGGCTTCGACTTACCAGTTAAACCAGATGAGGCTAGCCAGTGGGTCTCAAACCTTTGGTGAGTTAGGGACTCCCCTTGCATCCTAGCCCATCTAGGAGATGGAAATCTCTGATCCTAACCCTTTGCTGCCTTTTCTTCGGTAGAAGAAAAGGCTAAGGAGTAAACCCTACACAAATCCAGAGGGGAGCCCTAAGACAGTGTATGGCACCTTGCATGACTTCTTCTGACAACTCCTGCAGCCAAGCTGGTGCCAAACATAGTGCTCTGCTTTCCTTTGGACCACATCAGCAAAGCCAATATGGGGTCTTGTAATCTGGGCAGCCCAGAACCTCTGTACACACTGCCCAGATTTGTGCCCCGAGGAGGTCACTTTGGTGCTGCTAACACAGCAGTTTGACTTCAACCCTGGAGGTGCACTCAATTGTTTCTCAAGACAGACTGATGCCAACAATTCAGCAACATTTTATGCCTATACAAACCCTCTTTTCTGAGTGATTGCCAAGGCATGGCGAAGTATCCACATTACTATGGGCAGGGGGCTACTGTTGACGTAGCATGCCACCACAGTAATCCCCATGATGTTGCCCCAAAGAGCAGCATTTAGCTCAAATTAGTGTTATGTGTGTAGGGCTTCCTGTACTTACTTCAAGTTTATTTGGGGTTTTTTCCTGCCATGTTGCTATGCTGTTGTCCAAATCACAAAGTGCCATTTGAAGGACAAAATGGCCCCTTGACGATCCCACCTGTACTGGGAGTCCCCTTCTCTAATGAAGCTGGAAAATGGCAGAGGCAATTTGAGTGTGTCCAAGCATGTTCTTTCATTTTGACTTAATCTCCCCCCACTCTGGAAGGGTCAAGAGGAGATCCATGTGGGAGTGTTGCTTTTTGAATGTCATTGCTTTTTATTCATTCATTTGTAGGTCCTTTCTCCAGTCCTAATTATTTACAAGTGAGGAACCAAGATGTTCGGTAAATAACAGAATTCTACAGGGTTTATGCCTTCTGCCTTTCCCCCCTATCCAAGAGAAACAGCGTGCCCTAAAGCCCCATGGTGTCTGCCACAAACATGTTGGGATGTTTCTTACTTAGGTCAACAGTGACAATTATTAGAACTGGCACATATAAACACAAAAAGCAAGAGGCATTAGCAGGTCTATTCACTAAGGGGTCTGCACCCTTTCTATAGGAAAAAGTCCCTTTAAATAAAAGTAACATGTCTAAATTGTGTAAATGTCAAGATTTTTGTATCCGTTAATTCCCATCTCCTTGATGTGCAACCTTCCCTACTGTGTACAGGTTCCATGGGAAGGAGCTGGACAGAAATAAGAATCATTCTGGCACATTTGCTAACCCAGAAGGAAAAAAAAGGAAAGGGGAAAGAGAGGGGAAATGGAAAATGATCCAAAAATGCACTTATGTGAATTGCACTTATGAAGCATTCACTGACGCACTCATTTGCCCTGTATCCATCAGGGATTTACAGCAATAGTATTCGCTGCATGAGCCCTGTTGTCCACGAGAACAAACTAGATTATGGTGTACATCTTATAGAAACCTACATGCAATGTTTCAGAAGAGAATATGCAGAGGACACAAACTATCAGCTCTCCCTTGCTTTCTTCCATTAAACTGTGTCACACAACAAGTTGTTTTTAAAAATAATAATAAAATGAAACCTAGCTGAAAATGAAACACCATTAGAGGCACTTTATTTGCTCCTAGGGAGCAATCTGGCCATTCCTAAGGCAAGATGAGATGAATCCACAATAGCCCTTCTGGTGATGAGGCCATAGTTTGTTGTTTTCTCTTATAGTCTTAATTCCAGAAACCTGAATCCCCTGGCTAGCTATATCCCCACCCGAGGTCCTGCACTGAGCAAGAAGTCTAAGCGAGCAAGAGTCTCAGGACTAGATGCTAACCTACATTGTTTCTCTCAAAGGGGGGGGGGAGATCTAGAACAGTGGTAGTTATTTAAACTTGGAGTTTAAAGGCTGCAATCTGGGAGTAAATGCCATTGAACTTCAGGGGGATCACTTCTGAGCAGAAATGCCTCGAATTACACTAACTCTTCTACAGATATTGTAAATTTCTAGTGAATTTATGGCTATAAAAAGCAGTGGAAAATGCAAAGAAGAATAATCTAGCCAGCAGAAGGACCTCATTCTTTACCTTCCTATTTGAAGAGTTTCATAAAATGCTTTGATGTCTATAATTAGTGCTCTAGTTGTATTGCAGATGCAAGATGCATAAAAGAATATGGCAATCAAATGGCTTAAAGGAATAATAAAAAAAAATCCTATTTGACACCTGCACACAGAAATTTCAAATGTAGATAATTCCGCCTTCATCTGCTACTCGAACTAACCATATTCTGCAGTTCTCCACCAAGATGTAGTTGCAAATTTGGGGGCACAACACCAGCCAACCATTATTTCTTTAGGATAGGTAAATGCCAACTTTGTAAAAAAGAAAAGAAAAAAAAGAAAAGTTTTCTATTTACTCTCTATTTAGTTAAAGTTTCAAATGGAAAAACAAAGTGCTTCTGTCTTTTGTTAAATAATAGATGCAGACAAAGGAAAATGTAGTAATATGTAATGATGTTTCTTTTAAAAATCAGTCTCTGTGTTTCTTCTTTTAAATTACCAATGATCTCCGCAATCTCTCTATGTCACTTTGAAAAGCAACGATCCCTTCTGGAGGACAAAAACTCCACTGAGAAACAGCTTGCAATATTTACACATTCGTACTGCCCTTCTAAAACTTCCTTACAATCCTCCTTACGTGTCTTTTAGAAGCATTTGCTCTAAGTTCTGATCTGACCCAGCAATCTGTGCATGCTCAGAAGCATGCATTGCTGCCTTGAAACTGTGGGTGTCCCCGTTCATTTCAATAGAGGAGCCCATTCCACACCGATAAATCTTAAGATGGATGCTTATGTGCCTTTGTCCACCATCGCCATGTATTATAAGTGCACTCCGTTTTGAAAGCTGACAGGAGAATGTTGTTGTTGTGTTGTTTTGCCTTTGGCAGTCCAGTTGCAATCACACTCTACATCTGTTTTGATTGTCAACCTAATTCTGGAAGCAGTCATAAAACTCAGTTAGATCTCCCATGAATACCCTGACAGGTTAGAGCTTGTCTGGGCTTCAAGGAGCTCTTTTGGCATAGTTTCCGAATATATCAGAAATTGACCTACTTGAAAGTATGAATCCTTTCTCGTTTACAGTCCTAATTACGGACTGTAGACAAAAAAAAAAATCACCTCAACAAAGATGCCTATATCCTAGCTTGCTCATTTCCCCACTGTTCAGTGTAGCTGTGCATATTGCTGTCTAAAGCCTCACCGTGCCCATCGCTAATATTCTTCCTCCCCTTCCCCATCCAGTTGGCCTCAGCTGCACATGGGACTCAGTTCTCACACAGCTGCAGCAGCAGCAGCAAGGTGAAGTGAGGGAGCTCTTCAGGGAGGGCAGAGCAAATTAAAGCTCACCGCAGGAAAGTTGTGCCCCTGGCACTGTTCTTATGCAACAGCTGCAGATACAACAACGATCATCTGACATTCTGACATATACGTTGAGCAAAGCAGCAAGCGAGCCAATGCCTACACAATATCGCACAGGACTCCAAGTCCCAGCCTTAAGCAAAACAGGTGTATGACATCCTGTTGCTAGTCTTCAGAGGTTACGGGCATGAGCAGAGACATCTGAGAGGAGAGCAGATGAAAATAACAAAGAAGGTTAGGGCTTGGGTTGACAAGCTCATTGATAATATTTTAGATGGAACAGACCTGCATGTTGAGTACAAATTGCTCCTAATATCTCTTTGTAGACTGCAGGCCACAGTCAGAGAGGTAATGGGTTCATTATTCATTATTTTAGGCAAGCAAATTTCTATAGGGGGAAAAAACCGGAGCCCACCCAGAAGGCTCCCGGATATCGCTAGGGCTTTTTTTGTTACTTGAAAATATGTTTTAGTACCAAAACAATATGGCAATAGAATGTACCTCGGTTGTTTTCCTGCTTGAGATTAAATAAATATGGAGACTGAAATCCTTTAGTAAATATTTGGAGGGAAAGCCTGCTTCAGTGCACTGCACTGTAATGCTCCAAGGCTAATTGAGTATTTGCTGGAGGCATGTGCATTGGCAACGATGTGTTGAAATTATCCTCACACCGCCAGGCCAAAGCGACAACAACGCACCACCCTGAAATGTTGTAAGCCTATCCATTAAATAAATAGCAGAATGCTTAAAAACAATGAAAGGATACTTCCTTCTGTTATTGATCATTAGTTATGTTACATTCGCTGTGGTCCAGTAATGGAATGTCAACTGTCATTTTTTACGAGCTCATTGCTTCATTACACACAGCGCACTTGGCTAATCAGCCTTTAACAAGATGGCATATTTCTAGTAAGGAAGAAAGTATATTACAGTGTGGACGCACATGCATACAAAAGATGCTCTGAAGAGCACTGTTGGATATTAAAGTTAGCATCTGCTATTGTCTGGTTAACAATTGGCAATTAGCAGCCAGTTTCCAGTATGGCTGATGAAACCACAGATGGCTGATGAGAAGGATGCTTAGTCTTATTGAGTATAATCAGACAGTATTAAGAAAACACAAGTTGATCCTGCAGTACTTCAAAAATAGGTGAAATAACAGGAAGTGTCATGATTCTGTGACTCCATGGCCTTTTACTTTAGTCCCCTCTACTCGTTATTGGTAATATACAACAAAACTCTTTCTCCTCTGCCCTCCCCCAATATATATATCTCAAAGAGAACTAAGCATGCATTTAGACATAGGAATGATTGCAGTAGTTTTATAAAGCCAGGCGCAGTGAGCCCGCCACCCATGGTGCCATGTCTGAAGAAGGTGAAAGGACTGCAGTAGAACACTCTTGGGTTCAGATTAGGCCACAGCTTTATTGATTACAGGTGCAAGTGGGTTTTGGCTTAGGCATTGTATATTTCCCAAATTGGCATTGATAAGGATAAGAGGGCTTAGTGAAAACCACCTTTATTCCTTCTACCCAATGGAGCATCCCATTATCTGAACTCTGCCTATCTAATGTCTAGATCTGAAGGCAGACCTGTTTAGGGAAGCTTTTAATGTTTGACACACTATTGTATTTTAATATTTTGTTGGAAGGCTCCCAGATGGGCGGGGTATAAATAAATTATTATTATTATTATTATTATTATTATTATTATTATTATTATTAATTCAACCCAAGAGAAATATTTCTAGTAATAACACATCAAGTGGGGCCCTTTCCTATGCACAACTGAGCAACCCATTGATTTCCATGCTGAGTGATCCTATTGCAATTGCAAGTAAGACCCACTTGCGCTTAGGATCGCAGCCTTAACAGATCTTCTGTTTTCTCCACAGTGAGAAATAAGAAAATAATAATTAACACTGATTCCATTTCTCCTGTTGTATTTACTTTTCAGCTACTCTTCTTTATAACCCAGATATTTGCAAAAATGTTATCATTCCCGGCATCGTAGTTCTGGGAGAATAGTTTAATTGTTTCATTGGTGATGCTTAGGAAATGTGATTTCTACAGAATCCTTTCCAAAGGAAAGAACTGAAATGAGTGCTCAGTGCCTCCAATCACTTCCTGGATTTGTTCTCAACATATAAACTGCTATCATTTGGCACTTTGTTCAGTGTTTGCCTATAAGTGAATGGCATATTCAGCTGAGTGAATTACCTCAGCAGAAAAGGGACACTTAAGCCAGAATTCAGCATCACAAACTCTGCAAAATGACTACTCGCACTCGGCCCTTTATGAATGAAAGCCAAGCACTCTGCCTTTGACATTCCAAAGCTTTTCTGCATTCAGAAAAAAAGGGTTGTACTAGAGAAAGGTTTTGGTTTGTAATTCTTTCCCTGCCAGATTATGAATTTACTTATTCAGTGAGTATGTGCACATGTGTGTGTGAAACCAGTTTACTATATGCTGAATGTAGTAAAGGAATCTGTCTAGGTGATTCTGTTACTGCTATAATTCAAATTACTATGAAAACAAAGCATCCCAGATTTTTGAAACAGCTGTGTATTATGATAAGGAAAATGCCCAAATGTGATAAAATTAGTAAAGATTCCTAACTGATTGTGTGTTTAATTAAAGCACAGAAGCTGTTCTAACAGTCTGCTTTCTTATTTTCAGGGATATTTGTTTAAGTATAGACTTGCCAGGTATTCACTGATAACGGTGTGTTCACAAGCCAAATACAGCCATTCCTGGAATTAACTTCTTCCCACAGAGAAACAAAACTAAAATTAGACTTTGGAGCCTATTAAACAGAAATGCACTCTTGTAACAGCATTCCACTTTGGCAGAGTTTTGTTTTCTGGAAGCCACGCCATTTTGTGAGCACCGCTGTCACTTGGTATGAAACTCAGATTGCACGCAGAGGGCCAACAGGATAAATGTTGGATCTTGAAGAGTTAAGAGGTGAATTTAGGGGTAGAGCTGTTCTTTCATGTAAAATGCATTGCATTCAAATATTGACTTTCCTCCTTCATTTTTGAAATGGGGGGGGGGGGGAGAGATGCTGCCTTACCGTGAAGGAGCCTGAATTTTGCACCTGTCTCACACTAAAAAGGCAAATGCTGGATAAAGCTGTAAATTGTTTAACAGCCAATCTGGATAAGGAATAGTGCTTAAAAAAAAACACACCCAAAAAAACAAACACATAATACCTCTGAAAGGCTGGAGGCAAGATTCGTTTTTAAACAGTTTTCACTGTCATCGATGTCACCAATTTGAAGCTTGTCTTGTTTGCCGGATGAAGGTTTCACACTGTGTCAGTGTTCTGCCAGGATTCCGCATTAAAATGAGCAGTTAGTACAAGTCAGCCATAAACATGGCAGATCTGTTAGACTGGCAGAAGCCACTGCGAGCTCCCTGGTGCAGCTTTTAAGCACTTGGCATGCTGTTAGCTCAAACTGGAGAGGGGGCTGTGTGCATCATTTGGGCCTGAGTGCAATGCACTTGAAATAATTACTTTAATCAGCAAAAGTTAATTACTTTAAATCATAAATTAATGGCAGAGCATTTGGCAGAGCCTGATGTGTGTGGCGAAGCTGTCAAGCAAAAATCACAGGTGAACCTGCGACCCCTTCTCAATATCACTGGATGGAAGAAAGCAGCACACCTACTGTGAACGGCACTTCGGCTGCATTAAAAAGAACTCTTTGTAAGATACGGAACAGCCACCTTAAAACTGTCACCTATAAAAAAGAAAAGGGACTATAAACAAGCAGATTGCCGGTAAGCAGGTGCTGCTGGAGGAGTCGGCCCTTGATAATAATAAGATGTTAAAATGGCATCTGCCTTTATTTTATAGCACAATTGGAAAGATGGTTAAAAGTAATAAAGCCAGCTGATATGTTTTATGAGTTAGTAGTTAGCAGTGTTTACTGTGGGTGAACTGAAGATTCCAGAGAAGATGCACTACGCTGGAAACGACACACAGAGAAGCTTATTAAGGAGAACACTGTGGTGTTAAAAACATGGGACTCGGGCTGCAGTAGGTGGGGGTGAGGTGGAAACTACAGGTTCCAGGATTTTCAAAGGGTCCCTCAGGTTATTACCAGAACCGCAGCCCTTATGTCTATTATTCATGAGCATTTGCTAGTAGACAAAGCACTAACAGATGACCCGTTTGTATAAGCTGCTGCTCTAAAGGAAAGCTGAGGCACAGGGCTGGGAGGCTGACTCACAGAGATAGCTTGGGCCCATGTGCTGGGGCCGGCAGGGGCCAGCCCTACTGTCAGGCAAAGTGAGAACGCCACCTCAGGTGGTGAATGCTGGAAGGCAGTGGCAGCAGCCCCCTGGCTGTTCCTCCACACACCAGCATTCTCCTCTGGGGATGTCCTGGTCCTCCGAAACTAGCCTGCTGCCTTCAGGTGAAATGGTGGACACTGTCCCCCACCACCAGTGCTGAAACAAGATCCTACTGCTAGCCCAGTTGGCCTGTATGTGGAATGTGGAGAGGCTGTATCTTGCTCTTCACCACAGCAGCAACATGTTTTGGGCCAGCCCTGGAAGTGAGCTTCTGACTAGAGCCCTACCTTCAGTAGTCTGTGTGTCTCTTAACACGGGAGTCGAAAGGGGATAGGTCTTCCAGTCACCCTCTGTCTGTCATCATAAGGCTAAATCTAGAGGTTTCCCTGAAAGCCAGTGGATGCAAAGCCTTTGAGAAGATTGAAAATACATTCTCTTCCATTTTTATCATAAATCTGTGTTAAGCATGATTTGAATTTAGTTTGCATAGCCACTCATTATCTAATTAGCGATAGGCATATGATAACGCAGCATTTATTGTTCAGCATCTGGCATGTTAATCTACAAACCAATTTTGTTTTATGGCAAACAAGTTGAAAAAGTTGTAAACCAAAATGGCCAAGTGGAAAACAAAGTGCTATTCCCTGCAAAACATGCATGATTTAAATTTGGGGCAGGAGGACAGAATGAAATATTCATGCATGTGATTAAAATCGGCAGCCGAATAAAGCGCATCAGTCCAGTCCAGAAATTCATCTTCAGAGTTTAAGACTTATGTTGAGGTTATTCTTTTTTTAAAAAAATAAAAAAATAAGAAGTTTATTTGAAGTAAATTCCTAGTATTTAAAGTCACTCTGAGTATCTCCACAGCTGCCATTACTGAAAACTATGACTAAGCACTGGATTTTAATATGTCTGAGAGTTTATCTGCTTTTAATCCTTTCTAGAACTTTCCTTTTATCTAGTTGGTTTTATGAGTATCTTGGTAAGTTACACCGTAATAAATAATCACTCTTTATGCCCTGTAGTCACACATGGCTAAATGTAGACAGTTTCTCTTTGAAAAACCATGCTATATTATTTACCTATTTATTTATTTATTTTTATTTCATTAATGAATCACTTTATTTCATTAATGGTTGTAAGTTGCTTTGGATTACCCTGGGCAAGATAAAGTGACTAGAATGTTCAGTATACAAATATAAAGATTTTACATAAATCATATACACACATTGCATAAATGCCGTTGAAACAATTGCATATATACAAAAAAATTTAAATCCATTAACAATACCCACTTATTAATGTAAGAAAGATAGTTTCCATCACATTTCCCTTCAGAAGAGCACATGTCTACTGATATTGTTCCGGATGATTGAGAGATGCTCAGTTGTGAGCTACTGAATAGCACATAGGTAGTGGTCTGTTCCTTGTGCATGATTGCCTATGTTCATACGCAAACTGGTGATCCTCAGTGTGTGCATGCAAAAAGTCATTCATGCAGATGTTCATGAATAGTGAATAGGAAGAGGTTTAAAAGACAAAGTGAACAGCTGTTCGGAATTCAAATGAATTCCTGAGCAAGGTTTTGCAGGAACTGCCCATCTCTGCTGATAAGGCTCTTGCTGCATTAACCCTGCTGACCTGCCTTAACAGCAGTTATCCTAATGGGCATGGCATTGCTTTTATCTATGATCTCCTCTGCAATTTTTAGGTGATCCTTATTTGTGTGTGTTTGTTTCTTTGCTTGATCTGTAGGCTGCCCCTAATCCAAAAATCTCAGGGCAGTTCACAGCATAGAAATACAAAATAAAAACACAAAATGCATAATAAAAACAGGAACAAAATAAACCCATAACCCAATAATCCTTAAGTGGCATGGGAAGGAGTGGTCAGTTAGCAGGCATAACATTCCAAGGTTTCTGGTCACCTTACAGAAGGGGTGGAGCATCTAAGGCCTAGGGGCCAAATTCAGCCCTCCGGGCCTCTCTATCTGGCTCTCCTCAGACCACACAAACTCCTGAGTTGTCCCCCCTCACTAACCCTGCTTTCTGCCTTCCTTGAGGATGTTGCCCTGACCGGAATGTGTCCTTGAACTCTGATCATGCTTCTTAGATAGTGAAGGGTGTGAATGTGAAGAAACTAGTCTATGGTACAAAGGTAAAATTCACATTTATTGCTGCTCTGTCCACATCTGCTTCTACCGCCCCCCCCCCATCATAGAAACATGGCCTCCAGAAGGTTGCTCAGAAGGGAATGAGGTCCCCCTCAAACTGACAATGATTCCACACCCTTGCTTAACAGCTAGCTACATTCCTCAAAAAGAATAAATTCATAATTGAATTACACACCTAAGAAGCAAAACTGACATACACGACGTTTCCACTTGTCTCACGCTGGGAGTTGCTTAGTGAAATTATAAAGCCCTTTGCACAACAGAATTCCTCTTATAGATGATTGATGATGATAGTGAACGCACTGAATGCTGCTGTAGCTGTATGAGTGCAAGCAGTTCTCTCTGTCATTCACACCAGCACCACAGGATTGGGCTTTTAATATGTCACTTCTGTTCTTGTCCTACAGGTTTATTGTGATATGTTTTTCATAACCACTACACACACACACACACACACACAAATGTCAAGGACCCTTAAATGACAGAGTCCTTGAGGGCTATCAGAGTTTGGAACTGCTCAGCTTTGGTTCCTAGGTTCAATAATTCAAAATTACACTACACTACTTGCACAGCCTTTCCTGGTGCTCAGACAAAACAGCGTTTTGATGAGGTCCTCTCACTTTACGTGAATCTAGGCACTGCTTGACAAATGACCTTGAAAGCACATCACCAGATACCCTTGTTCCAAAGACGAACATTCCGATACAACATATGGTAAGTGAATCAAGAGCGAATATGCCAGGGAGAGTCCCTGGACTTTAGAAACAGAGATTAATTTAACAAAAGGGATGTCGCTGCTTCATTCAAGTGCTAATAAACTGTTGTAGCTTCCATCGTGCCCTCTACCAAAGTAATATCCACGCTTTCTCTGATTGTTGTTTTCTGATTGTTTAACATCTAGACTGAAAGAGAGTTCTGTGCACCTCAAAACCTCCTTTACAGCTCTGCAGGTTTTGTTAGCAACTAAGAAAAGCAGGCCATGACTGGACCTAATGGTCAGGGGTCCCTTTACCTTTACCTTTAAGAAAAGCATTGCTTCACTGTCCTTGTTGGGATAGTGGCTATAATGCAGGACACCTAATTCTAACAGAATTTCCTGCAAAGGATGATCACACACACAAACTTGAACCAGTATAAGCTAATTGAAAGTTGGTAGACTTTGAAGACCACTAGGAAGGCTTTTCGTTCAGTGTGCCTCCCAATCACAACTCTTCCTGCCCCGCCCCCATCCCTCACTCCATCTCCTTCTCCAGGAAGTTCTGAATTTAAGATTGGAAAAATAAAAAAACTCAGCAGAAAATGAAATAGACAGATTTGTACAACCCTAGTTGTAGGCAAAATGGTTTGTTACTTTGCATGCAGCCCCATCACATAAAGTTCTCTGGCTGGCCTACAATAAATATGGATAAAAACAGTTTAAATACAAACTAAGATGTAAAACCATCAAAAGTAGTGTATCAATTGATTCTTCTACTTCATTGTGGAAATCTCTTTGCAGAAAGAAGGACTACATCCAGCTAAGCCATATTCAGAGTAGATCCATTGGACTCAATGGGCTTAAAGTAGCTAAGTCCATTTATTTCAATGGGCCAACTCTAAGCATGACACAGACCAAATACATTTATATAAAAAGTTGCAAGCAAGAATCCTAGACCACTTAACCCATCTTTATTTGTGAGCTGCATGAAAAGCTAAAATCAATGTGTACTCAACATGAAAAAAATTCTCTTTTGCTTTTTTATTATTAATGTTTCATTATGTGCACAGATGGTGGTTTTCTCTTTTATCTATAACGTACAAAAAAAATTCTCTTTGCAGTCTTCATTAGCTACTCTCTAATGTTGCTTTCTGTCTCACATTTAGCATCATGAAGTGATGCACTGTGGCCTACTGCCACAATCCAATCTGATGAAGCAGATTCTAATCCATCGACACATATCTCACCATTAAAATCCTTTTGTCTTTAAGGCACCAAAAGCATTTGCAAACATTCTACGTAATCACAGGTCCAGGATGCCGTTATGTTGTCAAGGGAGGAGCATGGGATCACGCATCGAGCTCTAGTGCTCTGACACTACTTTTTATGCTGCAGCAGAAGCTCAGGAATGGCATTTCCATTGAAGACTCAACTTTTACTCATTTTACGGCCAATTATCTTGTGCCAACAATACATTGGGATGGCAGTGTGCGCTGATAGGCGCAGCAGTTTAATTGTTGCAGTGTAAATTATTAAAATACTGCATCGTTGTGGCAAGTACATCCAAATAAAGTGCAGGGGCTGATAATCCACCAAACTTTAATCTTTATTTGTCCCTGTCATCTACTCAGGAAGTTCTTTTACCATACTGTTTTATTAATATTCAGTTCTAGACATGCATTGAAGAAATTTGATGCAAAGGATGGACTTAACAGAAGTGTACTTTTTCTTCCTCACCCCCCCTCTTTTTTCTTTGCTCCTCAGCACCTAGGCTGTTTCAAATTAAGGAGAATCCGGCATCAGGAGGCATTGCTATTTTAATCATTCCAATGTGTCCAGTGTGGGAGATGAACTCAAAAGGTGAATATTAAAAGTAGTTGTGGAATTCAGTCATTTCACGAATGAACACATAATAGCCAAAGGCAAAACCGGAAGGCAACTTCACTTCCAATCAGTGTTTCCATTTTATTGAAACCAGATTGGAATTCCTGGAAAGAAGCCTACATATCACATCTTTAATACTAATTTTCATATACTCCAGTAAAACTGTCAGGGTGAATCAATTGTTGAAGAAAGCTTCCTGTATAATTTACAGATGTGCCTCCCTGTAGCCCATTATTTAGTCCGGAATCAGAAACATGTTTCTGATCGGGAATATAGTTTTCTGCTCAGTTGTGTGGGTTTCCATTGGCTCTGAGTTGTTGATTAAATTTAGCCTTTTAACACTGAAGTGACCCTCTTGTGCAAAGAATACTCGTGCCTACAACTGTAGGAGCTGCTCCTTGCTAGGGCAAGGCATTCGGACTCAAAACCAATGCTAATGGGTATTTTTCATTATTGCACCCCAGCCCAGTGATGTAACCGATTCTTTTGGGAAATGCAGCTTAGTGAATACAGGGTTCCCTTCAATGAAAATAAATATGGCTTTTCTTTACTGTACAAAAACCAACTTCTTTCTCTAGCTTGCATTTGGGCAAGGGGAGTCAAAGAGATATGGCTCTTAATCAAAGAAAACAAGCCACTTCTTCTGTCTTAGAAACAGATGAAAGCAGGCTCGAGTTTTGCACTGATAGTCTTTTGTGTTTTTGCGGTTTTGTTTCCCAGAGAGAGCGGTCTCCAGCAATCTGCCATTCTGCCAAGATGTTCTGCCAAACCCATTCTGTGAAAGCATTTAGGAGAAAGAAAAGCAAGCATATTTTTCAAGTTCCTCATTTTTAAAAATATAAAAAAATTCCCACCCGTATGAGATTATGACATGTTTTATTATTCCTCTGCACAAAAAGGAGGAACGAGAGGTGGTGCTAGGGAGAATGGGTCATTTTACAAGGAAATGCTTGAGGGTGACGTTTGGGAATCTCAAATTATTGTAGCAATCCATTTGCACTGCTCCAGTTTAGGTAGAATCAGCACTTCCATCAAAGGTCCATTAGTTGGGGTTTATAACTCATCTGTAAAAATTTGCTCAGGCTGCAACAATCTGGCATGTAATTCTCTCCCACCCCACCCCACCCCAATTGTTTAAAAACATGGTTTGGCTGTTTTTCCTTAAGTATTTTCTGACACAGACATAAATGTTTATGGCTTAAAGACATGATAGTGCTTGTAAAGTTCAAAAACATTCTTCATCTCTTAAAATAAAGTTTTTCAAAAAAACGAAACCCCCCAAGGAAGTATGAAAGCATCTCTGGAGACCCAAAGTTAGATGCTGATGAGACCACCAGTATAAAGATGAGCTTACATGCCTTCCTATGTGTAGTATATCATGTACCTTGATTCATTAACCATATACAAGTGTTCATGATAGAGCTCTAGTAAATATGCAAGGTGGCAAAAATGTGGCTAAGTGTCCTGGCTCTGCCCATTGTTTTCCATCCCTGCCACATTCAAGGATAACAAATTAGTAGCTTCCTCCCTGTCTGTCATTGCCTGCCCAAATGTAGTCACCGATGGTCAGTGATGGTGGGAGTTACTCATTGACAGTGGCGGGTGAAATGAGAAGCATTTTATAGCATAGAGTGCTTTTTGTGACAGGATTCAATATGAAAACATGAATTTCACATACAGGGTCTTTTCTTTGTAAAGCTTATCTTCAGTCAGAACGTGATAGTGTTCTGATGATGAGGAATTTGAGAAAGCCCAATACAATAATTTTGGAAAATAAATACACCTCAGTTACAAAAATGTATATGGTTGCAAAAAGGCCTGTTTTTTATGGTCAAAGAAGTAAGCAGCAAGGGTGGAACTCAATGTCATGCTAATATGATCATTCCATCAGCACAAGCATTTCTTCTTGCCCAATGGAATAATCACCTTTCTCCTCCCCATATGCTGTTCTGTGGGTTGCCTATTTATTAGGTAAAATAATGAATCAGTTACAACTGATGGAATCTTGCACCAAAAATGTCCATGGACAAGAAGCAGGAGATATTGTTAAGATGTAGAAAACCCTCATCTTCTACTGTGAATCCCAGAGATGTTTGATTGTTCAGAGTGACTAATTATTCGATCTGTCTTGGCACAAGAAACCATGCACATAATTCAGTGTTCCATGGACACCAAATTGTCCCCTCCACTGAAGTGAGTGGGGATGCCTGTCAGAGGCGGCTTTAGGGTAATGCAACCAGTGTGGCTGCAGAGGAGAAATGTGGGGTGAATTTTTTTTGGGAGGGGGTGTTGGGCAGGGGCAACATTTAATAACATTATGAGGTTATACTTCCTTTTATAACATTATGAGGTCATACCTTCCAACATGAAGTGGCCCCAAACTGGGGCCATCTTCTGGGGCCACACTCATGCACAAGTCACATGACTTGTGTGAGATCGTGCCCCCCCACCACATGTTTTTGGCACCATGCCCAAGAAAAGTGCAGCCTGAAATCATGTGTGGGCAGTTGACAGGTATTACTTCTCTTGTTCCTTCTAATACAGTGGTACCTCAGGTTAAGAACTTAATTCGTTCTGGAGGTCTGTTCTTAACCTGAAACTGAGGTACCACTTTAGCTAATGGGACCTCCTGCTGCCACTGCGCCACCGGAGCACAATTTCTGTTCTCATCCTGAAGCAAAGTTCTTAACCTGAGGTACTATTTCTGGGTTAGTGGAGTCTGTAACCTGAAGCGTCTGTAACCTGAGGTACCACGGTAATGAACTTTGGTGGCCAAATGCTAAGCTGCTTGGAAGAAGAAGAAAAATGGGGCCACCCAAAAATAAGGGTAGTGGTTTTCCTAACTTAGGGGACTCCCTAGATGAGAGGGAGCCTAAGGGTCACATTGCTTCAGGGGGAACATTCAGTGGACTCCATGTGCCCCCAAAGAGAGGGCTTAGGTGTTCCAGGCTATTTAAAGGGGGGGCAGTTCCAACAAGGACCTGCAGACTTCCAGGAACTAAGACATGTTGCAGGTGTTGGTCCTTTAAAAATTGTGAGAGGAATAATTTAGTCTGCTTGAGCCCCTAGCTGCTTAGGATAGCCTAACCTTTGGTCCCCAAAAGTTGTTGGACTATAACTCCCATCATCCCTGACAACTGATCCTGCTAGCTAGGGATGGTGGGAGTTGTAGTCCAACAACTTTTGGGAATCCAAGGTTGAGAAAGACTGCTAGAGGGATGATAAAAGTCAGAGGGCAGCGAATGTGAGTCATTTGGTGTGGAAGAGGTGCCATAAGTCTTGCAGTTCATGCTTACTCAGAAGGAAACCCGATTGTGTTCAGTGAAGCTTACTCTCATATGTACACACATTGCTGCATCCTGCTTTGGGTACACATTGTTAAAGATAAGGCTGTGCTCTATCAATAAATCCACAGCCTGCATGCTTTTCTGAAACTGAAGTGAAATGAACCTTTTTCCTGTGCATCAGGTAAAGTCCAGAAAAGAAAAGGCTGATGCTGAATGCTGTGTGAGTTTAAGAGACAGTGTGTTGTTGTTGTGCTTTCTTCCCAGGTCAAGATAAAAGCTGTTGTTTTTTTAAAGGCAGCATAACAAGGTGAGCTTCTTTATAAGAAAGAAAAAGAAAGAAAGAAAGAAAGAAAGAAAGAAAGAAAGAAAGAAAGAAAGAAAGAAAGTCTGGAACATCCAGTGTGAATAAAATGACCTACTATGATAAATGCTTAATGCTATTTTTCTAATTGCCAAAAAAGGAGGGGAAAGAACAGAAAAAGATTTAGTTGTTTTGTTGTTTTTTTTAAAAAATATATCTTTATTTTAAAACCCTTAACATAATGGTTGAATGCTTAATATGATATTGATAAATTTTTTAAAAGGCTTCTTTGGAGAGCGAGAGAGAAAAGAAAGAAAAATCAAAGCTCAAGTTGAGCAGAAGACCACAGGGAAGAGTCTAATCTTTCGTCGGACGCCTGGCAAGTCACTGTTCTGGCCTGTGTGCCAGCATTGCATTCTGACAGAACAAGTGTTGCATGAGATGTGAAGGATGACTCTGGTCTGCCGAAAAACCCTGGAGCAGGTGTTCCTCATCCTCATTTGCAATGGAGCATGGCCCCTGGCTCAGTGAGCTGGAGCAAACGTGCTGGCAGGACCCATCATATACCTGCGTGCTGAGATGCACTAATGATAATGGATGCAGGCCTATTAACCATCCCATTTGTAATGGCACACAACACTGATTGTTTAGGGAATGAGTCAGCGGCTTTCCAAAAGGGAACAGAGAATGCTGGGAACCCATGATCCTTTGTGCATTCCTTCTGCTCTGCTGAGTGTACAACTATGTTAGTCTTTATTTAATAATACAAATGAATACATGATTTGCTACATGATTATACATTAAGATAAGCCACTTTGGGCAGTATTATTGACATTCTTTTCTTGGTGTCTTGGGTTGTAGCTCAGTGGCAGGGTTTTTTAAAAAATTGATTTTATTTTTTTTAATATTTTGGCTGGCGTAAGCTATACTGGCACAAGTGGAAATCCCTGGGCAAGCTTAATCCAAGAGGAACAAGTGGAGGGCAAAAGTCAAGGGTACAACAAGCACATGTAAGCTTCAGGGTTTACAGAAGGCTTGTGGATATCTCTGAGTGAATCTTAGAGGGCAGCCAGGGGAAAATGTGAGGTGTAGCAACCATTGTTGCTTGCTTCTCCCCTGCATGATTCTACCAACTATAACATTTACACCTCTCTCTCTCTCTCTCTCTCTCTCACACACACACACACACACACACACACGCACACACACCATAGTAAGTTCCTGCAGAAGCATACAATATACTCTGCCTCTCTTGTTTTATACTGGAGGATCTCGCTGAGAGCCTATTTTATCTTCTTCTTCTTAAAGTGACACCCAGTTGCTAACCACATTGCAAATCAATAGATCATATTACAAATGCAGCTTTGGCTCTATGGCCAAATTAGTTAAATAGACAATTTATGTGCAGACAAGGCAGGATATTGCAGCATCGCTGATGATTTTTTGCAAATGAATGGGCTGCTTTCTTTCCAAAATAAATAAAAGCTGCTTGCCTATGTTTGCTTAGTGTTTATTCTGTTGTGGTTTCTCAACAAAATGGGCTGAAAAGGCTTGTTTAAAAAAACACATAAAGTGTTTCAAACTACTGGTGCAGTAGCCAGAAAAGTAAAGCAGAAAAACATTTCATATGCTCAATAAATTGCATTTAAAAAAAAAGTCAAATTTCATACTAAACGAGGAATCTAAAGAGGATTCCACAGGCTAGGATTTTGTCTGCATAAAGTTCCAGACAGATGAGACAAAGGGTGGGACTTCTTCAAACATCTGAATTTGGGCTGCAAAGCTCAAGTGTTGGAACTCGAGGTTGCAACACCTTGTTTGTGGTATCCAAAGGACTAAAGTGGAATATGAAAAGAAGGTGCTCCGGTGTGCAAAGTGCCAGCTCAATGCCTGTAGTAAGAAGATTATACAACTATGGGTGGCTAACCTACTAGAGGACCTTAAACGGCTCAGGACCACGATACCTCAAGGACCTCCTCCATATCCAGACCCTAAGATCATCCTCTGAGGCCCTTCTTCATGTGCCTCCTCCACAAGAGGTCTGGAGGCTGAAAACACAAGAATGGGCCTTTTCTGCAGTGGCTCCCCCTTTGTGAAATTCTCTCCCCAGGGAGGTTTGCCTGGCGCCTTCATTCTATACCTTTAGGCGCCACGCAAAAAACATTCCAGGCCTTGGGCTGATTAACCTCTTATACCCCTTTTAAATGTTTGTAGGAGGGAGTGGGGGGAGAGGGGTTATTGATATGCTTTTAGTTCTTGTTTTTACCATGTATTTGGTCTTTTCATATTGTATTTTTATATTATGCTTTGAGATCTGTGGATAAAGGGTGGTATAAAAATTAGATAGATAGATACATAGAAAGATGAGAGATAGAGATAGAGATAGATACAGATAGATAGATTCAGATAGATAGATAGATAGATAGATAGATGATAGATAGATAGATAGATAGATAGATAGATAGATAGATAGATGATAGATAGATAGATGATAGATAGAATGCCATAACATTTGTCTGAATTGATATGCTGGCTATGAGCAGTTAGAATACAGTCTGTTTCCTAAGCTTTGTTCTGTTTGCGGGACAACTTTTGCCTGGTGGTGCGTAGCCTGGAAAATGGTGAGGAGGCAGAGTTGTTTCTCCTTGTTGTGCTCTCAAAGATCAGATCATCCCTCTGGATGCCATGAGAGGAAGCATAGGTGGATGCTTTTAAAAGGCTTCACCTGTGAGGGCTTAGGGCCATCACGCCCCATGAGCTTGTTACCCTCAGGTTAGAGCCCTACTGAGCTACTTGGGCCTCTAGTTGACAGTGCTGGGAAAGATTTTTTTTCCCTCTCAAACTTAACTGGTACCTTGGTTTGTTTTCCTCCCACCAACTTTCTCCCCATTTCAGTAAGCAGTACTTATGTGAGGTGTTTTGTCGAATGTTGTTTATTTGGGTGGAAATGGCATAGGACAAGACCGGTATAGTGAAGGGGGTCCCTACAGTGGGGGAGCTTCATGCTCCGGCACCAGGGGGCGGAGAGCAGGCGGGGATGGGGCCGGCGCACATCCAGGGGCAGGGCGCCCAGCACGGACAAGGGGGCAGCTGTGATGGCACCCTGCCGGGATGGCGCTACTGGGGTGGTACGGTCCCCCCACACTCCTCTTCCTCCACCAGTGGGTCCCTGAGAGGGGTCAGGGGGTGCTAGCTGTGGTATACCCTAAGCTTGCATTGGGACCTTTACCTGGCTGGAATCTCTCACTCTGGTCACCCGGTGAGATCCTGGATGCTTGGCTTGCACCACAATGGGGTTCAAGGAGGGTGGTGGGGTTTTTCTCAGTGCTGATGGCGTGCTATTCCATCAGCATGGGGAGAGTGGAATGAGTAATTGATCCTTGCTCTAATGCCATGCCAACCCTGTCTGCCTCTGATCGTCAGTAAAGTTTTGTCCTGTCTTGCTCTCACAGGTTACAGAATGTGCCTGCCTGGGCAACATATCATACAAGGAGCAGGTGATTTTTGCAACATTTAAAAGGAATGGCTTACAGTTATTGCACATCAGTAGGAAAACTAGTACTCAATCATAAAATAAAGCATGTTTTAATATTGTTCAGTGATTCAGTGCAGAACTCCTCCCATCTGATCCAGGTGGCCCTCCATCGGTCTCTACGTGAGTTGATGCTACAATCTGTTTGCTCTGCTGGATGACCTGTTGAGATACTCCTGTCTGGGCTCCTTTCTGATTTGCTGATTTACAATTTGTATTTCCTCATTTTCCTCCCTTGCTACAGCACTTTGAAAATGTCTTCTTTTACACTAAAAATAAGACTGCAAGCCATTATCACTTCATATGAATATGAAGCTACCTCTCCAGCTTCTCTCGTGGTTTTGAGCATGCACTGTTTGCACATATACATTATTATTGGGGTTCAGAGTCTTATTGAGAAATACAGCTTTCAGTTCTTTTTATCCTTTTTTCTATGTATCTGGTATTTATCTTTCCGAGCAAATCAAAAGCAGTTTAAAAGCAAAGCTCACTATTACATGTGGAACAATCATTTAGTTGAAGATTTCCTAGGCAGCAAATATTTTCACCCATGCTGGATGCCCCAAAATCTCTAGCTTTCTTTACCAACTTTCTTTACCATCATTCTCTACAAGACCATTTAATTATATATAGTTTGGTTTTGATGTGCACTTTAAAAAGCCATAGTTCTTGTTTTCAAAAAACAAAAAAGCAGTTCATGCACAGGAAAGTGAGAACCATTATCCAAAACTATGACATGTGTTCTGCCTAACTATGGGAAAGATGGACTTCAAAGGTGCACTAATAAGTTACAGGGTCAGATTTTCTAACAAAATATCTGAGGTGAACAAGTTGTCTTAATAAAAATATATAAATCTGTCAACAAACACTTTGTCACACATCTCTTAATTTGTCATTGTTTATCCACATTGTCTCTTTTAATTGCCTGTACTGGTGTTTTTAGCATGTGCCACTTTTTTTTTTACCATCTGCTCAAACAGTAGATTCATCTATGGTAAAAACAACATAGCTCTTGCTCACTTTTTTTACATTTTTCAATGCATTTTTCAATGCCTCTTACTCTCCTTTAGGCACTGGCAAACCAGGGCTTCTGAACAATGCTCTATAGATAGCTCTATCTAAAATTGAATATATGGGGACAGTATGTAGTGACCTGCTTCGGTTCTTTATCCCCCCCCCCCAGATCATGATGTCATTTGCTGTAGCTTTTCCAAATGTCTGTGATATTTATATGTTACGGTCCTTCTTCATTAAGCATTATTTCAAAAGATGTATATATTAGGGGAAATTAGCACTAAAATCCTGACGAATTTTCATGAAGACTTTAAAAAATGAAACTCTCAAACGGATGGGGGAATTTGGGAAACTGAAGATTGGAAAAATGAGAAACCAAGAGAAACTATAATTGGCAGATTGTCCCTAGCCTAGACAAAGTCCTATCTCTATTTTCCATTACAATTGTAACGGTTCTGTAGCTATCTTTCTGATTATTTCCGAAGACCCCAAGGCATATGATTTCTCCTTTAATCTTTACTTTAAAATCTGAGGGATCTTTCTGGGGTTACTCTAATCAGCTCAAATGGCAACTTGGGGAAAGAACATCCCATCCCCAAAACCATGACCCTGATTTGATACAGGAGAGTCCCAATATTTTGTTTAATTCAATTTAATTTTTAAATGGATGGTCCAATCACAGATATCAAAGTGCCTCATTTAGTTATGCCTTAAGAGAAAGAAGATGCTAAAGTTGGTATTTCAACACTACCACCACATTCCTATACATTTGGATAATGTGGGACCTGGGCTAGGAACTTTACAGTTCTATGATATATGATAAAGTTCCTAGCCCAGGTCCCACATTATCCAAATGTATAGGAATGTGGTGGTAGTGTTGAAATACCAACTTTAGCATCTTCTTTCTCTTAAGGCATAACTAAATGAGGCACTTTGATATCTGTGATTGGACCTTAAAGACCAACTAAGTCAGTTCTTGGTATGAGCTTTCGTGTGCATGCACACTTCTTATCTGAAGAAGTGTGCATGCACACGAAAGCTCATACCAAGAACTGACTTAGTTGGTCTTTAAGGTGCTACTGGAAGGAATTTGTTTTGTTTTGACTATGGCAGACCATAGCTACCTATCTGTAACTGTGATTGGACCATCCATTTAAAAATTAAATTGAATTAAACAAAATTAAATTGAATTAAAATTAAATTAAATTAAATTGAATTAAACAAAATCTTGGGACTCTCCTGTAAAGTTAGAATGGACCACAAGGGTCATCTAGTCCAACACTCTGCAGTGCAGGAATGTTTGACCCTACATGGGTTTCGAACTCACAACCCTGAAATTAAGAGTCTCATGCTCTCCCAACTGAGCTATCCCAGATCATGCTCACATTAAGCATGGGATTGGATGTACCTATTCCAAAGAAAGTCTACTGGATAGTCACCCCTTAATGTCCTACAACCTGATTCCAACTTCAGTTTTTTGTCATCAGCCAACTTTGCAAAAAAAGAGAAGAACCAGCACTTTTGGAACTCTTCCATATTCATTGTACAGCATATGTCAAAGGACTTTTCCTGCCATACATTGTATATCAATACTCAATGTGGGAGTAATTTTGCTTCTTAATTTATAGCAGCAGTAACCACATTTTCAAACTGATCATAAAATATTCCTGTACGCTTGTAATCTGGCTTCTCAATGTTCTATAATAGGAATTCTATGAATAATATTGGGAAGTGAGTGATATTTTATATTATATTTTATATGGAATCTCTAAGGGAACAGTTACTTCAAAAAAACTTAGGGGAAATGGAACTGACTGAGGTGGCATTTGTTTTGTAATTTTTTTTTTAAAAAAGAACACAAACACACACAAAACACCCTTCACAATTTGTCACTTGAGAACTAAAGATTTACTGACATTTTCCTCCAGAAAAATCATTGGATAGAAGTCTGCAAACACAGAATTTTAATTATACATGCATCCACGTTATATGGATGAACAAATATTTCTTTCTCTTTTTAAAGGTGTAATAGCCACTTATAAATTTGTCAGCAAAATCTATTACTAATTGGTGTAAGAATATTGAGGGTATAGTCCTATTATCACATACCTGGGAGTGAGCCATATGGAACACGATAGGATTTACTTCTGGGTATAAATATATAGGATTGCAATGTAAGTGATGTATAAATTCAAAAACAGATCTGTATACTTTTATGCCACTTCCAACAACTCTACCTGTTTGGTGGTAAATGCACCATACAGTTAAAGCACCACACCATCCCAAAGAATCATGTGAGCTGTGGTTTGTCAGGGGTTCTGGGAATTGTAGCTCTGTGAGGGGTGAACTACAGTTCTCAGGATTTTTCGTCACGTTCTGTGAATGCCAGGCTACAACTTAAAGAAAAATAGGTATAGAGAAACAGGGGGAGTGGTTTCAGGAACCAGGAAGGCTGGCAATGCATCTGAGATGCTTTGCTTCTCCCTTCCAGAGTGAGAAAAGGGCCATAGTTCAGTGTCAGAGCATCTGTCCTGCATGCAAGAGTTCCCAGGTTTGATCACTGGTGTCTCCAGGTAGGGCTGGGGAAAGCTCCTGTCTGAAACCCAGAAGAGTCACTGCCAGTCAAAGCAGATAATACTGAGCTAGATGGTCCAATAATCTGACTCAGTAGCTTCTGATTCTCCTCTGCTCCAGGACCTGAGTTGGTAGTGGAAGCTCCATCAATGCCTAAAGTCAGGTACTAGCCAGGCATCATCATCATAATTTATTATTTGTACCCCGCCCATCTGGCTGGGTTACCCCAGCCACACTGGGAAGCTTCCAACAGAGATTAAAAATACATTAAAACATCAGTCATTAAAAACTTCCCTAAACAGGGCTGCCTTCAGATGTCTTCTAAACATCAGGTAGTTGTTTATTTCTTTGACATCTGATGGGAGGGCATTCCACAGGGCGGGCACCACTACTGAGAAGGCCCTCTGCCTGGTTCCCTGTAACTTGGCTTCTCGCAGTGAGGGAACTGCCAGAAGGCCCTTGGTGCTGGATCTCAGTGTCTGGGTAGAATGATGGGGGTGGAGACGCTCCTTCAGGTATACTGGACCGAAGCCGTTTAGGGCTTTGAAGGTCAACACCAACACTTTGAATTGTGTTCGGAACCCTTTCCTGGTTTGTGCAGAGCATGAGTAGAAATGCAAAAAAGATGATGCCATAGCATGCTTCTAAACAGCCTCCTGGGATGCACCCTCTTTCCCAAGCTGTTATTGGGAACACTGGCAATGGCAATGTGGAGGAGAACACGGTATTAATACATGGTAAAGGCAAATGAGCTCAAGATGGATGGGCTGTGGTAGCAACATAGAAAGAAAGAGAAGAGAAGGAAGGGGTTGTTCCCTTGCTTCATAGAACTGGGAAAATAATTACTAGGACTATGGGAGATCGGAGCTTCTTGCTTCCTTTTCTCCAGGATAAAGACATCAAAAAGTGGAAATCCACAATACAAAAGTCAGAACCATCAAATCTCCCTCAAAAAAGTCGCCAATAAAACATATTCAGCAAGCCAATAAAACATTAATTTTAAAAAGGAATATAAATGATGGGGAATGACGGGGCCACCACAAAGAGAGCCCTACCCCTTGTGGCCATCCATGTTGCTCATCTGGATGCTCAACAATCAATGCTCATCATTGATTGTTGTTAGCCGCCCTGAGCCCGGCTTCGGCTGGGGAGGGCGGGATATAAATAAAATTTATTATTATTATTATTATTATTATCTCAGTTGTGGGTACACCAAAAGGGCCTGTATTGTATATTGGCACTGAAATCCAGCACCGAGGGCCTTCTGGTGGTTCCTTCACTGTGAGAAGCCAAGTTAAAGGAAACCAGGCAGAGGGCCTTCTCAGTAGTGGCGCCTGCCCGTGGAACACCCTCCAATCAAATGTCAAAGAGATAAACAACTACCTGACATTTAGAAGACATTGGGTGGGAAGGATGGTATGGACATAGGCAGCTCCACAGTTTGGGCTCAAACCACTTAAGATTGTAAAGGTTAAAACCAGCACTTTATATGGGCTTCGAAACACATCAGAAGCTGGTGCAGCGGGTGAAGTGAATGTGTAACTAAAACTGGCTGCCTCAACTACATCAGAAGCCTGATGACCATGTTCTGAACTAGGGGTCAGCAACCTTTTTCAGCCGTGGCCGCTCCACTGTCCCTCAGACCATGCGGGGGGCCGGACTATATATTTGGGGGGGGAAATGAACAAATTCCTATGCCCCGCAAATAACCCAGAGATGCTTTTTAAATAAAAGCACACATTCTACTCATGTAAAAACACCAGGCAGGCCCCACAAAGAACCCAGAGATGCATTTTAAATAAAAGGACACATTCTACTCATGTGAAAAACGCTGATTCCCAGACAGTCCGTGGGCTGAATTTAGAAGGCGATCGGGCCGCACCTGGCCCACGGGTCTTAGGTTGCCTACCCCTGTTCTGAACCAACTGAAGTTCCCAAATCATGTTGAAAAGCAGGCCCAAGTAGACAGCATTACAGGAGTCAAATATGGAGATGACCAAGACATGGGTCACTGTGGCTAAGGCGGACCTCTCAGATAGGGCCACAGCTGGCATATGAAGCTGATAAAACACAGACCTGACTGCAAACACCTCCTAGACTTTTGTAGTCAGTGTCAGGTCCAGGAACACTCCCAAAATGCATACGTGGTCTTTTGAGAGGAGGGGCCCACCTCATTCAGAACCAGCTGTGAACCTCCTTCTAGAGCTGGGGATCTAATCTAATCATTCATGGATGAATGAGGCTTTTTTTGTTCTTGTTAGTGGAGCAGTCTCCCTTTGATTATGTTTCATTGTAGAAGATGTATGATACACTTCTTTGGTATGTGTAAAAGCCACAAAATATGGAGGAAGATTCCAAGCCAATCACTCCCCTGTGCTTATTATTTCTTACAGGGGTTTGCAATACAAAAATGATTGATAATGATTATGGGAGTGATGGCTGCTAACACCATTCACAGATATTATTATACACATGCTGTCTGCCGACTCTCTAAATTACACCAATGTAAATCAAGGATAATACCACTTACATTATTGGAATAACAGTAGTGTGCAACGATTAGACATCTGAACTCGTTGAGATTACCATATCATAGAACCATTCACCAGAAGAGCAGAACATTTCAACATGGCAGATTCATCTAACTGCTCTCTTTCGTAATAATTAATCACTTCATCAAACAGTCAAGTGGCTCATCTCAGGAAATGCCTTTGCCAGATGCCTGCATAGTATTTCAGCGCCTGACACTTTCTTCCTCTTGCCTTCCCCTCGCGCATATGCGGTGCTTTATATCACAACAGTTTGAATAGATTAAGGGGCTGAAGCCTCTTCCCCATGAGAAAAGGCTAAAGAGCCTGGGCTTTTGGTCTGCATTTGTCTAAAGGTGATCAAGGGGAGGCAGGATTAAGGTTCATAAAATTATGTGACTGAAGAAAAACATTTCTCTCTTTTTCTGTCTTGATGATAGGAGCCATTTGGTTAAAACGGTCAGCTGCAAATTCAAGGCAGGCAAATGAAAGTCTTTATTTACAGAATACAATAGGGCCCTTATGGATTCTCTGCCACAAGTTATTGCAGTGGCCACTAATTTAAAGAAATTAGACAAATTCTATCTATTTTTCTATGGTTTCTAGCAACTGTTAGTATAACAAAGCCCTGGTTTTAAGCTGGATAGGTTGGAGTCTAATGTCTGTGCAGTTCAGGAGTCCCTATTCTCAACCTAACCCAGACGGGCTGTTCTGAGGAAAAAACACAGATTCTCCCTGGGTGTGATAGAATGTGATTAATAAACCCTAAATATGAGCCTCCTTGTGCAGCAGCAGTATATTTCTGTGTGCCAGATGTGGGAAACAAACTAGAGCAGACATCATCATTAAGTCCTGTTTATGAGCTTCCCAGAGGACATTGTTGGGACAGAATGTTCTCTAAATGGTAGAGCTACAATTCTGTGCATATATTTATATTATACGCATTGTATGTCTTCGACTTACCATGTAGTTGGATGACTTGCTTCAATGCTTTTGTTATTTAGGCCCATCTGCTTCCATGCCCTTTTAGATGATTTAATTTGGGGGTGGGGGTACAATTGGGTCTGGATTGAGTTGGCCCACCATTGTCCACCAGGGCATGGTGGGTCGCCAAAGGCCACTTCAGGCCTCACCTCCACATGAGCAGGACTGTCCCTGATTTTTATTTGTGAAACGCTTAAAGGATGTATCATGACAAACTTAAAAACTCAGGGAAAATACACAAGAATGCTCCTAAGAATGGAATCTCCTCCTACCATTCAAAATGAAGGATTAGTGTGTTTATCTTGACGGCACCAAATGAACCTAAGTAGCAAATCCAGCTCAGCAGCACTCAAAAACCTCCATTATAGTGCCACAAGGAAAATAAAATCTATTAGCCAGTTCCCTTGGGGAAGAGAAAGAAAGAGAGATCTAAGGAAATCCAACTTTGGCAATATGTTCGCTGTGACACAGGAGTTCTGCAGAGGACCATGGCACTGAGATACTTGTAAAGAGAGCTGGCAACATGGGGAAATTCACCAGACACACACCTGTCAGTCTAAAAGCCTGTTTATGCTTATCCGGTCTGCTGGAAGCACATTTGCTAATATCCACTAAAGGGAAAAAATGGCATAGGGAATATGTGATGCTTCTCTCTTTTTATCTCTCGTGCTAGCAAGTGTATAAAGGGCACAAAGTATATAGAAAAGGTTTACTGGAAGAAAATGATTTCTCAGGTGGCGAAAGGAACTGGCAGCAGACTCAAATGAAGGTTTGGGGTGGAGAGTAAGGCTGCAGGCTGCTGCGTTCCAGGATTCAGGGCAGGATCCAAGTAGGGATGGGGAAGAAATTTTATTCAGTTCACCTTTAAAAGTGGGCTTACCTAATTTGTATTTTCCAAAACAATACTGTATGTAGAAAAATGCATATGCTGTGGTAAAGTGTGTATAAAAATTAATATATTAGTAAAAATAACATACAGAATAACATTTTTAGGAGAAACTGCTTTACAAAATTAGGGGAAATAGCATACAAAGTTGTGGGCTTTATAGGACCTGAGGGACCGGGATTGGCCCTCAGAGTCAGCTGGCTATGTGAGGATCCACCAGTAGCATAGAACAGAGATGTAAAACTAATGTTATGTATGAGAGATACTGAATCTGAACCACAAAATGATGCTTTGGAAGGCTTCCCATTTTGTACACAGCCAGTAAGATACCACCACTCTAATTAAGACAGCTGGTGCCTGATAAATCACATTTAACAAAAGCTGGTGCTGGTGACAAAGAAGTGGCAAATTTAAGCATGGATCTTTGGGGGGGGGGGAGCACTTGCACCCATTTACCAGATGCTTCAGGGCACATGCAAAGTTAGGAGAGAACAATTCTTAGCATCACTTCATCAAACTGCAAAAAACACCAACTTCACGGAGGACCAAACAAATGCTGTCATGCTTTTTAAAAATGCCCACACAAGGGGCAATCGTTTTGGGGGGTGGGGGTGGGGAGAAGGTTTGTTGACAACTAAACAACTACACATATTGCAAAGAAGGTGGCAAAGATTAATCAAAAAATCTCAATTTACAATACTATATATTCTCAGAATAAGGGCCAGCACACACTGTCTGATATCAGCTTGTTTTTTGATATGATCTTGTTTCCACCTGCAGAATTAACACATATTGTGCACGCCTCTTATTTGAGGTACTTTGTCCCCATTTGTTGCTAAAGTTGTTCACAAAACGTACCCTCAGCATTAACAAAATCAAACATCCGATAACAGGTTTATTATCAAAAATGTCAGATGAATAATGAAAAATCTCTAACTTC